>NW_020799091.1:52292104-52314941 GCF_003259725.1 Athene cunicularia | reverse complement strand
TGCGTGTGGTATGTTGTCTGTAATGAGGCTCTGATTGTTGCAAGAACTGTGGATCTGCCCCAGGCCTGGTGCCACAGGTGCTTACAGGGCCTGGAGCATCACACCGGCTCTCTAGCATTAATAATGAAGGAAGAAAATTCTCATAGAGATGGTCTTGAAGAAGAGACACGGTTTTCATAGTGTAATAACTTTATATATTAATGCAGCAGCTGATCTTTGCATTTCCATATAGCATTACACTTCCAAGACAGTTTGAGTCATAACATGATTAAGGTACACTTAACTACTTTGGTGAAGACATAATACAGCAGGTGATCTGCCTAAGCTATACATGTCTCTTTTCCAGGCCTATGTGGCAACAACAGCCACCAGTTTCTTACCGGAATACTTACATAAAGCAAAGCAAGAGTCAAGGAGTTAGAAGAATTGCCTTAGGAATCAAGTCATGCTGTGTCTGTTGGTTTGTTTATTTGTTTTACTAGAGCCCCATGAATTATTAAAGTGTTTTTTTCTGAAAATGCCTCAAAATCTTCAAGTTGGGTTAAGCAGAATGTTAATGCAGTGACTGGCACTGTGGTCAGAAGAGATCTGTGCTTTTCAAAAGGTCTCCCTGTTACAGAGGCTCCCGAATAAACTAGCTCTCTGTAAATTACAGGTTTGAATGTCTGTGAGAGGAGAACAGAACAACTTTCTAGGGTTTAACGGCAACCCAGAATGCAGAACAAAGCTCCACTCCCTGGGGCTTAACAGCAACCCCAAACACTTTACAAAGCCCTGCTACCTGGGGTTTAATGACAGCCCAAAACTCTCTGTCACTCACCTGACAGGTGAGGGCTCTCACCCCCGAGGACCTGCTCAGGGCAGCGTCCTGACCCAAGGGGAGAGTCCTCGACCGCAGCTGCTGCTCCAGGGGACGAGCTCCCAATGTCTCCCCCCGGGGACTCCATTTATCCCCAGGCCCAACCTGACCTGCAGTCAGTAGCGGAGGAAAGGAAAAGCAGAGGAAAGATGTGGAGGCTGACCATTTTAACTAAGAACAGAATGGCTTATTTCTCTGATGCCCCCATTCCCTCTTGAGAAGATCACATTGCTCAGAAATCTAAGGCACCCGTAGCTTTAACTAGCGCTGCCAAAGCATTTATCTCTGACTGCCACCAGGCTTTTATAATTTTTCTCCTAACTGAGATAGGATGATAGTTACTCTTTTATCTATTAGATACTTCCTCATCTTGTAAAGTCATGAATTCCCTTTTCTATTGCTTATGAATTCATCTTGAGGGCCTGACAGTCTTTTTCTAATCTTTTTGCTTTCTCTTTCCCTTCATTCTGTTCCAGAGGTCGGTCTTTCTGCCTGAGGTTGTCTAAATGCTTATGGGTTATCTCCTTCTCTACAGCAAACTCTCTTCAGTTACGTTAAAGGAAAAAAAAAAGCAATTTTGGTAGACATTCTGCTTTTACCAGAAAAATTGTCAGGCAAAAGTGTTTTGGTTTTTTTTTTTTCCCCCAGTTAATAAGTATTTTGTGAACAGAATTTTTGTCAACGACCATGCTTATTATCATATCTGAGCAAAATTTCACACACAATTTTTTCCAGAAAAGGTAGAAAGTTTTATTTGGATATTTTAATGAGCAATATTTTAACTTACAGCCTCAAAAAGACAGTTTGATTTAAAAATCCACCTAAAAACGTGGAAATGTAATGATATGTTTCATTTCAGTTAACATCAATGAGAATTTTTAGATGATGAATTATCTGACAGCAATCTCATTTTTAAAGACTGAAGTACATATTTCTCTATACTCCATGAGTAAAACCAAGATATGCTGATTTATGTGAAAAAAAATCTATATATTGATTTTATGAAGCGTTTAGGATTGCTTGACTACTATTTAACATAGTTGCTTATAGAATATATAATTATTTCCATGGTATATTACAGTCAATATTAGAATCTCTGAATGTTTTTTTTATTAGATGAGGATATCGCCACAAGGGGTCTCCCTTGCTTTACTTGTCTGCGTTTTCTTGTACATTGTTGCTGTCAGAAAACATGGTTTTCATTGGAATTATTCAGGACATTAAAAAAAAAACTATAATACTGATTGAAAGGTAGGTTATTCTACTCTGAAGGATAGAAATGTCATCTTATTTATTTATTTTGTTCAAAAGAAATATTTTTTCTTAAATTCAGCCTGCCACAAAATGATTACAAGAATGAAATCCTGTTAAGTAATACACATTAAATGTGATGTGAATGAAGACATTAATTTCACAAACATTTTTAAATCACATGGATGAGATTACTCATATCTGTGCAAACAGATTATCTTAAATGTATGGACTTTCTTTGAACTGTTATGAATAATTCCACATTTGGAAAATGCTAACAGCTTTCACCAAAATAGAGTGGGTTAAATAAAGTATTTAATGATTACTTGAGCAAGACTGAGTCCTCTTTTATTTCAGAGGAATAAAACCATTGTTCTTGTATGACACAGTTGCTTTGCCAGAAGAAAAAAAGTGAGACACTTCCTGTATTTCATCTGATTGCCTTTATATACACTGAAGATGATGACTTCTTCACAGGAAGATCAGCTGAGGGTTTTTTTTTGCATGGATCTGTTTTAACCATGCAGTCTATTTGTCTCTCTAATCTCTTGTTCAGAAGAGTTGTTCTTCAATGCCTTCTAGTTCAGATTCTCCTGTGCTTGTATTTAGGGTAGAATAGATCACTTGCTTTTAATCATATCACTTTGTACCCTTATATCACCATGAAAATGACAGAATAAATTTCCTTCCTAAATGTTTCAACTTATTTTCTTCCCCAGGAGGAAGAAAATTCATCCACAAAAAGTAACATTTTCCCTTCTATGCTTTTGAAACGTTAGTTGACTAATATTATCCCAGATAACTACTGACATTTTCAGTGACACTGGGGCGAAGCAAGGATGTACAATTATAGTGAAGTGCTTCTGAAATTTATGCAATGAAAACAATTGTATCCATTTTAAGTATCTTAGGTAAGCATAAAAGAGATATTTTTGCAAAATGAAAAAAGATCAAATAAATATCAAGAAAAATATTCAAGTATCTCAGATCAAAAACAAGAACAAATTTTTCTCAGTTTTACAGAGATGTTGGAGACTTTTTGAATTTGAGTTTGACAATGAACTCATGTTTCTAAAATGTTGGCTCACCTTGAAAGATGAACTCCTTTTTGAGAGAAACCAACTTCAAATAACTTACCTGTTGAGATGTTCTTTGGTTTGAGGCATCTATTTTTGCAAAAGCTCTTAGAAGTTTTAGGTCCCTCTGGGGTCTTGTGGTGAGCTGGATAAAATATTTGAAAGTGAGAAAAGAAATATAGTTTAATAACACTAGTTACTGGGCAAAGCCATGCTTCAGCCAAGGAAAGCAAGCTCCGAATAAAGTGTGGTTTGTGTACAAAAATAAAGGTAAGCTATTGCATTACTCATCCCTGCCCTACCTTCCTGCACAAATGAGATTAATTCTATCAATAGAAAGTAGACATGCTATGAATACTAGCTTTGTGATTTATTTTTTTCATATCAATAAGATTCTTCAAAGGATTTAGTTTTGTTTTCTGCTGTATGTAGCTAAAAAGGCCCATCCCTGTATTTATTGCTCAGATATTTTCATTAGGTTCAGAAGGCATTTTGCCAGAAGTAGTTCAGGATCTTGAACAATGTTTTCTTTTTTTTCTGCATCAAATGGATTTTGAAAAGTCCATTAGCAAAAATGTACAGTTTGAAATATAATCTGGATTGAAGACCAATTTTACTCATGTTAATAACTCAGCATGGACATTGAGAAGTTTCTTTTCAAAAGATCCAGATTATAGAAGGACAATTACTCTAAAATAGTGTAGCTGAAACAGTATTTACTGTTTTTAAAGCACAGGTACTACATAAATGTAGTTTCTTCGGTTTAGCAAACACTATTCATGTCATGTGAGAGAACAATTGTCAAAAAAATGAGAGACATTTAGGTGACTGCATTCATATAACTGAACAGGTCAAATGCCTGATGGCAAAAAAGCAGTAGCATAACAGATGTGTTTTAAATATCTTGTAGAGTTAAAGTAGGTAATGATATGAGTTTTATCTGAGCACATGGGACTTTACCATCACATGTGGATATAGGTCATCAGATTCTTTAATGATGTATTCAAATATCTTGATCTTTCTGTAGACAACCATAAAGTAATCTATAAATGCTTTAGTTGAAGTAAGATATGCATGCTGGTAGAAGAAGGCTTAAATTGAAGGATTCCTGCCTTCACTTTCCTGGCTACTTATCATGTATTTTAAAACAGAGATGACAGTGTAGGTAATTGTCCTGATAATTTAATGATTGCAGCGAGGCTTGATTTTATGTAGTCAGTTAGTGTGCTTTTGTCTTCACAGTCTTAGGGTCAGGTAAAATATACCAACTGTATTTATCCATCTGCCAGGTGAAGAAGTTGCCTAGGTTAGAGGTGGTAATAAGAATCCATCACATGTTTGTTTGCATTCAGTACCATTTGTTTACAGTGTACATACTTGGCGAGCCAAAAGGAGCCCTTGTACTGAAGTCGAGAAGATGAACATACCTGTGTTCAGATTTTCTTCCTAGGTGGCCAACTCATAGTTCAAATGACTTGGCTGTGTCTGTGTGCAATCAGTCATGAGTTGTTCAAGCACCAATGGCTCCTCAGAATGCTAGATTCCTGGAGCAAAAGCAATTTCCCCCTTTCTGCCTGAAGCTTATCCTCCTTCTCCCATTATACAGTTCATTTTTTGATTTGTTTCAGCCTCCTCTCTGATTACTCAGGACTAGGACCCACTATTCTATAGTCACTGAGAAGAACTACCAGTCTGGCAGTGTCAGGACACCAGAGCAGCAGGGTATTTGACTGATCTTTTGACTTTCTTTATTGTGGAGTTTAAATAACTTCTCATGAATTGAAAGAATAGATCTAGGTATACTTTTTAAGAAATCTACTTTTAAAAAGATTTGTCAGAGTTTGACTGTCAATGATGTGCATAGGCATGATCGGTGTAATTTTTAAGAACTCTCAGCCAGATTTAAAGAAATTAAGGTACTTGTAAGAGCAGATGAGAACTCAGTGAGGTTTTTGGTGGAGTCCTTGGAAGTTCTAAGTTTTATCTTGAACAATTCTAATAGGGTTTTTTCTGTGACTTTAGACATTTGTATTTCTTTAAAACTGTCCCTAAATTCTTTGCTACCAGAGGCCATTGTTCTTCTTCTATATAAATCTATTTTAAATCACTAAAAACACACTGAAAAAAATTTCAGCAGTTTATCATATTCCACTTTTGGACTCTGTGATTCCCCAGAATGTACTGTAGCAAAGCATGTAATGCTAGTAAAAAGCACTGATGACCTGTTTCTAATTTTGGATTCCTAAGCAAAACATCCCATCTTTATGGTAACGCAGATCAAAATAAATGCTGAAATATGTTTGCTCTTTCAGTCAGTGAATGACAGAACTCAATTAATACAGCTCTGTTGAAATCCAAGGGGTTATTTTATTTATGTGACCGTAGGACATCACCTTAACAAGCATTTTAGACCATATTAGCTTTTTAATTACTCTTGTCAACTCAGAATGATGTCAGAAAACATGTTTACACATTCAAGTATGGTTGAAAAATTTCTGTTAGTGAAGAGCTGGCATGCATTAATGGTGTTGTACAATAATGTCTGGATCAACTCCTACCTGAAATCAATATACTTATTGTGAATATGAAATTGTCTTGTACTTTTGTAAGCTTTCCCTCTAGACTAGATTTACAGACTTTAGCATGTTGCTATTCAAATGTAGCTATAATGTTTGCAGGTCTAAGTTGCCACATACATTAGGTATTTTGGAATAATTGCAAGTGTCTTTGTACCCAATTGTACAGATGTGCCTAAAATGTTTAAAGCCTGAATTTTAGTGCTATTTTTATATACTTTCATATAGTGAAGAGTATCGTGACTGCATAACAGCTATCTAATGAAACATTCTTGGTTGACAAATAATTTTAGAACATCTAAAAATGACCAAACTCCTATGCCAGATGGTGAAATCTATGTCATATAATTCTCTGTTTAACTGTGGGTTACATTGCAGCTTTGAATAACCTGGCATGCAGGAGACTGGCTGAAACACATCTTCCAGAAACATGAAAATAGATATTATTGGGAAGTGGTATGGGAAGAACTATTGAATGTTTCTCAAAACATAAAGGTTAAAACTGTCAGTTACGGGCAACAGGTTGACAGTGTCATAAGAATTCTTTAGTGATGTCTTAGAGGCATTTTGGCAGTATATCAGAGAGTGAAGAAATAGTGATTGAATATGCAGATTTTTGAAAACCCTGTCTAAAGCCTAAGCTGCTATACTGCAAACAAACTTCTATGTGCCTGTTAGAATTAAAAAAAGAAATATTTTGGAGAGCTGATCTGCAGTCATTGATGACATAGACTAAAGTAATTACGGGGTGTTACAAAATTGCAGGGTAAATTTATGCAGTTTGTGTATTTCAGATTCTATAGTTGCAGTGGATATAAAATAGAGTGTTAGAACAAAGTAAAGTTGACAGGCCCTACATTATATGAACTTCAAAATGGTGTAGACTTATCTGATTTGTTGGACTCCATACCCTAAGATATTCAGGGGTGAAGGGGAACTAAAACTTTTTTAAAAAATTAAATAGATCAAATTGTAAGAATTTTCTGGTTGTACTTGAGGTAATATGTTGTAGCAATTCACCAGTGTGGAAGGATAAAAAATTATAATTCTATGGGGAGATATAAAAAGAAAATATAACTTTGTTAATGATTATAGTGTTTGTATGTCCATATGAAATTTAGGAAATATTTCTATCTGCTTTTTATAATGGAGATGGATCAATAGTTTTATGCAGAGCCATGGAATAATGTAGTATGTACACATACTACACCATTTTTATAACTAGACAACCCTCTTTATACATCACTTAAAGGACGTTATAGTTTAACACTATTTGAAAAGTTATTTTACAAGCTGTAATCAGAATACATGGTTCTAACAGCATCATCATTTAACGCTATTATAGTTAACTATTTTAGTGTGTGTATGAGTAACTTATTAAGATCGGAATTACATTATTCCTGGAAAGTTTTTTGTTACCTAAAAGCTTCCAAATGAAAAACTAATGTAAGAGAGTAGTAAAAATATCGAAGACCTAATTTTGATTTGGAATAGTATGTACATGCAAATGTATACTGAAATAACTGAAGAAATGAATTACAATGTTATTTTAAATGCAACTACCATCACCAGTAATTAAATTTATAAATTAACTGCATTCTTTTATTTTCTGTAATCAAAGAGTCAAAAATTTCTGTTTTCATGGATTTAAAAATAATATTCATGAAGAAATAAGTTTTATTTCCATTCCCTTTATTCCACTTCTATTTTCCTTTCCTTTATAAATGATCTGGATGTAGGAATTGAGTGTACATTAAGTTAGTTTGCTGATGATACTCAATTAGGAGGAGCTATGAACTCCCTTGAGGTTAGAGTGGCCTTACAGAGAGATCTGGATAGACTAGAGAGCTGGGCAATCACCAACCATACCAAATTTAACAAGAGCAAGTGCCAGATTCTCCACCTGGGACAAGGTAATCCTGGTGGTACATTCTAAGTGGGGGATGAGAAGCTGGAGAACAGCCTCACAGAAAGAAATTTGGGGATTTGGGTTGATGGCAAGTTGAATGTAAGTCAATAGTGTGCCCTGGAAGCCAAAAGGACCAACTGTGTCCTGGGGTGCATCAAATATGGCATAGTTAACTGGTAAATGGAGGTGATGGTCCCACTCTACAGTGCACTGGTGGGTGCCCACCTGGTACTGTGTGCAGTTTTGGGTGTCTCAATAAAAGAAGGACAGCAAATGAAGTATGTCCAGAGGAAGGCGACAAAGAGGGTGAAAGGTCTTGAGACCAAGACTTAAGAGAAGTGTCTGAGGGCACTTGGTTTGTTCAGCTTGGACAAGAGAATGCTGAGGTGTGACCTCATCACAGTTTACAGCTTCCTCAAAGAGGGCAGTGGAGGGAGAGGTGTTGAACCTCTCTCTCTGGTGAACAGTGATAGGGCACAAAGAAGTGGAATGAAACTGTGTCAGGGGAAGTTCAGATTGGACATCAGAAAAGATTCTTCACTGAGAGTGTGGTCAGTCACTGGAACAGGCTCCCCAGGTAAGTGATCATGGCACCAAGCCTGTCAGAGTTCAGGGTGCATCTGGATGATGCTCTTAGCCATATAATTTAGTTTTAGGTAGTCCTGAGAGGAGGAGGGAGTTGAACTTGATGATCTTTATGGATCCTGTCCAACTTGAGATATTATTCTATGACTTTATGATTCTTCCAGGTCTATCTTGCTTTTCTTGTTAAAGAACACATTATTACTTTGAGAAATTCAATCCTGTGTTCAGCAGGAAAGGTGACTATGTTAAGCTTAGTAACAGGTTTTTAACTCTTGGCTGCTTGCCCTCCTCTCCGCTTCCATTTCCGATAATGACTTTACAATGCCTAGCTTGATTTAGGTAAATTACTACAACATTAACTAGAAGTCAGAGAATTCAGTGTTTGAGCTAGACAATTCAGCTTCCTTCCACATTATATTTAGTGCTGTATAATTTGATATTTTCTTATTGAGACATATAGGTCAGAACATTTTGAGTCAAAAAAACAAAAATTGGCTGGTGACACTAAACTATATAGAATTCTAAAATATTTGGCTGGTGATACTAAATAAATTATATCGAATTCTGAAGTTAGCCAACTCGTACCAGGAATGTTTTATATATATTCTGTAAAATTTAAATTATTCAATAATTCATTTTCATTGTTTTGTTACCAAAATATTTTATTATTTCAATAGTTCTTAAGCACTGATCTTTTCAGAAGTGCAAAACAATGTTGTTTGCATGTGCAATGACTCAACAGAAGTCAGCAATTGATGATTCATTACCATATGCTACAGTCTGCTCAATTGATGGAGATTATTAGAAAATCGTTTTGATGTTATCCTGAAAGAGAACTTTTAAGTTAATGTGTACTCTGAAGGCGAAGACCCCAGGCAGGATTGATCTCACTTGGCTTTAAACATCTACAGTTGGCATGGCTGCCCTAAGCTCCATTTCTGTTCAACTGAGAGAAATATGTATATCTGTTACATAGCTCATCTGACCAATGTAGCTGTCCCCCTTAGAATGTAGAAGTTGTAACTGCTCTCCGTTTTCTATAAGGAGAATCTAAACAGATGATCTGAGATACACGTCTACACTAAAATGAAACCAGAAACCCTCCTTCCCATCCCACTGCAAAGCGGATGAGTTTGTTTTTTCAGCTCACAAACATTGAGAATCTTGTTTCTCCTCGAGTTCAGGCTTCTCTCATCCCCAAGTCCTTCACTAACTTCCCTCAAATGGTTCGTGAACATAACTTGAAAACTCCCTCATATATGGAGATGCTAACATTTCAGCGATGAACATGTCTTCTCAATCTGTTTTTAGTCTTTGGCCTGTTTCTGATGGGGATATTCCTGCACCTGTTGGTGCTACAGCTCTGCTAGAGAAGAACAATAGTTTTCGAAGTGTATGCCTAGGCTGTAAGGTTGGACCATGGTTGGTCTGCTCAACAGTATGTGATATATTAGCATTATAGTCCACAGAAAATCTGCTGTTTCTATTCATATGCTGATGTAATCGAGGTCACTTGCATGCAACCTTATTAGGGAACGATACTCTGTCTGGTGGGGATGTAGTTAATTTTCCCCATAGCAGCCCTCATAGTGCTGTGCTTTGTATTGGTAGCTGGAAAGGTGTTGATAACACACCAGTGTTTTGGCTACTGCTGAGCAGTGTTGGCACAGCATCAAGGCTGTCTCTCCAAACCTGTCCACCAATGGCCAGTAGGCTGGGGGTAAGCAAGAGGTGGGGAAGGCATTTAGCTAGAAGAGCTGACCCAGACTGACCAAATTGATAATCCATACCATATGACATTGTGCTCAGCAATAAAAGCTAAAAGAAAGGAGGAGAGGAGGGGACATTTGTTATTAAGGCATTTGTCTTCTGGAGAAATTGCTACATGTACTGAAGCCCTACTTCCCAGGAAGTGGTTGAACATTGCCTGCTGATGGGAAGTGGAGAATAAATATTTTTGTTTCCCTTTGTTTCTGCACACAGCTTTTGTTTGTCTTTATTAAACTGCCTCTATCTTGAACCACAAGGTGGTTTTTTTTTGTTTTGTTTTTGTTTTTTGTTTGTTTGTTTTGTTTTGTTTTGTTTTGTTTTCTCTCTTATTTTATCCCCTCTGTACTGCTGTGGAGAGGGTGTAATAGAGCATCTTGGTAGGCAGCTGGCATCCAGCCAAGGTCAACCCACCACAGGAACCCACATATTGTGACTCAATTTTCAAACAGAAGAAGAGGATGATTTTGATAGTAAATATACATATATATATATATATATATATATATATATATACTAGCTGCAAATTGTTTATTCAACTTCAATTATCAGATGAAACTGCAATAAATAATTTAGGAAAGCTCTAATTAATTTTAAGCTGCCTTAAAGCTGTGAACACTTAAATTTTTCCTCTTTAAAAAGTCTATAAACTAATATACATATCTTACATATATGCCATAAATGGTTGGCTTCCTTTTATTTGACACTGTGCCCATAGTTTATTCCTTTCTAGTGCAAAAGTGAAAGATTATAATTCATAACTTAAAATAAACTGCAATTGATGACCCTGACATATACAGTATAAATGGAAGCAGGATAAAAAAACCTAATTCTGAAAGTTGCTTCATAAATAATTCATGATTTTTCTAGAAATAGTCCATGAGCTTTTTATGACATTTTGTAAGCCTTAAAGTTTTTATTACCATGTGTTCTATACTACTGCAGTTGTAAGCTAGTTTTGCAAATATATAAAACAATACTGGAAGGACAGTAAAAACAGGAATCTTTGCCCCACAGTGCACATTGTCTTAATTTAGGTTGTATTCTCAGATATTTCTAATTAGCTGACACATTCAACATAGAATTTAGTAGCTGATATCTTTGTTAGATAACTAGAAAAAAACAAAAAACAAACAAACAAACAAAAAAACCCAAACCAACAACCCAATCCAACCCAAAAAAAAGCAGATAAAAAGATAAAGCTACATCTGGAGAAATGCTTAGAACTCATAGAATTGCACTAAGAATTCACAAGAAATGATAGATGCAATTAGTTTTCAGGTTCTTTCACCTTATGTAACATATCTAAGGTCAGAGCATAACTTTGGGGGCTTACTCTCCTCTTTGTGTTTTAACTTTTTTTGCACTGATTGTGATATTTCAAAGCTTAATTTCTATTTTATAGCTGTGATTGAGCAGACAAATAGTTTTGATTAAGCATAAACCATTTCTGACACATATATTCCTCATGTTAAATTAAAATGGAATTTTGCAAAAAGGTTCGTATAAGAATTCATTGGCTCTAAAGAGTTTTCCCAGTTAAACTTTATCATTAGAGTATTTTCAGAAATCAAACCTATAGGAGGGGAAGAGAAGAATCAATTTTTTTGTTTGTTTGTTTTTAAAGAAAATTTTCCTTCTCCCTTTATTTGAGCAGTTCTAATTTACAGACAGAAGATAGTTTGAAGAATCTAACAGAACTACTAGTGCTTTTTGGAAGCAATAGTAATAATATAGCATACCATACTCATTTGAGACACACAAAACTGGGAATTCTACTTAATCAGGGTATTAAATTTAAATTCAGAGATACTGGGACACACATGACAAGTCACATTAGTATTCATGAACAATATTTCAATGTCCTTCCAAACTTGGGAATCCATCTTTCACATGTTGTTTAAACTTACTGAAGACCACACATGTTTTCAGATGGAAAGTTATAAAAGCTTTCCTTTCTTTTCATAGTATTGGTAGAGAGTAAGCCAATCTTCCCTCTCTAAAAGATTAATATGAAATTGTGTAATAAAAAAAAAAAATATATTAGTTTTATGGAGAGATAGTGTTCCATTCCGTATTTTTCTTAGATGTGGTTATGACTTAGATCTCTAAGTCAGTCTCCTCTGATTTATCTAGTGGCAGCCTTGCTTTTACGGTCTCCTTTTTTTCAGTAAAAATTTCTTATCTTCCCTTTACCCAATCTCTTCTGCTTTGACAGTTCTTCAGATAATTCAGATTATATTTTGTTTAATTTACACATAGAGACAATTGAGACATGCACACAGTCTACCATTATCGGAGTAATGCCTACCATTTTTAACAGTCAGTGAGACTTTTCAGACACTACGATAATCTTGTGTATCAAGTCTTGGACCTCAGTTCAATCATATCTTTTAAGTATATTCTTAAATTCATCTTTATTAAGTAAAACACAACAACCAAATTCTAAGTGCTGCAGATTTCACAAGGGATTGAGCACATGCCCAACACCAAAGGAAAAACAAATGTCTCAACTTTTGAATTGTAATATTAATAAGGATGATAGTTCAGCTTCGTATGTAGGTGACTGGTAGGGGAGTGTTATGAATGTGGGGTTTTTTGTCACTTTTATTCTGCTTACAATGCCATTTTTGCACTAAGCTGCTAGTTACCACCTGTCACGGTCCACTTGGTGGACTCGTGATGGTTCGTTTGCTACGATCTTGAAAGTGCAAAATTAAGGTGACCAACACCAAAGAGGATAGCAGTAATAAACCAGTGAAACTTTATTGTGTGGCCCGTGAAGTGGCACACGATAGAGATGGGTGAAAGAGAGGAGACAAGTAAAGTAAAGTTTTAGAGTGAGGAGGGAGAGAGAGGTTATAGCTACCACCGCTGATCTCACCACGTCCTAATGGTCCCAGGTCCAGCTGATGATGTGTCGTTGATCGGTGTGGTCCTTGGTGGGGAAGCTTCCAATTTTCGTTGTCCAGAAGTCATCCTTTTATGCTCAGTAACACACCTTGCTCCACCTCCGCCTCCGGGGTCTCCGCCCTTCTCGTGCGAGGCCATCGCACATGCACATGGAGGGGCATCCTTGGCGTGGTCAGTCTTGGAGGTGGGCAGCCTTCCACCACGAGGTGTGTTTTGGTATGATAATGAAGCAAACTTCATCTAAGGTTCATGATTTCTTCATCGATGTTATGGCAACAGTTGCAATCCATCTTTTTTGACAGTGGCTATGCGGTTATCTCTAACAGCTCTGGCTAGGCCCAGGCACCGAACAATAGCCCAGCACTCTCTGTACAATAGCCCAGCACTACCTGCACCGCACGGTCAGTGCTCAGGAGAACAGCCCAGCACTCGCTGTGCCACACAGTTCTGCATTCAGGACCCTCGGCACCACATCCCCCTCCAGGGATCGGCAAGGCCAAGCAGGCCGTTGTCAGGTACCTCACTGTCCATGTCCCTGATGACAATGTTGAGACAATGCTGATCTTCTGACCGACTCTTACACCACCTCTGTCTGCTTCCATTTTTTTTTTACATAGGCCAGACAACTAGGTCTGGTAATGTCCGAATTGCAGGTCCTCCAACTGCTCGTTATGTTATGTCAATGAAGAACAGAAATAAATGCATTCTCCATGTTCCATTCTCCATGGTTGCAGGCAGGTAAAACTATCTTTAGGGCTAGTATCCTTTAAAAAAAGAATCTTTTCACATGATCATACGCTACCTGTTTTAGAAATATGGTAGTTTCTTCTGTTTGGAAGAAAAACCTAAATTTGTGCAAAATTACTTAGAGAAAAAAATATCAGTGTGCTTTCTGGGCACATAACACTATCAGTTTTATTTTGTTTTGTATGGAACAAGAGTTATCATGTAAGACAGATGGAGAAAGATACACCAAGAGAGATGGTAGGTGACAAGAATGGGAGCCAGCTAGTATGTAAGTAATCCAGGGTGATAGACAGACTAGATTTTCCAAAAGATATGGAAGACAATGAGTAAAAATTATAGTGAAATCTGTAAATGAGAAAGATAAAAAATCAAAATAATATCAAAGGAATATGACCCTTCAAATATGGAAGTATGTAGAGCATACAGTCTTGCAGTCAGAGATAACAAACAGGAAGGGAATATAGAAGAAAGATGGAAAACTTGTCATGGAACAAGTAGAATAAAGCAGAACTGAAATACCTGTGTATAATTCCCTCCATCTGGCAGTCCAAGGTCAACATAGGCAAAGCACAGTCAAATCCTCACTCACAGAAAACACTACTATGAAGATGTGACTCAGAACTACATGGTCTAATTCCATTCTCTCAGATGTGAAAAGCTATCAGGAGATTACTTTGTATGCTGTCTGGTTTGCCCTTTTGTTAATTCTTCAGGCTAAACCTCTGTGCTTTCTCATTACATTCACTATGAGAGCAGCTGACTGTGAACATCCAGAGAGACTGCTCCCCAACAGAAGCATGGAACCAGTAAACTCTCCTTTACAATATATATATATATATATATATATATATATATACACAAAACTCGATGATGAATTTGCAGATACAAAAAACCAAGGGCTTCTCATGATCATTATTATTATAAAAGTGATTATGTGTGCTTCACTATTGGTTTGATGTATTCTCATATTCTGTTTGCATTTTGAGCAAAAACTCTTTAGTATTAGAGTTTTCTGGTTATGGATACATTTGGATAGTTCAAGGAAACATCAATTTTAATATGCTAGACAGAATGATTTATATTTATCAATAGAAATGTTTCCTCCCATTCTTCATTCACCTTCTCCTGATTCTTAAGATCTTTTTGAAAATGGCAACTCCAGAACAATTTTTCCATACTGTATCATCAGTGATGTATATAATGATAAAATCAGTACTCTTCTGCACTGATTTAAAATAAGTAGGACATTTAGTCACATGTCTATGACATTGCTGTATTAATTCAGGTTTAATTGCATGGCTAGTTAAGGATTTCCAGAGTACATACTCCATTAGCTTGCATTAGTTATTACCTAAATATATTGCTTTTTACCTGATCTTCAAGAATTAATTTTGTTTGAATAGCTAAATTTGTTCAAATTCATTCAGTCTGACTTTTCTGTTCTATTTGCTCTTTACCTTTCTATCAGCCTTTTGGCATCAGGAAGTTCTTTGTTACTGTATTTTCTTTCTGGACAACACTGAAAATGTATTTACTCCTCTGGAACGCAGGGAAACCACACTTTGATGATGATTTCTCATTGGTGAGTATTTGGGAGATAGCAGTCAGTTCTTAAAACTGTTTGACATAATAAGTACTGCATTTATATTTTGAGAGAGTTTTAAAATGAGTATAAATATCTTCTAATAAACTTTATCAATACCTTAAAAAGCCTAAGTGTATCTATGTTTAGATGAGCTGCTTTTGATGCTTCTGAAGAAGGCAATGTCAAGGGAAGCCCTCCAAAAATATATACTAAAAATTAGTAGTGGAGAAAAAACATTGGAAAGAGGGGAATGAGACAGAATAATAACTGTCAGTAAAGATAGGCCGGGTCTGAAAAAAAACCTGTGACTGAAAGCTACGTTGAAATTTTTTATGATCAGCTTGAGAGGAAAGGGTAAAATATTGTCGAAGGAGAAGACATGGGCACAGTGTCAAGTAATGGTGTACGTCAGAGAACTGACAGACCATCTTGAAAAGAAGATGAAGGGTCTTTTTGGGATGTGTTATGGCTTCCCTCTAGAAAATGTGTTCAAGATTCCCTCTGTGGAAGCTAGGGTCCAGAAGGAGCCTGCAGAGAACTGTGTCTTTCTGTGTTGTGGCATCAGTATCTGTATAGGACAAACACTGAAGAACTAAAAAGCACCCCTATCTCTGCTGGTACAGATGTTTATTTCTACAAGCTAGAGAAAGAGCAGACAAATGCATATGGGAAAGAAGAATATGTAAAATACTAGAAAGAAAAGAAATAATTTTAATCCAAGTGCTTTTAATAAAGTAGGAGTCTCCAAACATTAATATTTTAATTGTCATTGATTTTAAATAGAATGTATTACAAAATTTTCCAAGAGGCTTCAGCTTTGATTCTAGAAATAGCTGGAAAGGCCTTGACTGAAATGTATACCAGAGAAGTATGAAGAGCAAAAAGAAAAACAGAGGTCAGTTTACATCAGTGGGAACATAAAAAGTGATATCAAGCTTCGGACACCTAAAAAATTAGACAGTATGCTAGTGGGGAGGTTTAATACAGAAATAAAAATAAATAGTAGCTAGTTCCAGATCACAAAGAAGAATGAATGCCTCTTTGCAAAACACTGTATGTCAAGTAGTTATGGATTTTTCAAATATATACACAGTAAACAGGATATGTGATATTTTCCGTATTCTAAATATCAAGAAAATGATTATAGAGAGAGAAGACAAACAACTGGCAGATCTGTCAACTAACTATATACATTTTACGGAATAAGAAAGTAGCATATCTCTCTGTTAAGAAGCATGTTCTTCTCTCATGCTGTGGTTCTCCTATTGAGATGATATTTCTTGTAACTGCCAAAGAAAATTTTAAAATGCTGCTTTGTGTGCACATTGGCATTCGGGTCCTGGAACAACCAAATATCAGGAATGTGCAAAAGATGATATGGACTCATTGTCTCCTGCTCTTTCTCTAGTCTCATCTTGGACATCATAAGATTTTTCCCTGATTCACTGCTGAGAAATGGAGTTTGTTTTTTAAGAAATAGAACATGCAAATTTGTGTGTATCTATCTATCTATCTATCTATCTATCTATCTATCTATCTATCTATCTATCTATCTATCAGACAGGGCTACTGTCACACCTAGATATTATGAAAAATATAATTCCTGAAGATAACACACTTTGTTTTCTAATTCTGTAAATTTGTTTATTTCTGTTTATTGACAGGTATGAACTGGCATATAGATTCATATGAGGAGACAAACTCTATGGTATTTCTGTAATTATTTAAAAGTTTGCTTTACTTTCCAGCTAGATAGAACAAAACCAATGACAAAAAGAAGGGAAAGGATCTGTTGGAACTTGGATTAATTTAGCAATATATATAGTTATCTGGTATTTGGTGCTATCTATGTGACTGGAAACTACACTGTTAACTGATAGAGCTTCTTCATATCAGAGAGAAGGCACTGAAGAAAGGATACCACAGAAGCATATGTTCTGTTAAAGTAGTTAATACTGCCTGACTGTAAAGATAAAGCGGATCTCTATCAAGCATCTTGAGCTAGAAGTGATTAAAGAACATGACACCCCTCTCCCCAATTTACAGTGGTGAATGCAGTATTGTGTTCATTCAGTTTCTGAGTGAAAATTAGGGGACTATGTAGACACACTTTTTTCAAGGATAGACTTAAGCACATAGCTATTTGTCTTCATAAGAAGTAGAGGAACTCCATGGGTGAATTAAAAATACATTTAAGAAAAGAAGGGTTTATCTGCAGTCTTAAATTATTTTTCATGGGCAAATAAATTATTCCCTAAATATGCCCTATCTGTCTAAATCAAAGAAATATGAATTCACCTATCAGTATTTGGTGAATATCTTGTCCTTTTCCAGGAGTGATGAGTATAAATAACCATTATCATCAGATCTGTTGTTGCTGAGTTATTCTTTTTTTAAGATCAGCCTCCATTGATTCTGAAAAATTGTAAGGATTTTTAGTAGAATTTATCATAATTTTGTAAATGAATCATGGTAAATTTTTATATGTATATTTATATTTTAAAATTTGCCTTTTCTTTCACATTTTTATAAATGTTAAGAGCTTTGGAATATTTGTTATATTATTCAGGAATGTAAAATATGCTATCTGATGAAGCCTTTTCCATTTCAGCCTAAAGAAAAAGGAAAAAAAAAAAACCTAAACAAAGCCAAATCCATAATCTTAATTTCTGCTGTCCACTCAACTGCCATTCAAGCAACATACAGCTGAAAGAGAAATGCACTTCAAGAAATGATCTAATTCAAGCTCAGACATTAATTTCACATCCCTGCAGTCATTGTCAGAGACATTTGACTAATCTGTCCCTTAAAAATGTCTTGTAAAGAAGACTGAGATCAGCTCTACCAGTACTTCAGTACCCTTTCCATCATACAGTTTTTTCTTGTAGTTTCTATAAACCCTCACTGCTATCTGTCATCAGAACATAGGTGTTGTCAGCCTCTGCTCTGAAAAAGTATGGCTGAACTCCTCATGCTCTAATATCTGATTTAAACCAGTATGAGCCTGGGAATGAGATTTTCAGCCAGAATAATAGAATTCGTATCCAGATAGCCTCATGAGGGATTCACCTGCCTAAGCATCTCTGTCCAGTATCATTACTGATGCTCTAATAGTTTCTGAGGCACCTGCAGAGGTTTGAAAAAAAAAAACAAAAAACCACAGAAAGTAAGGAAGACCTGTGGCTTTCTTGTTGGCAGCTGAGACTGCACAAGATGTAATAAGGTACAGAAAATGTATTAGAAATAAATTTTTAGAGATTTTGTAGTCCTGCCTACAATATCTAAAATATATCTACTTATGAGGCTAGGAATCTAACTTAACGGACTCTAGAGAAGTGACTATCATCAGACTAGACTACACTGACTGTATTGGTGATCTGTACTAATTACAGAGGAGATACAGGTGCCTAGATAACATGTACATGTGTGTATTGAATTTATTTAAATTTAGGTAAAACAAATCCCACCCCATTTAGTCAAATCCCAGTCCCTTAGGTACATGCCAGTTAGCATGTGCAAATCACCTGACTTTTGAGATTATTCTCTGAGATTTCACTTTAGCATCAATCCCAGAGCCCGGAGTAGGATTCTCAAGATAAGGATTTTATTTTTCATGTTATCAGAGGAGTATCTACTATATGAATGCCTTAAGGAAGTCAAAGCTAGTTACTGCTCATATGTTAGTGGCAACTGAAAATTATTATAGATAATGTTTCTAGTTATTCATCTGGACCAAGGCAAGCCAATATTCAGAATACTGCTCTGCTTGTGAAAGCTTGTGAGAATGGATGTATGGTTTCTGAGAAAAGTGTCTAAATATCATCAATAGAAAGTGCAACTATTCAAACCTGAAAACAACAAAGTGTTTGTTTTTTTACATGCCTTCAGATGTGAGTTTAAATGATTGCTACAAGTCACCTGAAATAAAAATATCACAGGTGAAAAGAATATCCTTAAGGCCCAGTCTGTTGGTCCTATTGAATAGCTGGTATTAAAAACCAAAATCGAATTAAGGACAATAACAGGTTATTTTGTCCTGACTACAATAACTGTTACATGACTGTTTCATAATAGTCAATAGTCCAGCAATTCTCTCCATCTCTCCTGAGCAAACGTAATTGTGGTTGCCAGGTAGAAGTGATACCTAATGTAATAAGCAAGTGCTTCTTTGATGTTATCTACAATAAGAAAGTCCTGTTCTTTTGAAAAAAAAAGAAAAAACCCAGCAAAATCCTACAGAAGTTCTTTAAAAACTTCTTGGAAAGAATATTAAAGACAATCCTAATCTTTCTGTGAAGAATTTGTCGTTCAATAGAATTAGATGCCCTTAAATGACATGGAAGTGTGTATAGAACTGCTCTAAAGAAAACTTCTAATAATTTAGCTGTTTATGCCTGACTGATAAGGTAATGACAGGACTGATAAGAATTATAGGAGACATACCCTTTTAGTTAAAAATTTCTGTGAACCTCACAGCTTATTTAAGAAAAAGGGCTTTATAATTATAATTTTATAGTTAAAAGAATCCTAAATAGAGCAATTATTAAGCCTAGTAAAATCAGTCTTACTCTACTACAAGATATGAAAACTCATAAACCCCCTATTAATCTACATTTTGTATGTTTTTATTAAGACTGTTATCCCAAGTGTGAAGTATCACTGTAGACTTAACTCCAGACATACATGATTACCCTCTGCCCTGCATGAATGGTTAGTGACGTAATGAAACTGAGGCCTGAAGGAGACTCACTATATTTAACAACTTATAATTGCTAGTCTTCTAACCTACATACAAATCATTGAGAAAAGTATCATGACTAATCTACGGAAACAAAATGATGTCAGGAGGTCTTTAGTGCTAGAAGCTCCTACTGTAATCATTCTCAGGTTTGACATTATATGTGTGACTTTATACATGCAGTTCTCTTCTGTGATGGCTGATACATGATCATCTTGGACATCTATGCAATATAAACTTTCCGTATTAAAAACAACTCAAGTCTCATTAACTTCACACAATCAGTTCAATAATTTTAGACAGTTTTCATAACTGTTTTAAAGCTTTAAAAATTATGTTTTATAAGTTTTTCAAATGCATGAATTGATTTAATAATGTATTAAATGTATTTAGTCTAAGAGGCAAAAAAACCTTCCCCAATAGTTCTGGTTTCTTCCACTGCAAACTGTATGGACTTTCATTCACATAAAAGAAAATCTCCAGCTTGAATTGACCAACTAATTACACTGAGAATTTTATAGTTAACTTTACAGATATCTGAGTAGCAAAATGATGAGCAAAAATGAGTTTTGTATATTTCAATTACAATTGGCAGTACTTTTTATGTTTTTATTTATGTGTCAAATATATATGGTTTAAGGATCTTTATTTGTAAATTTATGTTTTTTTCAAATTACCTTTCATTTTTCTCTTTATAAATCCATTGAATGTAGTCATAATTCTAGTAAAGGAATTAGGAAAGCTTCTGTTAATTTTTTAATCTTTAACAAGAAGGAAATGAAAAAAATTTTTTAGTTATCAAATATAAAAGAGTATTTTTTGGTATCCTCATGAAGAATTTCAGGGTAAATTGGCCAGGGCTAGAGGCAGACAGGCCTGGTATTTGTGGAGATCATGCAGTGTCACAGCATTTCCCATCATGTGGAATGAAGCGTGTGGCATCCTTCAGGGAAGAACTAACTGTAGAAAGGGAACTCTACAGCACTCCTCACTAATTCCAACTCTGTGCCAGTAACTATGCCTCTGCTGTATATATATATATATATATATATATAACTCCACCTTTAGCTTACATTCAAGTTATGTATAATTATGAAAAACAATTTAATAATATAAAATTTTTAGATTTCCTCTAAAAGTTTGCTGACTTACACTTTTAACAGGTAGAGCTTTTAGCAGTTTTGACCTGACAGCCACCTTTTTATCCTTACATTTGACTGTTTCTGACTGTACTTTACTTTGAAACTATGTATGATTTAATCACCACAAGATACCTACCTGCCTAATACAGTGGCAGGTGGTAGAAAAACGGGAGACAATTAAAAACTTCTCAAAGACTAGATTAACTAGCAATAGGAAATATTTGTTGAAGCAGCAAAATTTGTCATGTTTGTAAATGTATTTTAAGGTACAGGTGCCATAGTAATGATTTATAAAATTCAGTGAAGCAAAGAATTTATGACATTATGGCTCTTAAATCTATTTAGTGTCCAAATTTTAACAGTTTAAAATAAAGGTGGTGGTTTTTTTGTTGTTGTTTTGCTTGTTTGTTTGTTTGTTTTTTTAATTGCAGTAAAGTGGGACCAAGCAGGGGTTTGAGGAACATGAGAAAAATTCTGAAAGCCCAATTCCCAGTTTCATAAGAAATCATCCTGGACTTACTGTAGTGATAAAAACCCAGACTGTTCCGTACTTAGGTGTATTACAAAATAAGTGTGTCAGGTACCTTCAGACAGAGATGTGGTGGTAAAAGCAGAGTGAAAGGAATCTATAAAGAGGGGTAAATATGCAGAAAATTCTTATAGCTAGAGCTACATTTCAGCTGCATGGAAGGATGAGAATATCTGCTAGAAGCAGAGATGGGGTAGAGAAGGAAGGCTGCTCCTTCCTTTTCTTTCTAGATACTAGGTTAAATTCTGAGTGTTATACTACTTCTCAGTCTGACTGCAACTTCTTTATGTGGTACTAATTAATTTAGCAAGTGTTTCAGCTTGATCTTTAAAGTCATGGAGGTCTGGAGAGAATGATAAGATAAAAGCTGCCCACTAAAATGTGAGCTGAAGGATAGCAGAATGAAAAGGGCAAAGCTTCTTGCTAATGCAAGGAAGATCCTTTCACTTATTTCCAGCCTAAACTTACTTCCTACAGACTTCGCTGAGAAGAGATTGTCTTGGCAATAGGCTTCATCAAGAGACTTTATTAGGTTGCTGAAGATTAGGGAAACTGCATTAATTCAAAAGCAGTTCACAATTCCCATCTTCTCTGTGAGATAACTTTTGTCTGGTCTTCCTTATTTGACCACACACACTAGGGAAATATCTTTTTTTCTGTGTAACAGGAATGTGATTTTAAATGTTTATATATTCAAAGATATAAATCATGCTATCATTTTAGATCCATATTTTGCATGTCCCTTTTTGGGAATATTAAAATTTTACTATGCTTATGATCACAGTCATAATGATATTTGATAAAAAGTACTGAAAAAGAAATCTGAAGATTTATTTTTAAATAAAGTTTTGAGACATAAAAAGGAATTTCACCAGAGCCATCATGTGAGTACTGCAGATAAATTTTTACAAGACATGTAGCAGACATGAATCTTGTCCCTTTGAAGCATGCAAGTGTATAAATCTTAAGCTCTCAAAATATAATTTTAGGGGAAAAATCTTTTCACACTGATTTACTTAGTATATAACATTTCTGTTGGGTTTTGTATGTCAAGAATACTGTTATAAGTTGAAAAGCTGAGTTCCAAAATTAAAGGAGAATTAAAAGCACATTGCATATATATATATATATATATATATATATATATATATATATATAAA
>NW_020799091.1:52194665-52292054 GCF_003259725.1 Athene cunicularia | reverse complement strand
AAAAAAAAAAAAAAAAAAAAAATCTCAGGACTGAACTGGATATTATGAATTTGATGCACTGCTTATTTCCAGGCCTAAGAATAAATCCTACAAGGGGACTCAGAGGAATCTGTTATGGTACAGCTAGAACTCCATGTGAAAAAGCACATAAAGAGAAAGAATATTAACGTTCTCCACAAAATTTAGGAATTAAGACAGGTCTCCTGGAGTTTGAGTCCGAGTATAAAGTTAATAAAACTTCATTTTTATTTCAGCCAGATTGTCAGTTAGTCCGTTAATTTTGCACAGGTCAGAATGAGTATTTTTGGTTTGTGTCGTGTCTCTGGTTTAAGTCCTGATTGATCCTTCACTTAAACCTGCCTCTGCTAAATTAATAGAAGGACAGACTGCAGAAAGCAAGGGATCAGTAAATATCCACGTTTTCTTACTCACTACCCACCGGAGGAATTAGTGTCTGGGAACATCTGGAATAGGATAAGTACTCGGCTTTTTCGCTTCCATTTGTCTCCCTGTTCCCAGTTCCTCTCCTCCTCCAAAATGCCTGGAGCAGGAAAAACTTCGCTGCCTCAGATTACAGTCTGGTTTTACTAGGAGAAGGTTATGTTCTCACCTCACCCTACTTGGTAAGTGAACCTAAACACAAAATAAAACCCTCTAGGCAGCTCTCATATTACAAAATGCCTTGCCTTCCTTTCACCTTCAATTCATTAACAGCAGTAGCTGTAAGAAAGAGCACTTTTTTTTTTTTTCTTTTTTCCTCACCCCAAATGACTGAAATGGGAAGACCTTTTCTGATATTGAGGTATTCTTCTGGGAAATCATTAAGGTGAGAAGTTCTTTAAACAGAGCTTGAAGAATTGTCAAGGAGAAACCAAACCATTGTTTTAAAAATAAAAGAAGAAATAAAATTTTATATTCAAAACCAGTTTTGCCTTCTGTTTGGTTTCAGCAACATCTGTGGTTAGACATGACAAGCAAATAACCTTTAACCGATCAGGATATTCTTCAACATTTAATCCTGGAGTCATTAACTAAAGTTCTAAGTTATCAACTTCCAGAAAGTTATTGACCTTCCCCTTCTGTGACCACTATTCTGCAAAAGAACCAAGCTCTCTGGTTGTGTGAGCTTTTCCTCTGCACTCCCCACCTTGCCCCGCAGTCATTTTAAGGACACATTGTTTCCTTCATTATTTATTGCCTATATTTCATTATTTTTTGATGGACTACATGAGTTCTAACTGAGGTTTGGTATGGACTTTTAGTAGACCATAGCTTTTTCAAAAGTCTAAGTTCAGCAGGAAGTGTTGATCCATGTTCAACACTTTCATACAATAATGTTTCTGTATGTTCAGCAGCAGATATTTATTAATCTCTACCATTTAATTATTTCTTCAATTTATATTAATCATTTAAATATTACCTATAATACATCCTATGTAGGCAGGTTCGATGTTGGGAAATCAGGTTATCCTCCAACCCTAATCAAATTATAAATCTGGCAGGCTACCTTTAAGCCAGGGTCTCAACAGTTACTTTAACCTGAGAATGACTTTATTCATCCTGCATCAACTACATGGCTGGAACTTTCCTGTATCAAATGTCACTGAATTAATAATACTTTGTTTTTGTGAGGACTCATAGCTAAGCAGAACTACTTGAATCCAAATTTGTCTTATGGAGCTTAATTAATTTAGAAAGGATATTATCAGTGTGATAATTGGATTAATTTTGTAATTTGATATAATCCTTTTTCTAAAAACGTGATTGTGTAACTCTCCTGCCAAGACTTGACAGACAGCAACAAGGGCTAGAATAAAATTTAAGAACTTGCTTCTAAAACACCAGCTCAAGCATCTATCAGCAAACCTTGGATAATTGTATTAAGCTTTGGTGCTCAAAGTCTCCAATGTGCAGACATGAATTAATGTTTAATAAATAATATTTTTATTCAAGGGATATATGAAACACTAACAAAGGTATAAATAAACAGGGTAATAATAAATAATTCTTCGTATATCATCATAATGGGTTTATAGTCTTTCCTTTGTGAAGGCAAGCAGTTAGACCATCTAGTTGACTTGCCCTTCTTGCAGTAACCTTCATTTACATCTTAAAGTTTTGAAAACTTTTTAGTGGGAATTGCTTTTGTTAGCTGTACTCACATACATAGCCTCTTCTACCCGATGTTCTTTGTTCTACTAGCAGCTACTGCTGCCCATCCCTTATGCTGCTACTATGTCTTCTATCCATGGCTCTATCAACTCTACACTCTTCCGGTGCCTCTAGAAAACTCAAAAATATATACTAACAATTTTTTTATGTAGTTAAAAATAAAAGTGTTGTTATATTTAAAAGAATATTCAAAGAATTGGAAAATAAATGACATCTCCCATCACACAGGAGGTGCATGAAAAACTTCTTCTATTTCCTCCCAGTTTAAAGGAAACTTATAGAAAGCTGCTGATTTCTTTGCCTCTTGGATTTTTGCATGCCAGTACCATAAGCTATTTCTTTAGGCTGAATGGAAACTCACCTTAATACACTTAGGTAGAGCTAAGTGGCTTAGGTTTAGGTGCAGTGCTAATCTTGCAAACACTCTTATGCTATAGCTGGCTTTTTAACAGGAATGCCTTTCAAACATGGTGATGCATTACAATCAAAGCAGTCATGTCTAAGGCCTACCCACTGGCCTTTCCATTTTGTTTCCCACAACCCCATCTGCCACTCAACCTACTCGGTTTTTAGGGTTGTTCTCTTCCTTGGAGTTCTTTGAAATCCGGTTGGAGGGTGGGAGGGTTTTGCATACAGTTTAAACCTCAGCCATCAGGTTTATATGTAGGTAGAGCTTCCAGGTAATAAAATCTGTAAATTAGAATGCTCTGCAGTTAGTGCATTCACTTTGCTAGGTGTAAAGAGTGGCTGACAGAAATAAAAGGCAACTTAATATTCCACATGTGTGTTACGAAATATTTCACCGAGACACAGAGAAGTACTTTTGACATCCCTTAACCCCTCAAGCAGCATGCATTCATGACAACAAATTATGGAATATGAGATGGCCAGATTGTAGTTGCATAGTTGAAATTCTGTAGGCTGCACATTTCTCAGTGAGATAAATCAGTAGAGTATCCATTTATATAGATGTAGTATTGCTATGAAACAAGAAGGTGGTTTTTGCTCACCTTAGTCCATTTTATTTCTTTGGAAGAATTTGGAAAACATGTGATTACCTCTTTACCAAGCTGAAATAAAGGTCTTTACAATCACTGTCCATCATCCTGAGTCTTCACAGTAGGATCCTTAAGATTATGACAACTTGCAATGTATAGACTTTTTTAACCACACTTCTACAGACTTTTACCGATTATGTGACATTACAAAGGAGAAGGCAGCATTTAAAAAAAAAGTTGACATTTCTACAAATGAGCCACTTGTGGTTTTGATCATGGGTGTATTTTAAGAAATACAGTTCTTTTCCCATAATAAAACGTATAGGCCCGACGTGCTGGTTTTCTGCAAGTGTACGTTTGCTGAATTCTGTCCAGTACTTGTGTAAAGTTGGAGTAACAAAGTGAAGGTTCATAGTATTTTTAATTTCTGATCTGCCAAGTTGCTTTCCATCCTTCAGCCAAATTTAGATGGTTTGTCAGCTGAATCTGCATTTTTAGTTGCAGTGGCAGATGTAATGAGAGCTATTACCGCCTCTCTGATGTGACAGCCATCAACTCTCAATCCTCTAGTGTGCTTATTGTATACTGAATATGAAGTAAGTAAAGAAAATGAAAAGGACACTGCTAAGGCTTTTGGCTTGAATGTTTCTATCTAGAAGGTCAGTTCTTGCCTGATATGCAACATCAAGCATATGGTCTAGACATTTCCCTAGAGATTTTCTTGACACTGTAGAAATATATGAAAGGTGGGTTCTTTTATACAAAGCTGGGACATCTGTTATGCTTCTCTATATTTGTGTACTCCTGAAACAACAAATCAGAAGGGAGCACTGTGATCAGGTCATAGAACAACCCTAAATTAATTCTTAATCAATTAATTTGAACTGTAGTGTATGAATAAGGGCAAAAATCCTCTCATCCCTATCTGTGTTCCTATAGGACAACTATGCTTCATGGAGGTGGTTTTGCTTAGCATGTACAGTTGCATGTGGGAAGAAGAGGTCTAGAAAGGAGTAGCATGATAGATTAAAACATAATATTTTTTCTTTTTCTGTTCTTTCAGTAGTCATAAGAAAGTTCTGTATTTCCAGTTCTTCCTAATAATATTTTGGTTTTAAATAGAAAATCAGGAAATATTCTCTCTTCAATAAAATGACATAATGAGCTAATATGTTGTAGAAATCTCAAACAAACTTTCATTATAAATGTCACTTCCAATGAAATGAAAGTAGTATGATACTATACTGCTCAGACATAAGGTTTTACTAAAGGAAAAAATATTTTAACTAAAATAACATACTCTATTACATGTGTCTGTATCCATGCACTTGCTCAGGATTACACGTGAAGTACTGAACAGTAAATGAAAACAAACAACTGGAAATATTTAATATAATTTTTAGTAACAAATTCACTATTATCCTGATAATCTGTGAGAATTTTGCACATGGTCCCTCAGATTCTTTTACATATGGAACTAGCATCTTTTTCTTTTGTGGATAAATCTTTTCTGCTTAATATGAAAAAAAGTAGAGCACTGTCAGATTGACAGATGCCTGAAACAGATTTCTAGAAGTTGCAAAATGCCTTAAAGAGCAAATAAAAACTTTGCAAAGTCTCCAGTTTACTTATTTTCGCCATTGCAAAGAGACTGTAGGAAAGAAAAGCACAAAAGTGAATGCTGATTGTACTAGTCATTAATTTTCCTGTTAAGTGGCCCTTCCAGGAGTAGTGTTTCACAACTATCTTTTAAAATGTAGAATAGATGCAATAGAAGCTATATTTATGCAATAGAATTGAAAACCATTAATGCTATACGCCTGTTCTAGTTAATTGTTCATGCAATTTTGTCTGTTCTACAACACTCCTGAGCAAAGATTTATCCTTATTCCTGCATGTTTCTTAGTCTATTGCATTTTAATCATTTGCACCACCATGAACATAGACTAAAGTGAAATCCCCAAGTGGATTGCTTCTACCTACTGTTTAAAAATATCTCATTACAGTGAAAGGGCATTTATCACATGACCAGAGTCACTTAAAATGGAGCACAATGTTTGGTCTTATATCTTGGGTTTGAAAATTCAAAATGGTTTAACATTTTGCCTTGGCAAAAATCTCCCTTTGTTTAGACTTTTAGACTTCAAATTTCTTGGTGGTTTGTATTAATCAATATCCAACATGACTCTACTGGAATAAAAGAGCAACAGACATGAGGGCAAAATTCACTTGGAAAAGAACAGTAGCAAAATATGACATGACATCACAAGAGTAGTATAAGTACTAAATAGTTTTCAGTATGAAAAAAAAATAGCTAATAGTAAATGTTTTAGGTGCCTTTGAAGTCTGCTGACTCATTTAAAACATCATTCTATGTATGCCTGACTTCTATTATTACCTATTCTACATTATTCTAAACCAAGTAATTTGGCAGATCATGAAAATTCAATGTTTTAAAAAAACTGTCACTTTGCTAACAGTTTCACTTTATTTCAGCATAAATCGAAGAAGAGAATACTTGTGGAATATAGCCGTTAACAAGATAAACAGGTTTGTCTTGAAAAGCAAACAAAAATATCAATTATTATCAATTTTGAAAAAAAGGCAGTATATTAATAAAGAGGCAGGAAATGATTGAAAACCTGATGAAAAAAAAATAGCTAAGCCTCTTACATAGTTCACCTAGACTTTGCACTCTTCCACCATCTTTGTATTCTGCAGTCTGGATTCTGGCTATAACTTTTCACCAGAAAAATCCCATTTTTAACTCTCTCTATAAAATGAAAATCACTGGTGATATAAAGCCAAGGGAAAGAAATATTCTTGAGTTTCCCTTTAGGGTGTGCGGGATATGTGCCGAAACACTGTGACACTGCGTATGTCTCAGAGAAAGCAGAATCCTACAGTTATGATGATGTTGCTAAATAAAGGAGGGCTGGGGTTTGGTCCTTGGTCCAAACCCAAAGGACAACAAGATGCTTTGCACCCACACTGTTGAGGAGTGGGCTTTTCTGTGGCATGTTGTTTTGAAGAGCACTCTTAATGATAGTCTAAAATGATCCTGACAGTGAGCTGACAGTTAAATACTGTGTGTAAGGGATTTAGTGTAGGCAATCCTAAACCATGTCTGTGGTTAATTTTGGGCATGACCTAGAAAAGAAATATAGAGTTATAATAGGATTGCTACTGGACTGTGCTTGCTACAAAAATATAATTCAGACTGAAGCAGAGTCCAGACCAGTATTTCTAACTGGGGGTGTTATTAGCTGTCTCTTGATATGAGAGCCTGGAATACTGTGTTTTATAGGAAAAAATATCTCTCTTCCCAGGTGTATTCTAATTAAATTATTCAAAAGCTCATTTATTTATTTCATTTATGGGGATGAACATATGATCAAATCCCTAAGAGTGTGATTGCTGAGCTCACCCAATATTCAGCATTAATATTTGGTGCCAAATTGCTTCGTAATCTGTTAAATGGATGTAATTTTTATCAGATAATATATCTCTTGCATTTCAAATTGTAATTTGGCAATAACATCACTAACTGGAAGAATACAAATATTAGAATTGATAATTAAAAACATTACACATTCTTTCACACTTTGTCAATGTTGAATTCCTACTAAACGTATCAGAATCTTAAAACCAGCTAACCCACTTAACATTTTAATTTACATATTGTGCGGATTCACAGAACAATGCTTATATACAATTGAGCTAGATACCACAGAAAATGACAGTTTGATGAGACTAATAGGTTTATGTATGATTTTCTCCAAATAGGACTTCCTTGGTTGTCATAAATATCACTCTGATAAACAACGTATTTCACTGTCAAAGTGTCTCGTTATTTTGAAATAATTATAAAAGGAATTCAACATTGTAAGTATTCTGGACCATTCAGATGACTTTGTATTGATATTGCTTCCTTTAAGGACTGGAAACTATTTTCCAAATAGTTTAATGGTTTTAAAAAGAAGAAATTTTCTATGTAAAGTGATACCTAATTCCATATTCTGTAGAATTTGAAGTGGCTAAAATTTCTTATTCACTGCTGGCATTTTGAAAAGAGGAGAAAGTCCCATGTGAATTTTTGAGTAAATCATAAAATATATTTCAGTAAGATTTTGCTGAAAATGTGACAAGTGTATTTTCCAGGTTAACAAAATTTTATTCCTTTACGTATTGAAATGGAGGTGATAAGTTTAGAAATGTCTTGCTTTCTTGCATGGGAAATCTTGGATGTAAATACTCATGATGTAAATACTTTACAAGGACAGAAATCGTATTTCCTGTAAGTTTAGTACAAATAAAACATCTAAAACATTTAGGATTCTACCCCTTTACTATTACAGTATACTAAATATTTTCCAAAAGAATTATACAAAATCTGAAAGGACTGAGAAAATTAAGAATAGCCTATATGTGAAATGTTTTTGTGACATAGTAGGGATTATTTTCTTCTAACACAATGGATGGTTCTAAGTTTCCTTTCAAACTAACCTGTCCTTTCTGATTTCTGTCTCTAAAAGTATGCTTGTAAATCCCATAAGCAATTATTCTTCAACAAGTTTCTTCAATGTCAATTTTTCATCAAAAAACATCTGAGGCTTTGATGACAATTAACTTGGAGCCTTCTGAGTCTGCAGTCCTGGCATTTTTTGTTATCAGGACATAGTGGTGATTGCTAGAAGCCATCTTCACCTCCTTTGTGCCACACCCCACAGACAGAATTTTTTTCAGAGACATCCATTAAAACACTTCAAAAGAAAATATCACACAGTAAATAATATCAACCAAGCTAACAGTAATAGTAGATTATCATACTGTATTTTTTTTTCCATATAGGTGCATAAGGATTTATGCAAAGGAAAATAAATGGAAATGCTACAGTAATCTTAGACATAGTGTGACTAAAGTGTCTGACACATGAAAGAGAATGGATGTATGAAATATCTCAGTGCATCTCCTTCAAGACTGAAGCATTCCCAAACTATTTTTTTATTTAAAATTAAAAAAATAAGAAGAAAATTAATGACATTTGATAAACACAAATAAACTATACTGGTAAAAGAATGTGTTTGCCTTTATTATCACATACACAACTCGGAGCTGGGCCACCACCTCAGTTAATGGCAACTTTCATCAGTCCCTGGTACTTCTTCAATAGGTATTCTAAACCATTACATCATACAAAGTCTACCTTAGTTTCCCTTGATGTTCCAATTCTTTATTATTTCAGTGATCAAAAATGTCCATAAATTTCCATTAGTCAGCAAGTCCTTTTTGTTCTTGTCTTTGGTTCTGCTCCTGATCACATTGTCTATTTGTCTATTTCAGGGTCATCAAGTCATCCACCTACAAATAACGCTCTTTCATCATCTGTCTTCCACAACCTTTTCGTGATGTTCCATTTAACATTTCTAATTTCTGAGAAGTTAATCTTATAACCTTTAAGAACATTAAAACTAGACTCTTTAATTATCACCATTATGTCTATAGCAGTTAAAATATTATAATCAGGTGTGTTATTAAACACACCTAAACTAAGGGTTTCAATTAATCTATCCACTGATTAACTAGGCTGGGTTTTTGGCCAACGATGGTGAGGGTTATACATGGGATGAATGAGCAGTACAGCATGGTTGTATGACTTCAGACTATTTGAAAACCTGCATCCTTAAAACAGTTTCACAGAATCACAGAATCGTCTAGGTTGGAAAAGACCTTGAAGATCATTCAGTCCAACCATTTACTAAACACTGACAATTCCCAACTACACCAGATCCCTCAGCGCTAAATCGACCCGACTCTTAAACACCCCCAGGGATGAGGACTCCACCACCTCCCCAGGCAGCCCATTCCAACGCCTAACAACCCATTCTGAAAAGAAATGCTTCCTAATATCTAGTCTGAAACTTCCCTGATGCAACTTGAGGACATTCTCTCTTGTGCTATAACTTGTTACTTGGTTAAAGAGGCTCACCCCCAGCTCTCTGCAACCTCCTTTCAGGTAGCTGTAGAGGGCGATGAGGTCTCCCCTCAGCCTCCTCTTCTCCAGACTAAACACCCCCAGTTCCCTCAGCCGCTCCCCGTACGACCTGTGCTCCAGACCCTGCACCAGCTCCGTTGCCCTTCTCTGGACACGCTCGAGTCATTCAATGTCCTTTTTGTAGTGAGGGGCCCAAAACTGAACACAGGAATCGAGGGGCGGCCTCACCAGTGCCGAGTACAGGGGTCAGATCCCTTCCCTGTCCCTGCTGGCCACGCTAGTGCTGACACAAGCCAGGATGCCATTGGCCTTCTTGGCCCCCTGGGCACACTGCTGGCTCCTGTTCAGCCGGCTGTCAATCAGCACCCCCATGTCCCTCTCTGACTGGCAGCTCTCCAGCCACTCCTCCCCAAGCCTGTAGAGCTGCTGGGGGTTGTTGTGGCCCAAGGGCAGCCCCCGGCATTTGGCCTTATGGAAACTCCTCCAGTTGGGCTCAGCCCATGGCTCCAGCCTGTCCAGGTCTCTCTGCAGAGCCTCCCTACCCTCGAGCACATCAACACTCCCACCCAACTTGGGGTCATCTGCAAACTGACTGAGGGTGCACTCGATCCCCTCGTCTAGATCATCAATAAAGATGTTAAACAGGAGTGGCCCCAACACCGAGCCCTGGGGGACACCACTCGTGACCGGCTGCCAACTGGATTTAACTCCATTCACCACAACTCTCTGGGCCCGGCCATCCAGACAGTTTTTTACCCAGCAAAGCGTGTGCCCATCCAAGCCACGAGCAGCCAGTTTTGCCAGGAGAATGCTGTAGGAAACGGTGTCAAAGGCTTTACTAAAGTCAAGGTAAACAACATCCACAGCCTTTCCCTCATCCAATAAGCAGGTCGCCCTGTTGTATCAGGTTTGTCAAGCAGGACCTGCCTTTCATGAACCCGTACTGACTGGGCCTGATCCCCTGGCTGTCCATTATATGACTTTTAATGGCACCCGAGATGACCTGCTCCATGACCTTCCCTGGCACCAAGGTCAGACTGACAGGTCTATAGTTTCCTGGATCATCCTTTCTGCCTTTCTTGTAGATGGGTGTCACATTTGCCACCCTTCAGTCCAATGGGACCTTCCCAGTTAGCTGTGATTTCAGGTAAATCAGTTTGCTAATTTCTAGTCTCTTGTTCAGAATCATCATGACCATTGATTTCTTATTTCTATGAACTCATTTATTTATGAGTAATCATAAAAAAAAATTTCATCTATTTCTTAACAGTGTTCAACAGATTTTTTCTGAAAACTTTAATTTTGTGTAATATTGGTATTCTGACTTATTATTTAAATTCTGAAGCAGAAATAATGCCAAAATATTAATCTTGAAATATTGAAAAAAAAAAAATAATCACCGTCTCAAGTTCTTTATGATTCTCATTATGATGATTTGTATGCCTGGTAAAGTGTCCATCCATGCCATTGAAACAACATAATTCAGTGTAGATGAATGATAACTAAACTTGGATCGACAGCTATGTAAAACAGAGCCTCTCACTCTTCTTTAAACCTGAGTTTAATCTGAATGACTTCATGGTACTTGGCTATGGTTTTCCTCCAGAACATATGTGATGACCTTAAGGCATAAGTGCAACTGTGTGTTCATGTTGGGAGTGTCTGCAGTAAATGGAAGCTGTGCCTTAGGCCAACACCTGCCAGAATACTGTTAGAAGACTGCAGAGGATAGAAGGACCATAATTTGATACAGTCTAGTCCATACTGCCTTCTGAAAGAATTAGTTTTAAAGGTCCAAAATGAGCCAGGAACTGTGTTATTCATACAGATTATGCCTATATTAGTAAATAAGAGACCAGAAGCTGTCCTCTGACCTTAAAAATAACTTGCAGAGCAAAACTTGTGTCTCGTGTCTATGTTGATCAAACAGTGTGGCCATAACTGAACTATCTGTTAAGAATAATCTCTGTTGTATGAGGATTTTGTCTTGCTTGGGCACTGGTTTAAGACTGCAAATTAGGACAGGCTAAAACTGAATGAAGGGCAATACTAAGAAATTAACAATATCGAAGCCACCTACTACTGCTGAAAGCAGTGGTCTGTCCCTGTTTTATTACTAAATATATCCATAGAAATGAGGGGTAAAATTGGGTGGTTAACTTGTTCTGAATTAAACAGATTATATGAGCATCTACATTTACACAAGAGTGAGTGATAAACCCTTCCACACAGTTTCAGTTACCACAGTCATCTACAGTGAGGCCAGACCGATCTCCATCAGTTTGGGCTTTAGACAGGCTGGCATACACAGGGAGATCAGGTGGACCTTCTTTAGTTAAGTATACACAGTTAGAATGAATCTAGGCTTCTGTGAATTTTCTTGGTCTATTTCAGGGCAAAATCAAATATGTGAGTTTTCAGAGGCAATTTAAACTGTCCATTTTTGACCTTGACCTTATCAGGATCAGATGTACACAGTCACTGTGACTGAAAGTCATTTAAGCAAATGTGGACAGCGAAATCTGAACTAGGCATTTTAAACTTTTCGTAAAGTGTAGAGATGAATAGGCACTGTGCCTTCATTTCAACTGTCTAAACATAGACATCTTGAACCACTTTAGATCTTTAGGACATCTCTCTGCATAGGACTGGCATATGTCAAAAGAAGTCCTTTACAAGGTACAACCTTTGGAAGTAGCAGATGATGATGAAATGAAACATTTTAGCATATCTCAGTTAGCATTAGATGCCTGACGTTAAGCAAGTGAATGTGACCTTCTTATACAAAATTAATCTGATCTATTTTGATTAGAATGTTAAATTAGCCATTGGATTCAAATCCATATTAGAATGAAATGTATTTGCAATGACTTGTTTAGCTACACCTTTTAGTGAGATGAATTCCAAGTTTCACAAAAATTGATATGATAAATGAAAAAAAAAAAAAAAGCCACACTGCTGTGTTGCAGCTAGGGAATGCTCACCATAACTTTCTAAACTGTCTTTGTAGACTGTCTTTCAGTGAAAGTGATCAGATTTTCAGTCATCCGTGGTTATTTTTTTAAAAACAATATTATTTTATAAAGGAGCTACCAGGAATGATTCCATTATTTCTGAATCTCTTGAAGAAGCTAATTGTTTTTGTGACTTCATTTCACCTAGATTTTGAAGTCTAGTTTGGTATTGGGAAGCTAAGTAAAGATCAAATTAAATCTTTCAGTTGCTGAAAGGATTCACTAAGGAAAGAGTTGTATACTTCTTATGAATACTGTTCCTATATCATAACCATAAACTGATTTCAGAGGGATTTTGCTTAAATAAAGGTGCCAGGCCAGGGACACCTTGCCATCTTATAGTTTTGATGTCGCTGTGATAATTTATGATGTACTATTATGAGCCACACTGTAGAATATTCAAATTAGGCAAATGAAAATTAACCAAAACAATTTCCTTACAGACAATACTTTTGATTCTGTCCCCATTCTCTTTATTCTTTTTTCAGAGTGCTTTCAGGTTCAGAGTACTTTGAAATATATCTACATTTTATTTTTAGTGAAATCTTTCAGCAGAAGATTGGAAGATTGGGAATAATAGGCTGTCAGTTTTTTCATTATCACATATGTATGCTTTACCTTCTCTGTAGTTATTTCGCTTGATGGTCATTTTATTTGAATCTGAGTGAAAGTAAAAGGGCTAACTCCTCTTGCCAAGAAACAAATTAGCTTTTTACATTGTTTGATAACTGCATCCAGTTCCAAATGCCACCAGACAGCTATTAAACAGCAAACCTCTTGAACAAAAACTCAGTGGTGCGTAACACACTTGATTAGATGTACTCTTTTCTGAAAGGGCCATTATTCTTAGTAGGTATATTTCATTACTGTTAATCTGAATCTAAGTCTATGCATCCATAACCTAATAATTCCATCTGAATTGTCTGATGCTATCTAGCTAATCTTAGGATAAGTCTTCTAACATTTCTGGGTTGTCTTGAGAGATTTTTGAGGCTGAAGAACTGTACTCAGTGTTCTCTGTTGCTGTTTCTTAAAATTAAGATCAATTGAACGTAGGAAGGAAAAGGCTTTATTATTTTAATGCCTACTTTATTTTTCTCTTCAGTTGAAACAAAGCAGTATTCTCAGCAGTTTCCAATAAAACACATAATTTTCAATTACTGATTAGTACTGATTTCTGTGCCTTCTGAATGCCCTTTTCTTTAGTCAGTCTGCCATTTGCAGAGTAACACAGGTGTATCACTGTAAGGACCTAATCTGATGTGTGTTGTTTGTCTACATATATCAATAAACAATAAAATACATTTTCCAAAACAGTATCAGATTGGATGATCTGTTTCTCAAATGACAATAATAAGTTTCCCCAATTGAGGACAAGGATTTCCTAGTTTTATTGGAGCCTTGATTTAAATATATTTCCTGATTTTTTAATGAGCAAATGCACAAAAATGTCTGCAGCTGATTTTATTGAGCCAACCAATTTACATTCTTGTATTTTACAATTTCTTAAGACGCTCTTATTAGCAATTAAAAAGTTATACACTGTTATAAAGCAGTGACATAAACTTTGTTTTAAATAGTAATTTGGCATTATGTGAAATTTACTACACTTTGCTCCCATTAAAATTTTGATAAATTAATTTAGAACCTTATAAAAGTATATCTTCTATGGAATAATATCCTTGGGGAAAAAAAAAAAAAAAAGAGATGAGGAAGGTAGACTCCAGCATTGAAAGGTCATCTAATAGCTCTTCTTATATAGTAGATTTTGCACAGTATGTGCTTTTTAAAAGACATACATGTAAATGTCAGGATTCATGTGGCTGCTGCTATAGTACATTCCTCCTTTGCATTACCTTCAGCCTCAAAACAGATCAAATTCAGCACATTAGTCACGTGCTTATTGTGAATGTGAGTGACTGTTGTGATTTTCACGTTTCTGGAAACCTTCAACTACTTTAGTAGTTCAGTGACCAAATATGCCTTATATGACAGCATGCATTGAAAGGTGGAATCTGAATATTTATTTAGATCAGGAGAAAATGTCACTTTTAGAGAGAACTGCAATTTAAAGTTGACATCTTAGTCACACGTTTATTTAGTCTTCATGTTTAGGAGTTTGGGAGTTGGGGAGACAGCTTATTTGTTCTAAATTAATTTTCTTAACCTTCCTTCTAGGTTTGATTTTTTTCGTTAGTAGAAAACTGTTATGGTCTCACTGTCTCGAACTGTTCAGAAGAAAAAAACCCAACATAAAATAAATAAAATAAGGAAGTTTTTTATTCTTTTACAAATAATATGTAGAGAGAGACTACAACCTTTAAAAGGTCAATAGGTTTATATATACCTATCTTGGGATGGAGGTGCCTATATGTATCTGACTTATGGGTGAACTTAAGGGCTTTTATTCAGTCACTTCAGAATAGTTGTCTAGTGCTATAGATGGATAGTCTTGTCTTGTATTTGCCAGTTTTGCCAATGGTGATAGCAACTGCACAGTCTGGCAGTTATAACAAAGGACCCAGGGAAACCATGCATCTTTCCAAACAGGCTCCTGAATGCCAAACTCTATATCTTAGAGCAATTCAGTGACTCTAGATACCAAAAATTATGTCTGAAGTGATGTCCTAATGACACCTAATTTGAAATTTTCTTGCTATATTTAAAAATATTTATACTGGTGTGCTGTTATGACTCACTTTTATATACACATAATGAAAGACAATTCTTTCCCCAAAATAAAAAGAAATTGGAAGTATAAACAGAAAGAAATGCCAAAGTATAGGACATGTTCTGATTTTAGCCAGTCTTGAAAATGAAGATGAAGCTTCCTAACCTAAGCATTTTAACTAGCATTCTGTTAAAATTCAAATTGAGTACTTGAGACTATCTTCTATGCAAACTTGTACTATGAGTGAAAACATTAGTGAAAATAAGAACCAGTCCCAGTTTAGGAACTTGTAGGATGTCTGAACAGAAAGACACAGATACAGATAACAGGTTTAACATCAGACATCTGTTTAACGTAAGAGTGGTCACTGAGGCCACAATAGACACTAGATTTACTCACTTAAGCATGATCCCTCTTGCATGATTGAATAAGGAAAATACTCCATATGCTTAAAAAAAACCCTCAACCCTGTATATTCCAAAGAAGTTTTGAATCCACAGTCTCTGCCTAATAGTTCATTAGGCCAACAGGGTTACACAAGGAATTTAAACATTTTAAAGCTTAATGAAAACCAGAAAGAAGATCAAGTAAATTTATTAAAATGTATTAAAAATATAGCTGTGCACTCTTTTTAATGTAATTCTAAGGATGATGGTTTTAGGCAATACTGCCTATTACAGTGTTATTTTTTCGTAGCATGAACTACATTTTATTAATAATATTGACTTGGAGACTTACCTATATTTACATGGAACGTCCATTGCAAAAATGGTATATGTGGTATATGGAAAACTATATTAGAAAAATAGGCACATGAGTAAGACAAAAAGTTAAATTAGTTATGTATATATGTAATTAGGAAATATGTGTTTTTCTGTCTCAAACCTAGTTTAATGAGAAGGGAAATCCTGAGACCTACGTGTCCAGCCAGACCCCTGTGAAGAGCGGGCTAGATTTGAAGCACAGTGGTGTTAGCTGACCTTTTGGGAAACTTATAAAATATGCAAGGAAAAGGCTAGAATCTAACACTTTGAGCATTTACAACAGTGTTCTGACGTGTATCTTGTGAACTATTTTGTAATATGCAATATGTAAAATGAATAGTTTCTGCTAAGGGATGGAGGAAGCAATAACAAGGGAATTACTGGAAGTCACTCTTAACTGAATGCAAATGTTTTAAGCTACTGTAGGATGATTCTTCTACATTGTGAACTAGAATAATTTTATAGGAACATAGTTAAACTTTGTCAAGGCTCTGATTAAGTATGCATGTCAAGTGTTTTTACCTTGCATGTTATTTGCAGAATTACATAATTTGGCAGACACTAACGATCTCATTCTCAAACTGTTATGTCGTATCAGTTGGTTCTATGTAAGAATTCCCAAAGATAATATACATCCACATTTCAAGGTTCCCAGTGTCAAGAATGAAGTTTGGGAGAAGACTTACAAATGCAGAAAAGTAGCAAAATGATAAAGAAAAATGTTCTATAAAACTAGGACTTCTCAGATTAGGCTGTGTTTAACATTTCAACATGCACAAATTTATGATGCAACAGTAAGGCTACTTGTGAATCTCCACAAAAGAGGATGTGTGACTTTCATAGTCTTTACAGAGCTTAACTGCAGTGTTTCACATGACTAATTTCTTCTTCCTTTTCTTATAAACTGGATTCTTGCCAACTCTACCAACTCAGATTTATGACCAAATAATACAATAAAAACAAGATATCTGTGAGCATTACAAGGTTTTGTAGTCTTTTTAGCCCAAGTGGTGTTACTAAAGGTTATACAAGAATGTTATAAATATTTCTTTTGGCTCCTGACTACATGATGCACTGTTGTCTTCCAGATGTATTTAGAAGTACTTATTCTGAAGAGATAGGTGGAAAGGTGCTTTTATCTTCCTGCCTCTCCCTCTGTTATGAAATAAATTTAAGTAGACAGACCATCTGCAAGTCAGCTAAGTTCCACTGAAAACATAAAATTAGAGGCTAGCAGTTACATAACTCACAGAGGAAAACGGAAATCTTTACCTACTTAAGTGCTGTAATGAATAGGTTTTACATGATTTCCATGGGAACTTCATCCATTGTTCCTGTTGAAGGTTGTGGAGTCAAAAAAGGATTTAGGGAGAAAGAAAACATAAATGATCTTGGATCCAGCAAATCTGGAGAACTGAGATTAAGATCTCTTAATTTCTGTTTTGGTTTTACTATGTTATTTAAAAATCTCTAATAAACTAATGTAAAAAGCAGATAGACACCTGAATTCTTCATTCTCTTCTTCTTATCTGAGACTCCACTACATTTCACTTAATATTATGCAACAATTGCATTAGTGACAAGAACTATGTAAGGTGCAGTTCCTTGAAGACTTTATATTCATTTTTAAAAAATTAAAATGCTTGGAAAAATAAGAAGGGAATCAAAAATGCAGCAAGCTGGCAAAGATTACATCTCAGGACAGTGGGATGACATCTCTTGACTGGGAAACCAAGGGAAGAAACATGATACTTTGACTCCATCATATTGCACATAGCATCATAAGATGCTGAAAGAATGCTTCTACTGCTTTTAATCACTACTTCACCTGTCGATATCTCTGGTTTGCATTAGTTCTTTTTCTATTACCTTTCTATGAGAAGAATTGCTTCTTCTCTCTTACAGAATATCAATTATTAAATACCTCTTAGAAACAGCATGTTTGTATTAAATCCATACAATATATAAAATGAGGTTTTCCCACCATTTGTCAATAAGTACTAATCTACAATGCAAAAAGCAGACAGAGAAAAAAAAAAAAAAAGATCCCTCTAAATTACTTTTTGTCAATTTAAGAAAAAGTTTTAAACATATATAAACACAAACAAAACCTACATGACTTCAAGAATAGCAGCTGCCTTCCTGCATGTACATTTTTTAGAACAGAGAATAATGGTTTAACTCACCTTAAATTTTGGTGGGCCCAAGCACCAGATTTACAGTGTGCTTTTATCCCTAACAGCCTTTTGCATGCTGCTTGTGACAATGTGCTTTTCTCCATGTGCTTCTCCGTTAATACCTTAGTAAAATGTACACCTGCAACAGCTTTCATCCTCCAACATTTAACTTTTTACCCCGGATTAATATATTTAGTTCGTATTTGCTAAAAGAAACAATAGTGTTGGCAACAAAACCCAAAAGTGTTGGCAACACTTCAGGTTATTCACTGATGTAAGGGCTGTGTTTTGCATTGTGTTAGGAAGATTAAGAGAAACAGGCCACAACACAATGTTTTCATTTTTGCAGTTATAACAAGGTATCTGAAAGGAATATATAAAACTGAAAGTATAAGCTTTTCACTAAAAGAATGAAACATTTTCTAAATTACTGTGCTATAACCAAAGATCTGACCTAAGGAGTTATCATAGCACCAAACAAGACACTACTTGTAAGTCCTATGCAAGTTTTTGGTTTTGGCTTACAAGATGAGAAAGATTGGCCTGCCCCACACAGTTTTAGAAGTTAAATTATACAAGAAAAGATACAGCCAAATCTGGGTTTGTAATTGTCCAAAGGAAAAGTAACGCAAATTCAAAGTCAAGACAACACTGTGAATTTTGAGTTATTTTTAGTTGCACAGATTTTTGGCAAAAGAAAATGAACCAACCAGCCAAACCCTCAATACTTGAATTAAAAAGAATGTGAGCCATCCTCTAATACACACGAGTCCTGAGAGAGGGACAGGTCACTCTGGTTGTATTTGACTGTCAGGGTGCCCTGTGGGCCAGCTGCTCCCCACTGGGAGAGATGAAATGGACTTGAGATCACAGCTTGGTGTTTAGAAAGCAGGTATACATGCCACCATTGACACTGATAATAAATATTTATTCTTAAGGGAAGGAGAAAAGGCTCAGATACTGTTGTAGAGGGTGCTATTTGAAACCTTGTACAGGAGTAGACAAAGACTTGTTCATGTCCTTAAGCATGCAGATTCTTAGTAGTACCATTGACATCAGTAGAACTACTTGGAGTATAAGAAATTAATTATATGTGTGTATAAGACCAAGACTATTTATCAGGGAGAGCATTATGAGAAAGCTTTCACTGAAGATGCATGTGTATTCTTTTGTTCCTGAGGACGCATGATTTCTGACTCCAAATCTAGTGACATAGCACTTCAGTCATATTGGACTTACGTTTGGCAGGATTTAAAATGTTGATACTCCAGATGTGGAGTAAGCTGGAACAGTGTTAGCTAGGAGATTCATGTTATGTGGTTTACTACCAATTAGAAATTTTTAAAAAACATTAAAGCATACTATGTCATACATGACTTATATCTTGCTGTGTTTGGATATCTAGCCTGTTGGATTCCTTCAGAGATTTATATCTACTGAAACATCCACTCATTTTAGTAGGAAAAGGATCACCCTTAGCCAATATGTATTTATTACAATGTAAACAAAATTCCACACCAGTACTAAGTTTAAAAATAAATAATAATGGAATTTAATGCTTTTAAAGATTCTGGTTCAGGATTCTTACTCATACATTCCTTCTAGTGGTAAAAACTGGCATGATTGCTCTCAGAACTAAAAGGGAGGTAAATCAGTGTAACAAAAAATAGAGACCAAAACCAGAGTTAGGAAATAAAAATTATCTTTTAGTTGAAGCAAAAGAACAGAAATGATAGAAAATGCTAGAACAAACAGTGCTGTGAATACTTCTGAGATGACAGAATTGAACTGATAAAGACAGCTTTGTATAACATGCTAGCCCCTCTATCCCCATATCTCGGATGTGAAGTCCTTACAATTTCACTCAATAATTTTATTTTGTAATTCTGTATTAAAATGTCTATTATCTTATTTTTGTCAGTCTTATAACCTTTTCTGAAAGAAATAGCATGCTATTGTGCTATATGATTCTGTGGTATGTGTATCAATATATATTTATTTAGGCATCTTTATAAACTGCTATTTTTCAAACAGTCTTTAGTGAATTCATAAAACACAGTCTTAATAATTATTAAAATAGTATTGGTCACAAATTAAGTTTTTTTAGTCACACATTGGTATACTGCAGTTGATGTTCAATACTTTGCTGCAGGTGAATAAACAAAACATTATTTTGTGACAGTTTAAAATGGCTGTTAATTTCAGAACCATCGGACTGATTTTTTTATCATTTCTGTATTTTTATGTCATGAAATAACTTTGCAACTTTCTTTTTATAGCAGTGAGAAGAATACAAAGGTACTGATATTTATGAGTCAAACCTTTCTATTGCTTCTTATTCTATAACAGGTTCTTTTCTATTATGAATTGGAGAAGATAAAATGTAAATATAAGTTATATATTCAGCAAGTTAAATGAAAAGTTACATATTTTGCTATGCACTGAAATACTTGAATAGTTTCTGTATAGCAAAACTAATACTGCTTGTGCAATCCTACACAGTACTGGTAAAGGACAAAACTGCAAAGTCCTGACAGCAGTGATGTGATTGACTTTGTGCTCATTCATACTTAAGACAGAAGGTATTCTTGAATATGTCACTGAGCTACAGGCTCATAAGCATGGCCAAATTATATATAACCTTCCTAAAAGCCAAGACTGAGGAAATGCTGATAAAAATGCTTTTTCATGATAAACCACGAAATAGCAGTCAGTGTTCAAGTCTCTTTTCTGCCCACAGAGGATGAAATTACATCTCTGATCAGACTGAATCAGACTGAAGAATGCCCAGACATGACGTGGTAAAAAAAAAAAAAAAAAAAAAAAGTCCAGACTAATTCAGGAATGAGCATCTTTTCCCATCCTGACAAATGCATATTTTTTAATTGGACCTCCATGTTTTGGTGTTTTGTTATTTTTCAGCTTCAGAGTAGAACAAAAGAGAGGACAGATTTTTTTTACTCAAGGTGCTCCATTGCTTAAAGAGTACCTTCAAACTCTCTCAGGATGATACTATGTTTAGTATGGAAAATGTTGAATTTATTGCAATGCTGAATGTCTGTGCAAAACAGTTGGGTGTTATATTTGAGGTTTAGGTGTTACATCCCCATATGCAGAGATACTTATATGTATGTTTGAGACAAACACCTCAGTCCATGAAAGACATCTCTGAGATATCTGTTAGTGTCTACTTCTACCTGGTTTAGGAACCTTTACTTCATTAATGTTTTCAATGCTGTCTCCCTAAGATCTTAGCTGATGATATATGGGCTGGATGAAAACTGACTGAATGACTGGGCCCAATGGGTTGTGATCTGTGGCACAAAGTCTAATTGGAGGCCAGTAACTAGTGGTGTACTCCAGGGGTCAATACAGTGTCCAATCCTGTTCAACATCATTAAAGATTTGGATGATGGGGCACAGTCTATTCTCAGCAAATCTGTTGATGATAGAAAACGAGGAGGAATGGCTGATCCACCAAATGGTTGTTCTGCCATTCAGGGGGACTTTGACAGTAATAGACTGACAGGAACCTCTTGAAGTTCAGCAAGGTAAGTGCAAAGTCCTGCACCTGGGCAGGAACAGCTCCATGCACCAGTGTATTCTGGAGGCAGACCAGCTGGAAAACAGCTTTGTAGAAAAGGACCTGGAGGTCTTGGTGGACACCAAATTGAATATGAGTCAGCATCTGTGCCCTTGCTATAGAGATGGTGAATGGTATCTTTGAATGCATTAGACAAAATATTGCAGCAGGTCAAGGGAGGTGATCCTTTCCCCCCACTCAGCACTGGTGAGACCACACCAGCAGTGCTGGGTCCAGTTTGGGCTCGTCAGTTCAAGAGAGACATGGAGATACTGCAGAGACCCCAGCAAAGGGCCACAAGAATGATTAAGGGACTAGCAAATCTCTCTTATTAGGAAAGGCTGAGAGAACTGGGACTTTTTAGCCTGAAGAAGGGAAAGCTCAAGGTCAATCTCATAAATGTGTACAAATATCTAGAGGGTGTAACAAAGACACAGTCACATTCTTTTCGGTGATGTCCAATGACAGGACCAGAGACAGTGGGCACAATCTGAAACACAGGAGGTTCTGTCTGAACATCAGGAAACACTTTTCTTACCATGAGGGTGACTAAGCATTGTCACAAGCTACCCAGAGAGGTTGTGGAGCCTCCATCCTTGGAGACAGTCAAAAGCCACTGGACTTGGTCCTGGTAAACTTACTGTAGGTGACTCTGCTTGAGCAGTGGTGGTTGGACAAGATGACTTCCAGAAGTACCTTCCAACCTCGACCATTCTGTGATTCTGTGATTATTTTTTTTTTTACAGTTCTTACCCAGTGGATATTGCAAATCCCAGATTGTTAGACTACCTCGTCTTTCATTTTTAGAGAAGTTATAGTCCAACTCAAACTTATGAAATATAAGTATCTTGTACCTAATTGTCTAACTTTTAGGCCTTGAATACCTCGTTATCATGATGACAAAGTGTGTTTCTAAGGTCTGGCTTCAGTTTTAAGAGGTCAGACCATATAGCATGTAAGGCTAAATACCACTAAATATTTGAAACTATCTTTTCATCTGGAGACATATGCTACTCAAATAAATCTTACTGTGAACAATGATAGGGAAGAAATATGAAAAAAAAAAAATTCAAAACAAAGACAGAAGTGATAGTCATAAGTATTTCAGTTTGAGTATGGTATGGTTAGAATTAAATGTGTTGATATTATTAGGATATTAACTGAATCTCTTATATAAGGAGAAAAAAAGAATTGGGAGTATCTGGAGGCTAGGTTTGTTTGGGCATGCAAGCTTTGGAACTGTTTGCACTTTTCAAGGTTTTCATTTTGTATGTACTTATGCTTTTTTTTTTCCTTCAGTTTTCAGGGTTGCCATATTTTTGCCTGTGTTTCTGAAGGAAAACCAAATTATATCCAAGACCAATACTAAACCAAAACGTAACTTCAGCTTTTGAATAATTCAATAATTATTTTATTAAAATAATTATTTTAATGTAGCTAGAATGGTATTAGAACTGCAAAATTATATCATCTTCCTGAAAACTCTCCGTTTATATGATTTCTTCTGTTCAGAGAAAAAAATATCTTCAAGTTCACAACTGATTGTTCATCATACTTTGCCAGTAATCTCTGGAGAGAGCTACCTAGTGGATCTCAAAGAAACTCAAGGAAATGACCAAGATATGACAACTTCTGTTTCTTCTCTGAGTCTCCAAACATAGATATGAACATACATAACACTTGTCACTGGACCAAAATTCTGCCAGAAGAAGGTGATAATGTCATCTTATAGAAGCAACAGTAACTCTTTTGTCCTCAGGAAAAGAGCATATTTAAAGTTTAAAACTGACACAGCAGCCTTAGAAAAAAAATGTTAACTTTGGCTCAGTTCTACAACAGGAGACTTAGTGAGCTATTTTAATGCATTATAATTTGCTTACATTAAATCAATTATTTCTACTGAAGTTAGTGACAAGACAGTACTAAAAGCACTTCTTTTTTTTCTTTTTTTTTTTTTTTTTAATGAGTCATGGCTAACATCTGAAAATTACAGAATCTCTGAGAAAAGAGATACACAAACTCATTTGCTTACAAAGCTGAAAACAAATATGAATTAAATTGAAAATATACTTATTTACACAGTAGATTTTTTAAATAGCTGCATAACCTGACAAATCACTTCAGGCAAGACATTTACATTCTTTAGAATAAATAGGCTTACTCTAATATCACATATAAATATGATATCTTTAATTTAATTTTTATTTGAAAGAAAAGTAAAATAGATCTTGATATGCACAAGCACCAATGTATTTGCTGTTACCTAAACACCTGGTTAAAAGTTCTTCTGGAAACTGGAATCCCAGGTAATTCATTCATCAATAACAAATACGAGGAAACTGGAAAATAAATTTGTAGAGCCTTACTGATCTTTTATTTTTTTCCCTAGTCAATCCTATGATTTATTCATGTCACCATGCAAAGAGTTTTTTATCTTTTAAAATTATATATTTTTCAGCCTTTTGAATTCAGCTTCTATATTTATTTTGATAATTTTGACTTCTTAAAACAGTAGTTAGATCTTTGCAATTTTTTTGAAAATCACAAAATCATTTCTAGATAGGAATTAGTTATACCCATCCTGTGAGATAAGTGAGTGATACAGTGGAGTCATTTTACTCTGTATGGTGAAGAACTTAACATCTGTGTCATAATATGCATTAACATAGGTAAAGATAAATATCACTCATTCAAGGACAATGTTGGTATTATATATTATAATTGTAATAACATCTCTGAAATTGGAGAATGGGTTGTAAATAGGAGTGATCCAGTTGGAATTTATGGTCACACAGGAAAATTAATTTGCTTTCTGCTACAGAAAGTGAAAATGTGAGGTCTTTATTGAGAAATGGTGATCAGGTTCTGTTTCACACTTCTACCAAGGACAAGCTATGCATAGATACATAATGTGGAAATAGTTCACGTTAAGAGAGGCACCTCTAATATTGTGTTCAGATCTGGGCCCCTCACTACAACAAAGACTGAGGTGGTGGAGCATGTCTGTAGAAAAGCGGCAAAGCTGGCGAAGGGTCTAGAGCACAAGTCCTATGAGAAGTGGCTGAAGGAATGGGGGTGTTTAGTCTGGAGAAAAGGAGACTCAGGGAAGATCTTATCACTCTCTACAGCTACCTGAAAGGAGGGTGCAGTGAGGTGAGTGTTGGTCTCTTTTCCCAAGCAGCAAGTGATAGAACAAGAGGAAATTACCTCAAGCTGCACTGGGGAAAGTTTAAATTGGATATTAGGAAAAATATCTTTACTGAAAGGGTTGTCAAGCACTAGAACAGGCTGCCCAACTTAGTGGTTGAGTGACTATCCATGGAGGTATTTAAAAGATGTGTAGATGTGGCACTTCAGGGTATGTTTTAGTGGTGGACTTGGCAGTGTTAGTTTTATGGTTGGACTTGATGATCTTAAAGGTCTTCTCAACCCTAAATGATGCTACGATTCTGCAATTCTATGTTCATCAGAAAAAATACAATTGTAACTGCAAGCAGTTAGAGTTGCACAGACTACACTGATTTTGAAAAACTGGTAAAATGTAAAATAGAATCCTACTGTATTCATATAGTTATTATTACTCCCTCCCGAAAGCCTTGTTCATTTTGTGATTCATGTTTGTCAGATGTGATCTTGGTTTCTTTTCTTCTCGGTGACAAAATGACAAGAGTTGTTTACAGATATATTTCTTATATCTTTTTGTTACATAAAGCAAGATTAAAAATATATGCCTGTCATGGAATAAATGGTGGTTCTTGAGATAGAATATCTTTTCTTGACAAAGTCCTGGGCTCCTGATGGAGCTGGCCCTTCAAACTTGTGCCAGCACAAGGGAAAGTCATGTCTCCTGCCTAGCTAGGTGTTACTCTTACCATAGACAGATCTATAGAAATTAGAATGGGAGACTTGAATATATATAGAAACTCAAATAAGGGTGAAAGATGCCATTGATATAATCTGTGTTAAGGTGGAGGTATGCATTACTAACTGGAATGTTTGAAAGGATGAAAATTTAACCCACCAGGACATTGTATTTATTGGGAAGATAGTGAAGGAAATTGTAGAAGTTAAAACAAAAAAATCCACAACTAAAACAGGGCATTTAATTCCATATTGGAGTGGAGTATTCCAGCTAAAGAAAAGAAAACATTGAAAAAGCCATTAATTTATATTAAGTTGTTCAGATCAATCCCTGAAATTATCTGTTTAAAATATGAAATTCAAATTATACTCTCAAAATAATCCTTGGGCAAAGCTCCACATGTCCAGTAATTTGAAATCTGTGAAAAGGATATTTATTTGGTCCCAACTTACCACTGTAAATTTTGTTGTCAAAACTGGTAAAGATATCCAAGAAGAAAACAAGAAAATTCACAGAAAATAAGATGATATTATATTATTATTATTACCCATAAAACCATCTTGTACAGAAATTAACATTTAGCCCACTGAAGATTAGCATCTAGAGTTCAAACTCCTAATTTGCCATTCTTGGGAAAAAAAAAAGTTTATCTTTTTATTTTATTTTTCTCTGCACAAATAGATGAACTCATATACACAGATTTTTTTTTTTTATATATTTTTTTTTATTTTTTTTTAGAGCATGAAGTTCCAAGATGGTAGCAATTCATGCAAGTTCATTATTTTATTATCAAGTGAGAGCAGATTAAAACTTTCAGTTCAGGCTTTTTCATATGGTTTCCAATTTAATTTCAATGGAATCTATGTATCTTCTCAATTATCTATGATGGGAAATCAGATTTTTTTTTCTAACAGACAGTGGAGCTAGAAGGCGGCACAGCACTCTTAAATTGTCAGTGATGTTGTTTATAGAATAATAACCTTGGGATTGTTTCTCCCATTTTTCATCACTGAATAGTAGAATAATTGGTAACTTGGTATGCTTTCTACAGTAACAAATCTCTTCTTACTAAGAATAATTTGCATTTGAATCATGCATATCTGTTAATATTGCATTTATCCTTTGGCTGTTTTTTCTAAAATAATTCTAAAGAAAATAATTCTCACAAGTACCTCACATTCCTTCATTGTCCCAGAGATGCTGAGGACTTATTCTGTTGGTTTTTTTGTTTTTTTTTTTAATTATTTTAACATAAAATAACATATCACATTCCAAATAATTAAAAACCTTTGACTTAACAAGGTGTATTATGCAAAAATAGATCTTTCCTCAAATTCATATGTGCTGAGTACTTAGATTTTGGGACATTCTGTTAATACTGTTAAACAAAGTAAGAAAGTTTAAAGGACTACTTGGCAATGTAAGAAATATGTATTGTACTATGTGCTTCAGAATTTTCTGAGCATATTTCCTATTCATACATATCTTCAGCATACTTTTTAATACTTAGGGATATTAGGAGCTGAGGATATACTGAAGGATATAATGAAAATAAATAAGACCTTGATTTCAGCTGTACTAAGAAATGAAACACTCATTTAGATGATACTGAAAAATTAAATCCATAGTCCACTCCAAACATGAGACGTTAGCAAGCTGTGAATAAATAATAGTAATAATAATAATAATAATAATAATAATAATAATAATAATAATAATAATAAATGCATTGATTCTTGTCCTACCTGTTCTATTACTCTCAACACAGATGCTTTAAATTAGCATTCAGAAGTTCCAATTCTTCCAGAAAGTTTATTTACCTTCATTTTCAGTTTTGTTTGTGTTCCTGGCCCCAGATGTAACTGGTGTGAGTGTATGTGATTCTGAAAAAAACACAATCGGTGTAAAATGCAAATTAAAAAAAGTAAATCAGTTCTTGAAAGAAGTCAAAAAGTTGTGCAGCACAGTTTGGGGGCTGAAATAGGCCAATGCCCAATATGAGCTAATTGTATAGACGTACTTAGTTCTGCAAGTACAGGGTATACAATTCTGACAGTTAATAGTCTCTCCCATATAAATACCAGCAAGACTTCAGGAATAGCTGAAATGGCCTTGGGAAATTATAGTGTTAAAATATACCTCTACTGCCTCTAGCATTCTTAAGAAGCCATGTCCATCAGGTTTGTGACAGCAAAAGTTTCTTTGCAAGAATTTTCTCCAGATTTCTGAGAAATGTTGAGTTCTGACACTTTCGTTCTTCTCATAGACAATGACGTGTTAAGTACACCACTTGTCCACAGACATGCCAAGAACAATTTCCACAAGAATAATGACAAGTTTATCTGCCTCCTTATTCACTTAAAATGGCTAATAATGCCACATATTACAAACCTAGTTTGAGTTTACTTTCTATTAATTCATTCGTTGTATAGCTTGGTCTAATAACATAATGAAAAGGCAACTTTTACTGGTTTTAGCACAGTTAAATCTGAGTGGTTTACATATATCCTGAGGAAACAATATAGAGAAGAATTATTGCAGAGGCATAGAATAATTTATGTTGGAAAAGAATGCTGGAGATATCTGATCAAAGGACATCCAACTATAAGTTTGTTCAGGATAGTCTTATGGGAGTTTTGTACATCTCCAGCAATGGAGATGCTGCAAGCCTCTCTGGGCAACTTGTATCACTAAGCTGAAATCTGCTCTCCTGAAGTCCATGACTCTGATTCTGCCAACTGTCTTTCTCATATCTCTCAGGATTTTAGCTCCATAGTCGCAAAGACACTGCACCCAAGGCTGCCCTTGACCTTCATATTTGCAGTGGGTTATTCAATATTTGTGAATAAGTCCAGCAGAAGAATTATCAAGCTCTTACCTTAATCATGAAATTGCCAGAATTAAGTCCTAATTAATTAACCTACTGTTATCTTCCTCATATTAGTATCTACAAGAGGCAAGTTACTGTTCTTCATGGTGTTACTAGCAGAACTTTGTAGCCATGATAGCATAAAAGAGAATAAAAGTTTGGAGGAATTACTGATTTAGCAGGAAAAAACAGTTGTGTATTTCAGATCTATTCTTTTCACTAGGTCTGAAAAAGAATTTACGATTAAATATAAGATGCTAATACTCTTCTTAGTCTAATATTAGATGACAGGAAAACATGGTTATTTAGTACCTGTGAAGCAGAGAAAGGTCAATAATAAGAAAGGGAAGAACAAAAGGCAATCAGATATCAAATGCATGTCTGTTATAGTCTCTATAGTCTTTATGTCTCCTGTGTGCCATTTTGTCTGAAGGTAGACAACCTACTTTAGCTACTCTCAAGGTAGAATGAATATCATAGTGTCCCCTGGTGTCAGAGAGACATAATTCACCTAGAAAAAAATGTGGACAAAACATGATTTCTTCTATCTCACTTGGTAGATGTTTTCATAATAGGAATTAACACTGGAATTAAAGGATATTGCTACATGATATTAACAGTAAATCCTGTCTGAGAAGGTGTAATTCAATTCCCTCTAGCCTTTTGAGAAGTAATTTACATGTGTTGCAAATTATACAAAGATCGTGGAGTCATAGATAGTGAATGGTTTGGATTGGAAAGGACCTTTAAAGATCATCTAGTTCATACCCCCACTGTGAGCAGGGGCAACTTTCACTAAATCAGGTTGTTCAAAGCCTCCTCCTACCTGATATTATGATGTTAAAATAGATGATGATGGTGTTGTTTCAGAATCTTGGATAAAATCTACTGCATATGTGCTTTGTTCATATTTCTGTCTATTTTTTAGAAGTTATGTAGCTACAGATGTACAGGCAGGTGATATATCTTGATGCTGCAGATAACTTTGCATTAAATGTCAGTGTCAGTGTGACATGAAATTCCACAGCATTTTGATGTTAAAAAAGATCCTTAAAAGATTACAAGAGTGATGTATCTAAACATCTGAAAAGAGAGATTATGAGATTTGTTTCAAAGCTAGACATCAAAATGAAGTGTCTACATGTATTTATGGTCTGCAAATTCTTTTTGTACTTAGTGTACTAGGGCTTATTTCAGCCACTTAAACACAGGTGTCTACAACTAAATAATATGCATAAAGTCCTTCCCAGACTATTAACTGTAACTAACAAGAGAAGCAAAGGGTACTAACGAGTCTTACATTTTGACACATAATAATTCATAAAAGGATTAAGGAAGCATATATTATTTTTTAGTAATATGTTGGGCAAAAGTTATGACTTAATGAAGTAATAAAGAAAAATTACTCAAGGTATGGTTACATAAATTAACATCCTCAGATGGCAATATCCTATCAGTTCAATAATAGTTTTATTTCAGCGCTCATGTATATAACTGGTATCATAAGGAACCAAATGATGGAGACTGAAATGGAGAACAAAACCTTCTCTGCAAGGTTGTGGCAAACTAGAATATTGCACTGCTTATTCTAGTATCATTTTTCTGTTCTACAAGTGGGACACGCTCTACATCAGAATGACAGATGATCTCCATAACTGCTAGCAGTACTTCTTCCTAAAGGTGTAAAGGAAGATTCAAGTACAATATAGAAATATACTGATTATTTGTTCTATTTTGTTTTGTGTTGTGTAGGTCATATATTTTCCTTACACTGGTGAGGAAATAAAGATAGGAGAGTCAGTGACAGCATTTGTCACAATTTTTGCTACTTTCAGATGTGTTCAGATATGAATAACAGGGTGAAATAATTAATTAATTCATGTGAGATCTAATTTTAAGCATCTTTCAGTGTATATTTATTTCTAGAAGTAATCAATGTATCTGGACATTTATTTTTAAATAATTACTTAGTGATTTGCTTGTGTCAGGGAATAAACCAGTCAGGACATGGAAAAAAATCAATTGTGAAATCTGTAGTGAGATGACTTGCTTAGACCTTCTCTTAGTATCACAATAGCTCAATGTTTTCATGCTTTATGTTACACACTCTGGAAACAGAAGCATACGTGATTATGGAGGTACACCATCAAAATATGCTATGACCCATAGTGAAAATCTGTCTTGTATTTCAGGACATGCTGCAAAAGAAAAGTAAAACTGGTTTTGAAAATTATCTTGAAAACAAAAAATAAGTGATGGAAAGTTTTTCATTCTTTGCTTTACTGAGGAATTCTTGGGTAATCTAGTATCAAGCTGTCTTTGACTCAGAATTCTACCTATTATTTTTATCTGAAATAATGAATTTAACTTTCTATAGTCTTAACACTATTAATTATAAATATTAATTATTGCAGTGCTTGCCTTTTAAAAATATTTTGAAGAATAACAGCTGTAAACCAGTTAGAGTTCTGCTGGAAGTTAAATATAATTTTGTCATTCCATAGTCAGACTTCCAGTGAATAAATAAAATGAGGTGATATATAATGCAACCCTTATGTTCACATAAATAACTATTTGGTTATTCTTAATATATACGATATATGAGCCAAAAATCTACAGATCAAGTGGTTTATTAGACAATGTAACAGACTTTGCTGTCTTATTATTTTTCGCCAGAAAAATATGAATATTCATGAAAAAATCTGCCAGCCCCTTGGTTGTTGTAACTCTTTTAAGTTTATTGGAGGTAACAAATTATGCAACCATATTATAAATCTGACATAAAGCTTCTAGTGGTCACCAGCTAATTGTTTCAGCCTTGAAGAGAAAGAAAAAAAAAAAAAAAAAGGCAAAACAAAAAGGTATATTCTGGCTGAAAACTAGTTGTTCATTTTGGGAAAAAAGGATTAGTTTGAAATTACTTCTTATGCTTTTCACATTTGCAAACTTATTCTCCGTTGTTGCTTTTTAAAAGATAAACGATAATGAATGAATAAATAAAATGAATGATAAATGATAATGAAAGTTGTTTTCCCTGTATGAATATACATTTTTAAACACACCCCAACCCCAACATTGTATTGTTTGAACATCATAGGTTTAGAACTTTTAAAATAGTTCAGTTTGCAGCTTTTCTTAAAGAGAAAAATGTCATAATAAGAAAGAAAAATCCCAAACAGATTTTAAGAACAGTGTTATACTTCTGTTTACCCTGCTTTTCATTCCTATGTATTAATTTTAAATAGTACTCATTTTCTTATATTTTCAAAGATGCACCTAACCTTGAATTCAGTATACCAAGATTTAATTCACTTTAGCACACTTCTCATTTTAACAAAACATGCTGTGGGTTCACTGCTGAAATTACTACACCGGTAGTAAATTCACCTATTTGACAGTGTCTGTATTAATATTGTTACCATTTGCTATTTAAGAAAATCTTTTTGTGTGTAAAAGATCTGAATATTCTTACTGGAATCAAACTAATGTCCAAGTTTCTACAGTAAATATAATTAGTAGTGTTTGAATCAAGATGACTTCTTAACTTTAATAAAACTATTTGTATTTTTGTAAGAGAAATTTTTAATGGTGCTACATATATACATTGCAGTATTTCTTGTTGCAAAATGCTCTAATTTTACAGAATATTTGCTACCTTGTACAATATTATCAGTCTTTGGAAAAATCCGTCTTTGCTAAACTTTGTTGCTTTTTTGTATTATGATCTTTGCCCTTGGAACTGTTTCTGCCCATTAGGTAATTGACAGCAATAGATTTTGAGAAGCAATTTCTTAAGAAGAGAACTAATAGTTAAATAACTTACAAATTTGTTAAGTATCTGAATGTTCTTTTTATACTGACATTTATTATCATCACTTTAATATTGGACTACAAAATGTGGTTTTTAAATTGCATTTGTTTGTGTAACAGAGGACCTGATGAGAATTCTGGAACCATTTTTATTTTTCAGACCACACATGCTCTCCAGTGTGATTCTGGGGTATTGAAAGGTCAATTAAAAAAAACCAAACCAGAACTACCTTTCAGTACTTCTTTCATTCCATAAAAAAAGGAGATCATAACAAAGGTTGTTTGAACAATTTTTAATATTTAGAGCAAATTTAGTCCATTTTCTCAACAAATCTCTTGCAAATTCTTGGAAATTTTATTTTTCTGACTGCATTGTTCAATATTCTCTTTGTAGGTTAGATAAATAATTTCTAGTAGATGGTCTACAAACAAATAATTTAGATTTGTCACCACTTAGATTTTTCATGAAGTTTAATTGCTTACATATTTTTTTGTGCATCCTGATTAAGCAGCTTGAATATTTGAAGTAAAAAAGCAATTAATAACAAAGACTTGTCAATAAACACAATTCTTTTGTGTCTAGGCTTTGAAACTTGGAGCATTCACAAAATACTTTCCTGTTTTTTTCCAAGCTGAATAAGAGCTATATGTCCACAAATTAAATTATAGTTAACATAGAATACCAATCTGTGAAAGGATGTTTTTCAAGGATTGTTCCAAATTTATGGAGGACTGTTAAGTGTGTAATATATGACAATATATATGAAATTGAATACTCAAATTTGTTTACATGATTTAGATACCTTAGTATTTTCATTGTAGTTTAGATACTTCCACTGTTTAGGCAATATAAAGACCATCTTGTGCAATTTGGATATTTAAGTGTCTAATTCTTACCGGTTTCAGGACAACTTCTATTGTTGCAAATGTGGGAAAAGCAAAACAGGGAAAAAACCTGCAAAACACACTTTTCCTTAACACATGGTGCCCAGAACAAACACAGGACAGGATGAAGATCTAGTGATCTGTGTTACCATGGCACCAAGGAGGAATGCAAAGTGAGGTGGAGGCCATGCAGTCCTCCTCTTCCACTTTTCTCAAGAAATATTTGACACAACTTTGGAGATATATCTCCTGCTCTTCCTCTTGTCCCAATGACTATTTTGCACAACTCTGTGGACCTTATCTTATTCTTCCTTTTTTACCCACAAAAACTGCACACATCTTGCACCAAGGACTGTACTGTGTCCTTACTCAAGATACAATGGCTTGACCACAGTCCCACCCACTCACTAATTAATACTTAGATAATTACTACACTGAGTTTATATCTAACTCAGAGGGATGACAATCTGATACTAAAACAGAGGAACAGACTGACAGGTTTGTTCTCCTCACCCCTCCCAAGAAGGGACACTTTTTGAAAAGATTTGTGCCCTTGGTTATGCCTTGAATGCAACTTCTCTTGAATGCAACCAGACCTACAGCACACAGGCTGCTTCTGCATCTAGTGTCAGGCCTATAGTTATGGCAATAATTGACATACCCATTAAGACATAAATCCAGCTTCCCCTAGCCCCTCTAATCTCTGAGGAACATCTAGAATGCAAGGGGATTTATCTCTTACCACATTAATGCATTACCTTAAATGCAACATCGATATGTAGTATTTTTGTTGTAGGTACTCTTAGTCTATGTGAATGTTCATGCATTTTTTTTTCTTTAAATCTGACTTAAAACTCTATTTATCTTGAATGGGTTTGTAAGCTTTAGATGATTTCTGAAAGTGAAAGAAAGGTCCAAACCCAAGAGCAATGTAAATAGTGTAATACTGAGCACCACAATGTTGAGTATCAGTTGCCTGACTACTGGAAGAGGTCTCTCACAAGAACATAGTAAGAATAAGAAATGGTAGACTGGCAAGAAACTGATCAAGAACTTTGTATTGGAATCCAAAGGCAAAGTAATAAGGACAGGGTGTGTCTTAAACCCTGTCCTTTTTTGGATTAGGTTTTTTATTTAATATCTCCTTCCATTATGGAATGGAACAAATGGAATGAAGATGCTAAGTATTCATAATGGATATTTATAATCTCCTTCCATTTGTCCCCATAGCTTGTATCCTTCTTCCAAAACAAAAGCCTACACTTTTCCTTTAAATATTGAACAGTAACAATTATCTTTTTTTATATAATCAAAATCTTATTATGGACAAAAGAACACCACATGTATAGGTAGACAAGAATTAATTGTAAATCTTATTAATATTTTAGTAGTCTAATAAAAAAATTAAACAGTTTTACTAGTCTAGGCACAGTAACTGTAACAGTCATAGTTTGAATTAATACATAAGAACTTCATATATTTAAAACAATTACACAGAACCTACTGTGTCTTCTTTTCTCTCTGCATTAGGCTCACCCTTCCAAAGACCCTCTGGATCTTAAGGTCAGTGGTGACTGTAATACTCAGAAAGAGATATGGGTCAACACAGCAAGTCATCAGTGTCCAAAGGTATTGGCCTGAAGGAGTCCAGTACTGGTCATGAGGGCCCATTCCACTGCAATCTGGTCTGTCTGGATGATTTTGATATATTTTCTTAAAGTGAAAGCTGCAGAACAGCTTCCCGCTCTCCCTTGGCACAACAGGACTTTTGATGCAGTTATGCAATGACTACTGGGTTTTTACATATCTAAAACACAGTTTAAGCTAAAACAGTCTAGGCAATAGGCATAGACTAAAAGTCTCTCAGACCAAGACAAGTCAGGCAAGTCCTGAAACAATGCAGTGCCCAGTGAGTGAACAACTTGTGGGTTGCAGTTTTTTTTACATCTAGAGCAGTGGGCTGGACCTCTAGAGCCATGCAGCAGTGGGCTCGGCTGAGGAATGCGGAGTGAATATGTGAGGAGTCCCATCTGCATTGTCCGAAGTCTTTTCACTTGGTCTAAAGAAATTCTGGACTAACTGTGTTGGAGAAAAGGAGATGGGATAAAGGAAAATTGAGTGAATAAGGGCTGTAATTTAGTGGCTAAGACTTTCCTCTGGGACATCTGGAGTTTGGATTCAGCTCTGAGGGTTGATTAAGTATTTGAAGTGTAAAGTGCAGAAAGAGAAACTCTGGTTTTAAGTCTCCTCACGCAGAGGAGAAATTAAAGCAAGATACCTCATGTCCTGGATGAATGTCCTAAGCACTAAATCCTTATCTAAAGGACATTGACAACTCTTCTGGTCTCCTTTTTCAGGGAAATGGTAGTTAACTCCGCTTTTTTTTTTTTTTTTTTTTTTTTTTTTTTTTTTTTTATGGAGCTCATTCAATAAATGTATTCTATGAACGCCCTCTTGACTGTGCTCTTCTCAATCCTCTGACCTTGAAAGTGAAAAAAGTAAAAGAAAAAAGCTTTTGTGTATTCTAGTGGAAGACAGGCTTGATCTAGAAGGCAGTAAATCATTACTGTCAAGTTCAAAGTGCCTTTACACAAAAAGATAAGCTGAATTTTGGGTACCTGAGCAATTTGAGCATCCCAAGGATTCATATTATTAAGAGAGCTTGAGGGTCAGATTTAGTTATCTGTATTCCACCTAAATTTGTCTCTGGACTTTCTTCAAATTTCTTGAGTATTGAAATGCTAAGTCCAGGTATGACTAAATAATTTTGGATATTTGTGTGGGTGGATCTGAGGTCTTCTCATCTAGGAAAATGATACTCACTTTTTTTAAAAAAAACCACATTTTTAATTTACCCTTGCTACTTGAATGTGAAGATTATTGTAGATGCCATTAAAGGAACAGTATTCTTCTACAGTATGATGTACACACAAAATTATTAATATTAAATGGGAAACAAACTGGCAAGTGGAAATAGTACCTAGTGATGACCACCAAACCCTCTGCACCATTCCATGACTATGTGCACTGATAACTTTATTTACTTGAGGGTCATGATGATCATGCAGCTCCTTTCAGAGCCTTGCAGGTTTGGACTTCAGTAATATGTTGCCTTCAATACTCAGGAACCCTAGCCATCACCATACTAAACTTTGATGGTTGCCAAAGAAACATGCAATGTAAACATTATTTTTAAAAATTATTTTTATTTTAGGGCATTCACTTGATAAAAATAATCTCAAGTTAAAAATTAAAACTTAAAAATTTCCATGGGAAAACAGACAACAGTTGGTTGTTGTCCATGTTCTTAAAACCATTCATTTTGCAATTTTTTATAATATACACTTAAGTTAAGTTAGCTCTTGTAGCCGATTGGAACTCTTCAAGTTCTCCTGTTTCGTTTTCAGATTTGAAGGGACAAGAACCTCACAACTGTGGGGAGACACTGAGTTTGCACAGTGGCATAATGTTCTGGTTATAATCTTTAGTTCTTTTCTAATAATTCTTTACATTTCACTTTTTTTCTTCTGACTTCTGCCAAGCACTGAGTTGATGTTTTTATGAAACTCCCTGTCTTGTGTGATAGTTTTAAGCCCTGACGGGACCGGAGACCACGTTGCCATTGTCCCTCCCCCACCCTCGGGCGCAAGTAGGGCACAAACCCCGGGTTAAAATAAGAAGAAATTTAATACAACAGTGTAATAAGAAATCTGAACAACAACAATAGCAATAGTAACAACAACAATAAACAGTAATAACAGTAAACAAGACAAAAGATATACAGGGAAATACCGCAAGGATACAGCTAGCCCGTCGCACGTGCTTTCTGCGACAAAAGCCACAAAGGAAAGCTTCCCGCACTGCCACGCCCGGACCTGACTTCAGCATGGTATGAATAACCCGGCTGGAGATCCCTTCCCCCTGCTGGGGAAACTTAACCCTATCCTAGCTGAACCAGAACACTTGCTTCTGAATACTAATGATCATTGCCAAGCTCAGCTTCTAATATATGAAGCTGGAGTAGTTTCTCCACGTGTGCTACATTTTACATTAATATACAGTCAACTTGTTCTTCCAATTTATTGCCTTATAACACCTCATAACATCCCTTACAATCTGCCATGTCCTTAATCCATTGAATAACTTGAAAAAAATCAGCTGCCTTTCCATTCTTTACTCACCTTTCTATACGTTTTTATATATATATATATACACACATATATAAAATACAGCTATTTTAATTTATAAATACATACACAGCTATTTTACTATATGTATGCACTTATATGTATATATTAAAATAACCTTGAAGCTCTTTAGGTGATTTCTGTACACTGTGACAACTAACCTTTTACTCATATTCTGTTTTCCTGTCTTTCAAGAGTTTTATCTACATAACGGAGTGGTGGTACATGCTGCATTCAACTCCAGCCTTCATTCTCAGCTGGTAACAATGGCACTAGCTCTATGACTGCAAGCATTGTAACATGTGGGAGAATAATGTTGCTGCCAAGTGCAGTCCTGTTCTTTGATGAGACTCCAGCATAGGTGATGCAGCTAATTCAGCTTCTGCCAAGATCTGCTTGTACCACCTGATGCTAGAGACACACCCCAGGCTGTTTCAGCATGCCTCAAAATATCTTATTGTATAGTATGGATTTATCCTTAGGTTGCTCAAAGTATTTTCACAGTGTCTTTAGATGCTACAGTTTGCTACTGACAGTTCCAGTTATGAAAATTTGACCTATTTATTGATGATAATCAAGTCCAGGCATTAAATCAGTTGTATAATTTATATAATTAATTCATTTTTCAAAATAAGGGTTTGCTTGTTGTGAGATGTTTCATGATCAAAATAATTTATAAAGTTTAACACACCCACGACAAAATAAAATACTTCAATGTAATATGGTATCCATAAGTCAAGGTACTAAAAGTTACAGCTTAGTTTATTGGCAGATATGATTGTTTTGTCTTGGTTTATATGCTAACATTACTGCATTTTGGCACAGATGGAACAACAGATGCAGTTGTTTTGCTTCCTTTACTTCCAAATATGTACATGGTCAACAGTAAATTTGCGCCAGATTTTACATTTACAAACTTTTTAGCAGGATTGTTCCCACCATACAGAAGGAGAGCAACATTAACAAATTCAGGAACTGACTATGGCTCATATAAAAAGTATTTTTTTTCTCTAGATAACTATTTATATTTATTTTCAACTATGTTTTTTGAAATATATGCTTCCTATAGGTGACATACATGCTATGTGCCAAGTTTGAAAAAGAAACTATTTTTGAATCATCAGAGTGAAAAAAAAAAAAAAAATCATATTTAGGTGTGAAAAACACATTTTCATGTTCAGGTAACTCTAATGTAGTTAACTCATATTTTTCTACATTTAAAAAAAAATACACATTTAAGTTGAAAATGAGCATGAAAAAATTTAGCTCAAAGGGTTTATGGTCTGTTTTGAAAATTATAAGCAACAGCAAACAATGCTTAGAAGTATCCATTCAAGGCTATACTTCTGGTACATATTACTATATGCACTACTTACACATTTATTGACTGCAGACATTGCTAGCCCATTTTTTTCCAAACAGTATTATGAGAACAGAACCTATTTCCAAAACACACTTGGAGCCTTTGTTCTAAATAAAATAAGCACTTGAAAATTGAACGTATTAGGCAATAATGATCTTATTAATGTCTCATGAATCCCAAATAAGTGCCATGCTCTGGAAACGGGATTTATTATACTGCTTCATATATTTTTTTCAGAATGGCCTTTTTTCACATGAATTAATGTTTCTTCAGGTTTTCTACTGGTTTTGTTTATTTTTATTTTTTTTTTTATCTTGGTCTAACTGGAAACTTATCTTTTCTGTTTGTTTTTTTTTTTTTTTTTTGTTTTTTTTTTTTTAAATTTACTCTTTAAAGCTTATTTATGGATAGATTTTAACTCTGTGTCAATGTTAAATTGACCAGTATTGGGAGGCTAATTTGGTTTTCACTCTTCTTATTGCTACGTATTTAGTATCATAAAAGTTTCTTAATAGATATCAGATCATTTACTTGCAGATACAAGAAATAAACCACTGGAATTTAGTAAAGAATTCACAGACTGTATGACCTCTTTTCTTATAGGTCCCTTCTTGCAGACTTCTCCCCCTTGTCTCAAAACTTGTTCTCCTGGAGTAGCCCAGCTGATGTGAAGAAGAATTGGTGTGTATCACGACAGTATTACATGAGAAAGATACCATGCATCTTAAACACCTTTTAAGGATAAGTGAACTCTTCCCTCAGAATATGTCATCAGCAATTTTGGGAAGAGTCTTTGGGCTTCACTTTCCTTGTTCTGTGTGTGCCCATGTCTAAGAGATGTTTTAACCTGCACAGACCAAAATGTTGTAAGTATGTTAATGATTAAATTGTAAAGATGACCCTGTACCTGTGTCTGCACCCATGTCCTTATGCTGTTTTATTTGCTAGTACAGGCTAAGCACTAAATGCTAATCACTACACAAGTTAACCAGTTTGCTTAGCCAAGTTCCTAGGCTCCTGCTTGAACTCTGTCATGCATTAGTCTCTAAAAAAGCACCTATTTTTTTTCTGCGTCTCTGAAATGGCAATATTAATTAGTCTTTCTCTGACTGGACAATGCACATAAGCTATGTCTGCATTAGCAAGCAGTGTGGTGGAATAAGTGGAGACTTAGAGAGTAAAGCAGTTGGTGCTGAAGAACTGATGTCCCCATTGCACAGTTGAGGTATTTAATTTTGGAGTAGTTCTTGTCTGGTCCCAGGAACTGAATGTCTGTTAGCAACTAGACCACATTAGGAATCGTTCTGGAGTGTGTTTTCTTGCTTCATTTCCAAACAAACACCTAATTTCTGTGATATGAAACAAAGCATAGTAAGTGGGGGAAACTGGGAGATTCACTTCAAAATAAACTAGAACTCAAATGTAGGTGTATGCACACCAGGTAGTAGTGAAATTGGTGCACAGCAGCTCCATTTGCTGTCAATGCAAAAGAAAGACAGATGAAATACTGTTGTGTGACTCTTGGTAAAAATGTTTTCCTGGGAAGAGTAACAGCTTGATTCTACTCCTACATCATGTGTTGCCTTCCTCCAAGAAAGTCCCTTGGCAGTTAAAAGACTAGTCTGTGCACTACAAAATAGTCTCCTGCCTTTTTTTCTGTGGTGAATATTTATAGAGGTGCACATATAAGAACGTTAGGAAATAAATAAGAGCAGGAGATCAGATATATTGGTCTATAGTCCTGGAAGCTAAGGTACAGCTAGTGAGAAAGATTTTGGGGTCCTCCTTCTAGATGTATCTCTCTTCTACAGTCACAGACTCTGAGGGCTACATGGAAAAGTATACATACATTTGTTCAAAATATATTGTGTACAGTGCATGTGACTTTGTATGTGCAATAATTGTTTTGGAAGCTAGATGAGTGCCATTGGGTGTGTAATATCTGTACCTGGTACTCAGATGACCTTTTTGCAAGCTGAACATCAGGTCATCTTCAGAGATAGAAGATGAAATCTCTTACCGCTAATCGCTATCTGAATTGTGTTAATGTCTGAGAAAATTTACAGAGATGTTCTTTTCCTAGTATTTTATAAATCAAACCAAATCTTATAGTATGAAATAAAAATAAAAAAGACAGAAAGTGGTTTGCACACCTCTCAGAAATATTTACCCTCTCACTCAAGTAATCCATCATTTCAGTGTCACAAAGTAAATTTTTTTTCACTAGCCTGAATAATATTTTTTTCTGATCTGAATATCCACTACCACAGGAGACAGTAAGAACATCTAGAATATCCCACTGTCTTTCCACTGTGTTGTTCATCCTTTTGCTATTATAAAGACTCAATTAACTTACGATTCAGGATGCAGCTATACACCATAAATATAATGCACTATATGTTCAATTATCTGCAAAAAGAAATCTGGCAACAAGTAACTGTATATGCTAGCTTATGAACAATACAGATATTTTTATTTCACTATTTATTATACTAATATATAGAAGAAGGCAGAAGAGTAAAGAATGTTCCTAATAGTAAATTTTATTTTATTTCATTTTACATCTTATTTTCAAGTCTGACAGCAAGATGGCTCTGCATTTAATATTCATTGCTAATGCCTCAAAAAGTAGATGATACATATTGTTATTTAGAATTCAGTAATATTTGCATTTCTCTGTAGTATAAATTGTCCAACATTATTCTGTAATCTTACTTTTCCTGTGGAATGGAATTGATATGCTCAGTAACTGAGAGACTGTTTTTGAGAGTATATTAGTCCTAATTTGGAAGTATAATTACAAATGCTGCTGGGAAGGTCATATTTCAAAAATAATAATGTTAAATCTCTCCTGTAGGAAAGGTCTTATGGTCTGAGAATCTCTTTCCTTCTACTTAACTGGTAATTCCTTAACATCATTATGAACACATGAGCATTGCCTAGTAGCAGGATAAAATATTCAAGGCTTTTGGAATCAACAGTTTTCTGTTACTTCTGATGAAAACATAAAATTGATGTCAGTTTTTCAACTTTAAAAGGTTTAAGCAACAAAAAAGAGACTCAAGGCAATGCCATAAGCTTAGTGGACAGATATTATAAAATGCTTTATGATGGAAATTAAATAGTAGTCTTCCTCTTTGTTTAGAAGACTATTTAGTGGAAGGATAATATAAATCTAGGTGTAAAATATATTTCCTTAATTTTCGTTTTAAATTTCACATTAATTTTCAATTCCCTCACTGGACAAATAAGTACTGATCATATGAGGTGGTTACAAAGATGATATCTTTGTAAAATCTCAGCTGTCAAGGTTTTTTTTAGAGGAAAACTAGTAAACTTTTTAAAATTTCCTCATTTCAGATTCAGAAGGGAAAAAAATTAGTCATCCTCTCTCTAACTATTGAGACTATTTTGATGAAAATTTGATCCCAATTGATATAATGTTATTTCAACTCTTTCTTCACAAATGTGACAATAGTAAGCTGCAAAGAGATATACCTTGTAAAATGTTGAGTATTAATTTAAAGATTTTAAGATGGTTTTAGATACAACAGTATTTTAAAAGTATAGTAACATATACATTTTTAAACAAAAATTTATTATTATTATGGTATAACTGTGGAAACGATCATTTAAGATTTTAAAATTCAGAAGGAGGCCTGATTTATTTTTTTTTTTAATAGAGGCTTCTAGAGCAAAGTATAATCCTCAATGAACTTCACAAGCGCTAACTTTCCTTAATATAGCCAAAATGTGTATCTATTTTCCTGTGAGTTCAGGAATGTTGAAATTGTCTTTCTGGTCATTAGTAATGTAGGTTAATATAATTTGTGCAAAACCTTAAATATTCTTAACTCTCTAAGTCCTTCCTTTTTCTTTCTGTAAGGATCAGAAAGGTATCAAACATTATTTTGTAAAGAAAGATGACAGAAGTATATTCATTTTTATTTCCAGAGCACTGAGAAAAACAGTGATTAATCAAGAGAACTCGAAGGTGTCTGTTGAAAGACGTGGAGCTGCTCCCAGTTCTCCAGAGGGACTAACAGAAGGAATAACATGCTGATTAAAGAGGTAACTGTAGCCTCTGTGCAAAGCTCAGGGAAAGTAATGAGAGATTTTTATTTATCTTTCTGTGATTTATATCAGGTTCTATATTTCTTGACTCCTATGTTCAATTTCTTTTACCAGCCTGGAACAGGAAGGGTTTCTAGCATTTACAATATAAATCCTTGTTCTTGCCCTTTTGATGTTAGTTTATTATTTTCTGACTCTTCCTTAATTTTCAAGTATCTTTGCTCCCCAGGGCTCACACGGAAGGTGCAAAACTGAAAGCTTTTTGTAAGTAACCTGTGAGATCTTCAGAGCAAACAGTTTTTCTTGATTCTGTCTGCAAAGCATAAAGCACACTTTTTACAGTATAAAAATAAATTTTCCCACTCACCAGCATCTTTGGTAGGCACCTGGACAAATTTCATATTAAGTAATTTCTTTTGGCTTACTCCTTCGAGGTTCTGAGCATCTTTCAGTTCATGCTGAATTTCAGGGGAGGAAGGGAGGTTTCTCAACTGGTTGCAAACAGCCAGCATCTTTCAAAACTGAGTGCTCTTCAACAACATTACATTTGTAGGAAAAAAAAAAAATCTTTTATTTAAATTTAAAACATTTGTGGCACTTGTGGAATTTAAATAAATTTTTTCATCAATCTTGTTTTATGTGGCAACAGATCTAGATCAGTGAAGTAGTATCCTGTTGAGTTATTTTGCTTCTTCCTTACCTGACATGCAAAAGATGATTGAATTCCTAGCGTAATGTCCTGAATGCATGCATTACAGACTAGTCTTTCTGGATAAATTAAAGCTCTATTAGAAAAAAAAATTCTTAGAGAGTGGCCAAATTCTGCTGTTAATATAGCTGAATTTTAATAGAGGTTAATATGGGCTTTATATAAGTCACATTTCAGCTTATAAAATGCTTTGACATTGCTCATGACATTGTGAAATTATTATCAGTGTATATGTTAAATGTTAAATCAAAAGAAAATGAAGCACCAAAACCAATAACTTTTTATTCACAGGATCCATATCATAGGAGTCTGTAACCTGTGGATGATAGAGCAAATAGAATTCCTTTCATTTTCTATATCATAAAAACAAGTACAAAAAGTATAAAAATAAGATTTAATGCACAGATTGCACTTATATGGATAGATAAATAAATAAATATTGAATTTAAATGCTCTTAAAATAAGATTTTAACCCAGGTGATTTTATTTCACACATTTATTAAAGAAAACATCACACAAGTCTGTAATGGCTTCGCAGTTAGGACTACCATCTCAGATTTATCAGTGGATCTGGTTGCCAGTCTACGCATCCACAATTGCCTAATTTCTCATAATGTTGTAAGTAACTTTTAGTGATTAAAGAACATCTTTGCACTTATGATAAGATCCAAATTGGTTTTGAACACCTAGATTTAAATTATGAAAGATTTGAGATCAGTCACAAAAGCCCTCACCTCTGCAGCATTTTTTGACATCTGAGAAGACTTCTGTTGAAAAACTCTGAGAGAGATAGGTGGATATCTGGACAAATATCTTCTGTCTGAGGATGTTTGAGATCCACAAAGTACAGGTCTTCCTCGTAGGTCTTTGAAGTATGGTTGTATTCAGAAATACCATTCAGAAATACAGCAGTTTGAAAGTAACTTTTTTTTTTTTTTTTTTCTAATAGTCTTGATAGGATTAAAATCTACACATTTTCATTCAGTCAATAGTCTTTTCATTAACAGGGAATATCTGATGAGACTCCAGTCTTTTTGTCAGAAGAGAACTTCTATGATTCCAGGAATGTAAAAGCTGTTTGTCCAAAATAATAATTGAGCAAAACCATGACAGTGTAGAAGATATCCAGAGTTTAGATTCCCATTCTGTGCTTCTTCTCTGATCTATCAGCTGATGTGCTTAAAAAAAAAAATAAAAAAAAATCCCATAGTATCCCTGCATAATTGTTTCACCATCTCTTTTAACTGGGTATGTGTTTTGCTTGTTTGTCAGATATGACCCAATTCTAATTTATAGCTTTTCTGCCTGACATAGAAATAGTTTGGGGAATAAAATGATGTACCCTTTCATTTTACCTTGTCCACTGAATCAGACAGGAGAACTACAAATTTCAACTACCTGGGCTTCTCAAAGGCCCTTGACATGGTCATCCACAACATTCTTACCTCTAAATTGGAGACATATGGCTTTGATGGATGAACCATTAGAATGGTAATGAATTGGCTGCATGGCTGTGTCTGAGTTACAGTCAATAGCTCAATGTCCAAGTGGAAACCAGTAACAAGTGGTATTCTTCAAGGGTCTGTACTGGAACCAGTACTATTTAATATCTTCATAAATGACATACATAGTGGGATCGAGTGCACCCTCAGTGAATTTGCAGATAGCATCAAGCTGAGTGGTGCAGTTGATGCACTTGAGGGATGGGATGTCATCCAGAAGGATCTTGAGAGGCTTGAAGAGTGGGCCCATGTGAACCTTTTAAGGTTCAGCAAGGCCAAGTATAAGGTCCTGCACATGGGTCAGGGCAATCCCCAGTATCAATACAGACTGGGGGATGAGTGGATTGAAAGCAGTCCTGTGGAGAAGGACATGGGAGTACCGGTGGATGAAAAGCTGGATATGAATCAGCACTGTGCACTCACGGCCCAGAAAGCCAGTTGATCCTGGGCTGCATAAAAAGAAACATGGCCAGCAGGTTGAGGGAGGTGATTGTCCCATTCTACTCTACTCTCATGAGAGCTCACCTGGAGTACTGTGTTCAGCTTTGGGCCCCCCAGTACAAGAAAGACATGGACTTGTTGGAGTGGGTCCAGAGGAGTGCCACAAAAATTATCAGAGGGAACGACCATGTCTCCTACGAAGACAGACTGAGAGAGTTGGGGTTGTTCAGCCTGGAGAAGAGAAGGCTCCAGGCACTTTATTGTAAGCATTTCAATATCTACAGGGGGCTTACAAGAAAAAGAGAGAGAGACTTTTTACCAAGGCATGCAGTAATGGGACGTGGCAATGGTTTTAAACTGAAAGAGGGTAGATTTAGATTGGATATAAGGAAGAAATTTTTTACAATGAGGATAGTGAGACCCTGGAACAGGTTAGTGAGAGAAGTTGTGGATACCCCATCATTGGGAGTGTTCAGGCTGGATAGGGCTTTGAGCAGCCTAATCTAGTGGAAGGTGTCCCTGCTCATGGCAGGTGAGTCGGACTAGATGATCTCTAAAGGTCCTTTCCAACCCAAATCATTATATGATTCTATGATTTATCAAATATAAAAAAAATATCACAAATACAGTTTCCCAGAGACTTTTTCATATGTAGATCATATGAAGATTTGTATGGTCTCTTTTACAATCAAAATATTATTCTCTGATGCATCTTAATAAATTTGTGGAAGTGTGTTGGTTTAAGCCCTGCTGGGACCGGAGACCACGTTGTCCTTGTCCCTCCCCCACCCTCGGACACAAGTAGGGCACAAACCCTGGGTTAAAATAAGAAGAAATTTAATACAACAGTATGATAAACAATCTGAACAACAACAGCAATAGAAATAATAACAACAATAAACAGCAATAACAGTAAACAAGACAAAAGATATACAGAGAAATACCACAATGGTTACAGACAGGTCTGTGCTTCCCATGACCAAAGCCACAAAGGAAAGCTGCCGCGCTTGGACCTGACGTCAGCATGGTGTGAATAACCCAGCTGGAGTTCCCTTCCCCCTCTCTGCTGGGGAAACTTAACCCTATACTAGCTGGACCAGGACAGGAAATTAGAGGATAATGAGTAGAAAAGAATAACAGTTAAGGGAAAGCCAGGATTAAGTATGATATAAATGGATTAGATGCATGTTTTGGAGTCAATTGAGAGAGTGGAAAGAATCAAGAAAAATGATTGATGTTGCTCCCCACTGTGCATTCAGAAGAATCTGAAGGCCATATCACTATTAATTTGCTACTAAATATAGCACAGCTTCTAGACTTGTCACAGCAGCAAATTTTATGTGCTTGTTTTGCATAAGTAATCACTCTTATTCGTTTTCAGAGTACAGCTATATTTTTTTACTCTCTGTATGAAGTCTCAGGCAGGATCAAAGTCCTGAAGTGTAAGGTTACATAGTGTTAAGTATCATGTGTAGTGCTAGTAGAATTCAGATTATTAATTAATTACTAATTAATTGTTCTTTTATACTGTCTTTAATTAGTCCTGCTAAGCATCACTTGGCCATCATTTGCTCTGGAAATTTCAGTCACAGCATGAATGTGGGAAGGTGTTTCTTTTCCAACTACATTTCAGAGGTCAAATACTTACACAGTTAGTACATTTGAGGGTGAGAGTGCCTTTGTGTGGTCTCTTCTTGCTCACTGAGGCAAATCAAGGGGTCATGAAACATCTGTGGCTGTTCTTGGCTGTTCAGGACAAAAAAAAAAAAAAAAAAAAAAAGTTTCCCAAGGCTTTAGATGCTAGTTTGGAATTTCCTACAAAAATAGACAGTATGTATTTTTCATAGAAAGCATCTGGTACATTGCCAAGATTCCCTCCAGAAACACTTTGCCCTCAAATAAATCATTAGTACATAATTTTGGGGGAAATTTATATATGTACATTATTTTGATTTAATTATTTGGAATGGTGTGATATGAGGAAAAAAAAAAGAATTAGCAATTGAAAGATTCACTTCTTAAATGATTGAGAGTTGGATTAAGGTAATCAATGCATATGACAGTTATCTTTCATATTATATGTAAATGCAACTCTCATGCATTTTAAGCTCATAGTGGACAAATTACAGCCATTAGAATGCTACCACAAGTATCAGTTTCTATCTATTAACCCAACAGTTTCCTAAAGCTTAAAATTAAGTTTCTTGTTTTTAAATAATAACACACCAGAAAAAAAGAATCTATTATGAAGTCATATCTCCTACCAGAAAACATATACAATAATTTAAAGTAATCTATTGGTACATAATATCCTCTAAGCAGAGTATAATTGCTGACTGTAAAGAAAAATAAAAGCTACATTTCCATGAGACTGAATCAACAAAATGGGACTGTATAGCTGAAAAAGGTTGCTAAATTTGAAATGTAGAGATGTCATGACAAAATCCAAGACCTCCATAGGTCTGGAAGGAAGAAGTGAATGTTGCATTGCAAAACAAAAATCCTTCATTCCAACTGCATATGTTGCAATCAACTTTAATAAAGTATTTACATTTTTCAAATTATTGTGCTGCATCAGGTAGCTTGTCTTTTAATTAAGGAAAATGTAAAATGACTTAAAACTCAAATATTACACCTCACTGTCTCAAAGGTGTTAGGAATCCAGCACTAATAAAACTCCACACTGATGAAAAAAAAGCAAATCACTGGCTTCTCTGACTTTCTCCTTGCAAATACCTGATGAATTCAGAGGTGAATTTGGGACATGGAAGACATGATTAGACAAAAAGATCACTTTAGATTACAAGCAGCCTCTTTGATATCAAGGAAGTGAATCTGAAAAAAAAAAAACAAAACAAAACAACAGTTACAACATATCCTGAAGCACAGGTCTGTGTACAGAGATACCCCCACACACACATACACGCAAAGACATGCACACACTTATATAAACGTAGGTGTTCAGCTTGCTATAATTCGTCTAGCAGTTCTAATGAATTAGGTAAGGGGGCAAGTGAGAGTATGCCACTGAGCTCCTGTTGACTCACTATCTGATGTTTTGCAAAAAGATAATGCTGGGATTTGTGCAAAGCAGCATCCCTTGCACTTACTGACTTGTGATCAACTAATTGACAGCATCTTACTCTGCAGAACTCCTGCTGAGCTCTTGTCTGTGGGAATACTGCTGCCTTTCATACCACAAGCTGTCAGTTTGTGCAAAATGGGAAGTTTATAGAAACCATTATATAGGAGCAGGTGCCTTGTTAGATGTAGACAATCATCTGTTCTTGGAAGAGGAAAGGCTTCCCACTCTTGCTGAATTTTTGCAGATTCTGTGAAGCAGACTAAAAAAAAAAAAAAAAAAGGGAAAAGAAAAAAAAAGGAAAAAAAAAAAAAAAGGAAAAATACAGAAATTGTCATTGAGAATCCAAATCTTTGTTTAAAAATGCAGTGAAGTGATATACCACCCAGCTTCCCCTCCTATGCTGAAACCTTTCAGATTTTCCTTGGCTTCCATACCTAATTTCAGATCTCTTTCCATATGTCTAAATATGATATAGACGTATGCTTCATTTTTCTCTTAAAATATTTTTGATGTCCTCTAATCTTTTGTAGATTCCACCTGGCTATGAATGATCTATGCTTTCAGTGTCTTTTATTTGCTGATGTTAGGACATCATTCCTTGAGCAATGAGCAGGCACTCACCTTGTAAGGGACTTTTTGGAATTTTGTCTGTCTCAACATTGCTATCACACCACCACCATTTCCTGGCCTCGGTGTCCCGTGGACGGGGAGAAGTACGCTCAGGAGAAGAGGAACTATCCCAGAAGAAACCACGACATCCGCCTGAAGTTAAATTGGGACGAAGACACCGTGCAGGCCGGCACGACCACCATGAACACCGGGGCATGTGCAAGCGCTTGGAGGACCATGAGATAATGAGTCCCGTGGAAATGGGCGGACTTTTGTAGAAGTCTCGGACAATAAGAGGACTGCGTATTCCTCTCTTGGGACTCTATCTCTTCCTCTCCCTCCCTCTCAGACATCACTTCTGAAGCTTGGAGCACCATCGTCTGCACCAGAATCAAGCCAATGGTACATCACTGGATTTGTGGTGGTTGTAACTAGCCTTGCTGCACCTCTGCTGTTTTTCTTACTTAGGGATTCTGACTTTTCCTTCCTTTTCCTCTCTGTCCTATTGCTATTATCAGTTGTATGTTAAATAAAGTTCACAAGGTTGTACAATATTTGACCTTGTTTGTGCCTTAATCTCGTCTCATTTAAGAACCCTCCCTGATATCAGATCGGGACACACCTCTCTCCTGAAGCTTAAAACTAGAAACATGCTCTACAAGCTCTGGAGCAATGGCCCACAGAAACAAAAAACAAACAAACAAACAAAAAACCCCAAAACAACAAGACCCCAAAAAAACCCACAAAAAACCCAGCAAGACTTCATCTTTCTTCAGAGACAGCAAGAAAAAAAGATTGGAAATAGCATCACCTTCTTTTATCCAGAACAGTTTAGAAGAACTGAAAATAGGAAGCATTGGTGTTCAGCCTGTTTAATATGTTGAAAGGGTTATGCCTTTCCTACTAATAAAGCAACACATGTCAATAGCGTACTCTTGAATTTGATGAACAATGCCCAAGGCTCTCATCCAATGTTAAGACAGTATTTTTTTCTAAAAACATAATCTGGGATGTATTCAATACTTCAGGCTGTTGGTTTGTGTTTTGGGTTTTTTTTTTTTGTTTTTTTTTCCCAGTTGTGAGTTTTTATCTTGGAAATAATAAGTCCTTACTTGAAAGCAGGATTTTAGTCAGGACAGTGTTTTGTCCATCTGTAACTGGTAAAACTCAATGTTGTAGCACTGGGTAAAATATGTCAGTAACCCAAGCCAGTATGGCAAGCAACTAGCCTGCTTTTTCAATTCTGCTCCATTTAAGGCATTTCTTATTTTAAGTCTTATGAACTAAGCGTATCTACAGAGATGTGTTAACTAATTTGGTTACTAAAAGGCTTAAGAATGTAGAACTAATATGAAATCAGTAGACCATTAAGACTGATTCATAGTGCTTTCAACTGCATCTCATTCTCCATTGTTCATCTCTAAAGTGTCAATCTAGATCAAAAATATTTGAGATGAAGACAGTGAGTCTGATTCACAAATCTGCTGTTGTGGTGCAACAAAATACCTAGTAGATCTTCCTTTTGCAGGATAACTCATCCACGATAGTTTTTAATGAAAAGGATACAGATAGATGATAACTTCAAATTCATTGCATGTGCCTTTTCCATGGATACTGCACTAGTTTTGGGGAATCTTTGCAAATAGGTTTTCAGTAGATGCACTGGATGTCCCTAAATTAGAGGGCCACTATGACAATATTCTTTGCTCTCTCTCAATAAGCTCTAAGCCTAACATAATCACCTGAGACTTCTTTCAATTTCTCTTTGTGTAATATTTAATATATAATGAACCCCATATAAGCAAAACTGTAATTAAAAGGGTCATCCTACCCAGACACTTTTAGAGAAACTTAACTTTGCCTGGGAATGTGAGAGAACAAGGAAAGATATGACAAAATTTGAGTCACTCTTGGCCACTTGGAGTTCATCTTTTCAGCCATTGTGAGTATTTGTGTGTCCAAGATCAACACTAATCTAGTAAGAGTTCAGGACTGTCCATAACCTTGGGACTACATTGGCAGATGCTTTCAGCAGAAGGTGAAGTCATTGACACGAGCCACTACTTCAAAGAATTTTTCTTGCCAGGCCTCATCATATCTTTTTAATAGGATTTAGGCTAAACTAGCCAGCTTTCCCTCAGGACTCTTTCTATGCCAGACACAGAGTTACTGAAGAATCAGCTCTGTTTGTTTTTGATGTGGAAAACAGAAGTGAACATCACCGGATTGCTGATGACAGTGGAGCTCATCTCACCTGACACCTGTGTTTTACAGGTTTGTGTGGCAAGTGACAAGACTGAACTGTACAAGTGCTGCTTGTATTAATCTTAAGAATGGAGGAACAATGAATGGATATTCTCTGATTCCAACATATCTGATTCCATAAGAAAAGGTATGAATGAAGTCACCCTACTCTAACTTCATAAAAGTGTCAGGTCTGTAATTTAACTTTGTCTAAATCATTATTAAAAACATGAATACTGTTCTTGCACTTAATATTAGACAAAATGTCACTTCTGGCTATTGTGTGAACACATCTACCAATCAGATTTAATAATCTTTTTTCCATAACCAAGTCTGAAGCATTTGCTTAGTCTCTACTGTTGGATTTAGTGTATAAACACATATTAAAGACATTCTCCATTTGTAAATTAACAAATAAATGAGTAAATGAATAAATAAATAATTAGTAAATTTGCAGAGTGGGAAAAAATTAGAAATATTATTGCTCTCTTAAGCATTCAAATGTAAAGCTGAAATATTTTTATTTCTTAATTGCATTTTGGATAACTAATATTGGATTACAGAAATTAAATGAGTGTGCCTTATAAAACCTAGGATTGGGTGAAATTCAAGCCTATATCCTCAAATAAAATTTATTTCCTACTTTTAAATATATTTGCCATGTTCTATCATCAAACACATGGGATGTCTTAAAATAAGAATGTGGTTCACACAGAAAATAGAAAAATTCCTGTTCTGGCATTAATACAGGGTCTAGACACTACTTGCTGGATTTAACTAGTCGTGAAAGGCATAGATTAAGTTATCTGAGTAGACATACTCCAGGGAATCTCAAGTCTCTGGCTGTGTTATTGAGTGAAGGTGAAATAAGGACAGTAATGCATTAGTATGCTTATGTTTTTGTAAAGCTTTGTGACCACTGATATATCACGTTAAGTTTGGTGGATTTCTCTTTTGTGTTTATCACAAGACAATTGCACATTCTATTAACTTAGCTGTATTTTCTAATATAACATGTAATTTAATTATTTAGTTGTCTTTCAGCATATATTTATTTTTCAGTGTACAAAATCACACTTTTAAGTAACTATTTTCCATGTATTTCTAGCATTTTATTTAATTCAAACACCTTGAAACCAGGGCTTGTCATGTAAAACAACCAAACATCTTTCCATTCTTCCTCTAAAAGTTTGCGTTTCATTTAAAAATACCGCATTTCATTAAAAAATCAGCAGCTTACTTTAATGGTTTAGAGTATGTTTCAGAAGCACTTTTATCCAGCCATAACTAATGTGTATTCATACCTGCAATGCTGGGAGTTGAAGAGCTGTCAGCTTTTGTTGGGGCTGCCCTCCTTTATCCATTAAATTACCTCAGGGGAAGGTAGCACTTCTGCGGGAACCTAAATTTCAAGCAAACTTCTGTCAGACAACCTTTTTGTAAAAGCAGTGTGACTAAGCACTGGGCAGAAGACATACTGGGCTTGTCATGTTTTGTCCGTGTTTAGAGCAAATGCTGGGAACCCTGACAGTTTCAGGCAGTACTGTCAACACTGTTGACAGATATATAAATATGAAGAAAATATTTATGTATGTGTTTCTCTTCAGCTCCAGCCACTGGGTGCTGGATAAACTGGCTAATGGTTTGCTTTTGCAGACTCTATACCTGCAGTAGCCAGACATGATTCCCCTCTTCTTTCCTTCTTTCATCTACCACCATTGCTAGTGAGCTAGACAGGAAAAAACAAGTTAGAATCTTTAAAGTTTGTTCTTTTAGAGGTCTTATTTTACCTGAAAATGCTTACTATTGAAGATGTCATTTCACCTTGGTTTTACAGTAGGATTGATAAGACAGTAAATCCCTTTGAAGTGAAAATAGCCAAAATTAAAGCTTCTTTTGTTTAACTCACTTTTTAGAAAACATTTCAAGAGACAAAATGGCTTAAAAGCAGACATTTTGTCAGGAGCCATGAGCTTCAGAAAAGCTGAACACCATCTCTCTAGCACATTTCTAATTAAATATGCAATTAAAAAGCTTTCAGTGGCCCCTAAGGCTTCCCAGCCAAGTTAATAGAAAACTTCTCATCTTACTTTAACAAGCAAGATAAAACTTTCTTAAAAAACTATCCACTGTTAAATAAAATGCCTTCCTACTTTGTTTCCTCACTGTGCTTCAAAGATTTATTGTATGCTGAATCAAGTGGCTCAGGATTTTAGAAGCAAACCCAATAAAGGTAATGAGCAGTAAATAAGTGTTTTTTTAAAGTTATAGAGACTACATTTTAGGTAATTATTTTGGGTGAGTAATATGCAAGTTATGTGAAAGAGTACCATATATTAAGCAATGATTTGGTTATTTTAAAATATTTAGATTTGTATTTTAGTATAAGAATTCAGATTAGCTCTTTTCAGATAAGGTATTTTTATCTCAGCTGGACTATCAGTGTTGCTCCACCTCCTTCTTAATGGAATGGATATGGTGCAGGTAGTACAAGTTTGACTGTAGTAGCATGAAGTATAGGATGTTGTTTCAGTTCTTCATCCTCTAAAGGATATTTTTGTTTTGAGGAGAGAGCTGCAGTCTTGGGATGGAAGATGGATGAAAGATATACATGAAAATGGCACATGGACATCTGTGATGTGTGAGAATAGTCAGAGTACAAGGGGGAATGGACATGGTCTTGTTTTCAATGGTGAGGTCAAAGCGGGGTAGTGTACACGGTAACCCTGGAGAGCAATTTCCAACAGAAATAAGGTTATGGAAAGGGTCCAGGGGTATACTTAAAGCACTTCGTGCTGCCAAACAGGCAGTTAAATTTAATCCATACTGTAAAAATTCTTATACAATATTGCTGCTTTTGAATTGTGGTGGTTGGAATATTTCTCACACTAGTATTAATCACAATAATCAAGGCATTTAAGTTTGCTGCAAGTCATACATTTAATGTGTTAATTTCCTCTCGTTGCTGTTAATAGTTCTTTTTCACATGCAAATCCTTCTTTGTTCTTAAAAGTAGTAGATATCATCTCAACCCACCATAAGTTGGTGGAACATGCAGTGGTGAAACAACATGTACATAGCTTCTAATTCTTCACCTCATATGAAAATGACTCTTTAGGCTCTGTAATAAATGTTTTGTGCTATAGTCAATTTTCTGTCACAAAAAGATTTTGTGCAAAAGGTTGTTAGAATATTATATTATCTTTTTCTTTTTAAGATAATAAAGGTTAATTAATTAAGAAAAAAGAGTCTTACTGATGGATTTGTTTAGCACAATAAATATTTGAAGATGTTCTTCCTTTAAAAAATACAGTCAGTCACTTTTGGAATGGGAATAACTTGCCAACTATGTAGAGAAGTTTCTACAGTATTTCAAAACTAAACAGAATAGGTTGCAGAGGAAACAGATATATTTCTTATTTACATCTCCTCACAACTGTATTCTCAAAGCTGCTTTTTAGTGTTTTAGCTTTGCTAGGAGCATTCTTTTGGCAAGTGATTCATGTCTTCATATAACTATTTAATTTTAATATCTGAATGTAATGTAGACATATGTGATAAAGTAATTAATTTATTAATACTAAACAGCAGCAATAGAAATATCTATCTTAAAGATAAGTGTACATTTTCAATCAGTTATGACTCTGAAAAGGAAACTGCATAAACACATTCAAATAAATCCAACAGAACCAATTTATGATGCCCTCAAGAAATGATGACATGCCAAATAAGTGATTTTAAAGATCGAATTTCCTACAGTCTTCTGGAAGTACAAGAATGTGCAGCACATTGTAGCCCTGATATACAAGGCCTCATCCAAAAGAAATTTTTCTCCTTTATGGCTTCCTTTCTTAAAAAAAAAAATCTCTGGGTTTCTTTGGCTTTGCACTTATAAAAATTTCTCTATAACTTAATGGACCTATGTATATGTATATGTATATGTATATGTATATGTATATGTATATGTATATGTATATGTATATGTATATGTATATGTATATGTATATAATGTATATATTTATATACACGCCTATGTTATGATGGGGCAGATTCCCTCTTGGTCAACGAGCATCACACAATCAGGAACACATGGATTGCACTTGCTTCCTTTGTTGACTGATTTACTCTGGGTTTTACTCAGGGACAATAAAGAAGTTAAATGTAGGGTTTTGGTTATTCAACTCTTTGAATTCCTTTACTACGGAAGTAAACTCTTGGGACTGTATTTCTGTACTGAATATTCATGTTACTGATTTCAAAATCCATGTTTTAGCAGTATTTTATAATATTCTCAGAAACATTTTTGTACTCTAATAATTTACTAAAACACTAGTGTAAAGAGATGAACTCAGCTAAAGCAATTTCCTTACAGAGCTGAACTTTTAAGATGCAAGGGAGAAGGCAACGAAGAAACATTATTTTACTGTGTACCTTAATCAAGACTTACTGCCATGGAATTTTTGGTTAAAATTTGGAAAGACATTTAGGGTAATGTTAATTTTACATATTTAATAGAACTACAGTCTTGGAACCTCTACCTCAGTGACTCACCCAAGGCCCAATTTATTGCTATTGGAGGAAAATAAAAACTTCTAGAGTAAGTTTAATTTCACCTATGTTATTCTAGTAAAAGATAAAAAGATATAGGAGATTTCAAATGATAAGGGAATAAAGACACATAAATGAATGAGAAATAAAAGTATTCTGCTTGAGACAGTGAAAACTGCAGATGAGATTTCTGCAGCAACAGCAAAAGGACTGCATTACCCAAAGGGAAATAATAAAAATTTTAAAAAAAGGAGTAAAAGTTGAAATATAGTCAATATATCTGAAAATGTATCTGCTGCACTTATCTTTTCTATGCCTTTGAGGATAGTTGTAAGTTGCTTTCGTATGGATGGTGGTGTAGATAAATTACAGAGATGTTGTAGGTATAAGAATACTGATAATATTGGCTGAGTTGTAGTTAAGAAAATGGCACAGATGGACAATATTGCTGAAATAATCTGCAGTTTATCAGGCCTACACAAAGAAAAGGCATTAACCTCATTGTTATTGAGGCTGGTGTCTCGATATCCAAAATATCCAAGTCACCAAGAGTGCTCAATAACATATAGTATTGATGACAGAGAAATACATCAGGTGCTATTGATTCAATATTATTGAGACTATTCAGAATAAATGAATTTGCTAGCAGGAAAACCATTTCATACAACATGATAAAATAATGTCCAACAGATTCTTTGCTGAATTGAGATGAGCTACTTGTCAGGCAAGTAGCCTGAAGGCTAAAGAATTGCAAGAAATCTCTCCAAACATAAAAAAGACATAAGACCCTCCACCTTTACTCAGTACTAGCTATTTATTCATCAAGAGTCACAGACTAATATTATATAAAGAGGAGAAGTTTAGAGAAAAATCTAGACAAAGTAATGTTTTCCTGAATCTTCTCAAGACTATTGGTTTGCCATTGCCTTAAACTTTGTCTTCAAAGTTATTAAATTTATAGTGAAAAACATTGAAATAATTTAAACAAGATGCAAGACTCTGAGTCTTTTATAAATAAAAAAAAAAAAAAAAAAAAAAAAAAAAAAAAAAGTAGTATAGAATTACATAATGTGAACACTATTTGCACTATACAAAAACTTATTTCTGGTAAACTGAACAGCTCATTCTTCTCAAAAAAGAAAAAAAAAAGTAATTTTGCTTGTGTAGCAAAGGGACAAAGTTGATTTAAGTCTATTCATAAAGAAGGTCAAATAACTTAAGCAATTTATCTGTCATAATAACTATGGTACTATTATGAAAAAAAGCTTCAAATACCTTTTCTTCCATGTCTTAATTTTCAAGTGTGTTCACAGAGATTTAATAGCATGACTCCCATTAGAATATATCACATATCTAAATGAACACACTCTACCCTGAAAATTGAGATGCTGGGACCCAATTCAGCAAACATATATTCAGGCAAGTAACTTCACTTACATTTGCATTCTCATTACATTCACTGGAACTACTGAATTCTGCATTTTCAGGATCAAGCTATTAAATGTAACAGGAAAACAAACAGCTTGCTATCCTAGTTCTAAACAGAAGAATTTTAAAACACAGTTATAGCAGTAATTTGATACAGCGTTGTGGATTCATAGTTTCTGAATTGAGCACAGGATTATTTTTCAGTTATCAGAAAATTAGTTAGATTAAGCTACCAGTGTTGAGAATTGGCTATTCTTCCCTCCTTGGAGTTTTTCTTATATAGTCAACTAGCAAGTATTTGCTGTTATAGACTTTGACAAAATTATAACGAGGGATTTTCACATGCAACAAGGTTATTGGATTGATTTGTTCATTTTGAGCTGTACACAAAGGAAGACACTATGATGTTTTGTGGGAGTACAGATTATATCTGTTCCAAATGTTCATAAGAACTAAATAGAATAACTGTTATACCTCACGTCTTCACCTCTGGAGAATTATTGCCATGCGCTGAAGAATTAGATTAAGAGAACTTCAGTTGGAGATTTCCTTGGAAAGTCTCCCCATGGTTTCCATGGATCACACCCAAGGTGTTGGAGTGGATTAGAAAACAAGGGCTATTGCAATTATGCACATAGAAGACAAAACAGTAGAATAAATCTTCCTAAAATAATTAGAATAACCCTAGAAGTAAAGTGAAGTAAATATCTGAAGAATATCAATATTCTGTTTAAACTGATTTTCTCTGACCATGTATTTGTAATAAGAAAAATATTTGGATACAGATCCACTCCCAATGTCGTCATTTTCTTATGTGGGGATGAGATTTAACTACGGAGTGTATTAGAGTTCACATCTAAGAAGGAGAACCCATGAAATAAAAGTTTTCATCACTTAACTTGTTCAATCCAATTGTTTTAAAGGACATGATTCTCTTGAAATGTTAGCGTGCAACCATGCATCCAGGTCATGTGGACATAAAGTATCTTTGGCCAAGATACTGTGAGCAACACTCAAATGATGAAAGTATTTGTATGCATGATGAAACTATTTTATTACTAACTTGTCACTCTATTTTGGAGAAAGTATCAGAAATAATAAATTTCAATTTTAGTCATACTGCATTTGCTGTGATTATGCAATTGGGGACTCAGTGGCAAAGAAACTGAAGTCACCTTTGTGGTAATATGTTATTTGTTTTTATATTCAAAAGTAATATTGAGAGTTATGGACTTCTGTGTAAGACAGTAATCCAAAGATAATACTGTTTGCTTTGTTCTTCTTGTGTCTGTTTTTTATTGTTTTTAAAGCTAACGTGAAAACCATTATTTTATTAATTTAATCTTTATTACGTACCCGAACATTAGCTTTAGGTCAATAGCTGCTTTCTATCCCCTTAGCCAGTTCACTATTAAAAATAATAAAAAAAATATTTATTTAAATAATAACTTTTTACAGAATCAGGTAGGTTTGAAAGGACCTTGAAGATCATCCAGCCCAACCATTAGCCTAACATTGACAGTTCCCAACTACACCATATCTCTAAGCTCTATATCAACCCGACTCTTAAACACCTCCAGGGATGGGGACTCCACCACACCCTGGGCAGCCCATTCCAACACCTAACAACCCCTTCTGTAAAGAAATGCTTCCTAATATCTAGTCTAAACCTTCTCTTGTCCTATCACTTATTACTTGGTTAGAGATTCATCCCCAACTCTCTGCAACTTCCTTTCAGGTAGCTGTACAGGGCGATAAGCTCCCCCCTCAGCCTCCTTTTTTTTTTTAATTTTCTTCCTATTTTTCCCTCTGAAAACACATAAGAGAGTGTGTTTCCTATCAAAAGCAAGGATGTAGACCCTAGATAACCCTAGATAACAGTGATAAGAAGAGACGTCTGTTTTCTATTTCTGGCATTACAATGACTTTTTGTTACACCTTTTTACTTTAAGCAGAATGAAAACTTAATCTGTCCAGAAATGATAGAGCTAATGTTTAATTGTTTTAGTGATATTTTTTCTCCAACCTCAGTAATTATTTAAGGTCTGATAAGTACCCAGAAGCTGTAGCTCCTTTTAGCTGCCTTGGTTAATTTTAAAAGAGAAATTGATCCTTATATAACCATATTTGAAGTGGTGGCATTTTAATTCCACTGAAGGCTACATGCCCTCTTTACCGGCACCTTTAGTCTTCAAGACTGACATAGAAAGCATCTTGCTATATAGCCATAAGAGACAAAACCAAAGACAGTGGAACGTTAGGGCTCCCAAGATTGCACACATTTTGACAAATTGGCAGAAATTTCCATACGAATCTCTGTTCTTACCTCAGAGTTTCAACTTAATAACATAACTGGTTAGAGAGGCTTATTTTGTAAAAGCAGTTATATTAGTGTTTCTACGCTTGTTTTTGTTTTAAGGAATTTTTGAAATGGTGCCTCTGTTGTTTTTTTCTTTAGTGGAAACTTTAGCAGAATGAAGACTTATTGTGTATTAGTGGCTACACTGTTCCTGTCTATCTTAAGAAAAACTTTTCAAATTCACTAAACATTTTTTTCTACTCAGATATAACGTGATATTTTAAAAGGAAACCCAGTTGCACCTTAAACTAGAAAGATACTAATCTGATAAATTAATGATTCTGATTAGAAATGGAAGGGAAGAATACCATGTCTGAAACCTAGGTTGAGTGTTCAGTCTTCAAAATAAGCATAGAAAGAGAATAGTTTAAAATCACAAGGAAAAAGAAAATTTTGAAAATGTACACATAGACAATGTAGGTGCAATTCATGTAGAATTAAAAAACAAATACAAGCAAACTAACAAACAACAAACCTGAAATCACATTAGCAATGAAGGAGGATTAGTATAGACAAATATAATTAAGGGTAAACCAGACTTTTCTAAGTGGTAAAAAACACCAAACACAAAAATTAAGAGAAAGGACCACAAAATGAGTGTAAAAGAAGATGAGAAAACGAAAGGTGGGGAAGTAGAAGGAAGGTCACGGAACAGGCTACGATTAAGGAGAAAATTTTCAAGTATATGAGGAACAAAGTTTCAGCAGGAGGAACAGCACACCCTATGAAAGATGGCAAAGGTAATTTATTGTCAAAAGAGGCAGATATCACTTAAAAGAAAATGGATTCTCTTCAGTGTTTAAAAAGGGTGACAGAGGATAGCTCAAAGAAAGAGACATAAATTTCCCAGAGGAGGAAGAAGGAGATATACAAGAGTAATCACATCAGGAGAGCTGAAGTAATTAGGACAGCTAGCAGTTGATAAGACTGCAAGGCAAGATGAAATCCATTGAAGAATTCTTTAAAGAATGTAGGAAAAAAGGCAGAAAATACTCTTTTACTTTTCTGAATCCCTAAGAGTTCTGAAGGAAAGTAGATATAAGTAGCATGTATGTAACTAAGATGACAACAGTAGACAGAAATAGTTTTCATTTCAAATTGGTATTTTCACCAATAATGTACAAACTATTCATATATATTTTTTTTTTTCTGCATCACTAAAAACTCAGGAAATGCCAGGTTAAAGTAGGAGCTAAAAAGTTGCTTATATCTTCTGAGAATTTGATGTAAGATCCTAGAGAAAAATATTTTGAAACTATGATTACCAATTTCCATAAAAAAACCCCCACATTAAGTGAGTTAAATAGATTCTCATCTTTTATTTCTTTTTGTGCACAGAAATTTTTATTGTTATCTTTATCATGAAAAACAGAATTTGAAGAGTTTACCAAATTTGATATTTTAGAGTTACAATTATGAGTGACCTCTTTTTCGTGAAGGTCACAGTTAAAGATCATAAATGTCTATAAATTACACTGGATGCATTTTTTTTCCCCATTCATCAGAGGGATGTATGATCATATGAACCAATGCAAGATCCACTGAAGTGAGCAGGATTTTGTCAATTAACTTAGTTGCCTTTCAGTCAGACCACATTACATAGTTGTGTTGAGATGTGTAAGCCATACTACATAGTTTATAAATATCAGTTTCCAGAGAATGGCATTAAGTATCATAAGAAATCACAGAAAATGTGACGCTCCTGGCATCTTGTGACGCACCAGCTTTCAACTTAGGTGTAACTTGTACCCTGCAGGTTTCAGAACACTAACCTCACCTAGGTTATTATATAGTTAACCCTAGCCTATAACTTGATGTCAAGTGATCATCTGAGAGAATCAAGGGGTGGAAGTGACACCTTGCCTCCTAACACGTTGCCCATTGGCTGACATCATCGTCATAGGCAGACTGCTGACACTCTGTCCCCTGGTACCCTGCCCTTTGACCAACACTGGCAGCGGAGCCCAGATGCCACCCATGTCTATCTGTGTAAGGAAAGCTTCTATCAAATCACACTGCCATCGGTGGGGCCAAGGGGTGGTGTGACTCTTACCTTCACACACCATTCATGTGATCGGTTGTTGCTGCCAGATGACCCAGACAACGACCATCCCTGGCAATCCACCGGGTGTGGCATCAGTTGTGATCCTCTGATTGGTATTGGCCATTGAGTGAGTCACCATGTGAGTACATTGTTGCTCATCTTTCTTATTGACTCAGTAAAACTTTATAAAGTTGTTGGACTCCATTACTGTTTAGACCACAGTCAGCCTTACATCAACCAAATTTTAAAAATATTGCAATTAAAGACAAATTGTCATTATTGAGAAAATGTTGAATGTGGATTTGTGTGACATGCATGGAAGTCAAGAGGCATTAAAATATTAAATTACAGAATTCCTAAAAATAGGTCTACTAGTTCATCTATTTTCTACAAATTTTTTTTAATGTTTTGTAGTTTTATTTTAAGTATATCAAGAGATGTAATGTCCAGTTCTTTGTATAACCTCTGATTCTATACTCCCCTTACTGATTGTTTCAAAAACAATGCATCACCTATTATGTTGCAATAATAGAGGCATGAGATTTTGTAGCAATATGCTTTTATCTTACTTGTATAAGATCTACTGCTAAAATAGCTTTTTGTTTGTTTGTTTTTTTTGTTTTTTTAATAGCCATGTCTGAAGTACTGCAGAAAACTGAAAAACGTGGAGTCTTCACTGATTTTTGGATGTAGGTAGTTACACTAAGAATATATGAGCAGGATCTATATGAAACAATAATGTCTTTAACAAGGGAAAATCACAAAATGCAAGTTCTATGGAACTTGTTTATATTGTGATTTGTGATATGAAGATGCAACAAAGCAAAGAGTAATAGATGGCACTATTATTGTAGGTGATATATCTAGTAAGAAGTTTTTACTTTGAAGGAAGTGGGCCTTATGCTATTAAAAAAAGCCCACAACAAACCAAACTAAATACCCCCAAACAAAGTTCCACTTACTCTGGTCTCCTGTGAAATGAGAGCTGGATTAGTATGTTGGTTGCCAAGAAGGCACGATCTTCTGCATACATATATATGTGTCTGTTTCCTGAAACAACTTATAAATAGAAGTATCATGATGTTTCTCAATGCATGAAGTCTTTAGTTATATTTATTTTAGTTTCTGTAATATACAAACAGGTTGTTGTAAGGACTAATGGGAATTTTGTTTGCTTTTTTCCATGGTGGAAGAGCTAATTTACATCTTGGATTAGACAATGTGATAAGCAGATTTTATGCAGAAATTCCTCTTGAAAACTTAGGGAGAATTTTCTCTTAGGCAGATGTCTACATATTAAACTCATTTATCAAACAGCACTTTACCTGGAACAGGATAAAAACAGCCTTTTAAAAAACTGTACACACCAGAACAGTGTAATAAGTAACAAGAAAGTATATTTCTTTCCTCTTACTATTGTTTACTTTTTTTTTTTTTTTTTTTTTTTAATATCCTGGTTGTAAAAGTTACACTATACAAATAATGCAAATGATGAGACTTTTTTTTTTTTTTTTTTAAAATTTTCTGCTTTTGTTTTTGGTGTTTCACACACACACACACACATACACATACACACACCCATTATTACAACCAAAATTTACACGTTCATAATGGGAAACAATTGGTATGAAACCAGAACTATTATTCTTGACGTGTGTGCTCTTATTCTCACATGATGAAAATTTGTATATATTCTGTGCTGACTTCTTGAAAAGTGACACCAAACATATTTCTGCTACTGTGAGGTCTGAGTTTTATCAACATCTTTCTATCACATACTTCATCTTCTCGTATTGCTTCCAGACCAGAATTCTTAAAGCTGTTTCAAATGTAATGGAAAAGATAACTATAGAACTTTTGTTTTCCTATTTATTTGAGAAGATGAGGTGTGAATGTGCAGATGGAAGTACAGCCTCTTCTAAATATGAGACATGAATATTACCAAGATTTCTATGCATGAATGGAACTTGCAGCATCTTGGCAATTAGGATGAGAAAAAAATATTATTAAAAATAAGCTTTTATCTTAATATACTTGGAATGTTTGCTTCAGCATAAAAATACTTGAGGGTGATCATTGAAGTACAGTACGTTTGGACTAGATCATGTCACTTAGCTCCAGCAGTATTGTTCCCTTCGAGTTGTCCTAACAATTTCAGTCATACTGCTTGTGGACAAACACGCTATTAGCTGAGGCAGGTGAATCTAATTCTTTTACTAATTATGTATTTCTCAACTGCATTAAAAATAATGTTTGTAAAGCCATTTTGTTCAGAAATTGTAAATCAAAATAATGATATCTTTTTAGTTATAACCAACATGTATTTTTTCTCTCTTAATTTGAATCTGTTTAGGGCATGTCCTCTGCATGCAAGTATGCTGAAAAGAAAGGCTGCTTCACAGAAAATTTCATGTGTTTACTATTCAATATGATGCACATCAGCAAGAAATCTGAAATTAGCATATTCTCAGTAGAAACAAGGGAATGTTAAATTTATGGTGACCTAAGGGATGCTATAATTTATTTAAAAACATTAATATGCAAACTTGTGCCAATCCCTCTGGGTCAAACACAGAAATAAATACATCGTTGCTCTTTCTTTAGCAATAACATTTATAACCTAACTTTCACAGCTCCATTTAAAAGCCAGACTGTTCCTTTTAATGAGCCCAGATTTCTAATCCAAAGCAAGGTAAAGATTAATAAACACATGTAGCATATTAAAGTTACTATTGGCTACACCCTGAGCCAAGAAAAAGTATCTCAACATCTTTTTGATCGGATTAAAAACCTCAGGATCAGGCCCAGCAGTTGCAATGGGAAAATGTATACATTTTTTTTTTTATTTTTAAAGAATTTTTCAACGGCAGGTGATAGTTGCCATTTATATAAGACCTAGCTCTTGTTTATTTTTATGTTTAGAAAGCTTTAGCAACTGGCAATAGTTTTTGATGTTACCTGCACTCATGCAAAAGTAGAAAAGCATTACAAGAGGATCTGTTTGTTACTGTGGTGATGTATTTGTAAATAATGCAACATTAATGAGCTTTATACATCGACTTGCTTTTATGAAATACAAAATCATTTCTTTATTTAATGAACCCATCCAAATTGCCCAACTGCAGAAATCTCATAGACTGAGAAAATCTAAGCAGTGCCTTTGAAAATTTAACACTAATGATTTTTTGTTTACAAGTAAATTTTGCTTAGCTTTTTATTAACACCTAGTTTAGCAATGTCAAGTGTGCTCATGGAGTACCAGTTTCCTACTGCAAATTCTCAAGTATTTAGGGCAATATTGATATCAGTAAAACCATTCCTTCATAGTGTTGAGTACATTCAATTGCCCTTCCTCTGGGATATGAAGAACAAAACAACTGAGGGAAGACCTGGAACTTCTCTTCATCTCCTCTTTTGATGATGGGAAAGGATAAAGAGAGAGTTTCTTCCCCACCACTGTCCTGTCCCTGCCCCTGTCCCTGACTCCCTAGAGCAGAGTGAATTCTTCTTCCTGCCTGAATCTGAATTTTCAATTTAATATATAAAGGTTCCCCCTAACTTTTTGGGTGGCAACATATATTTAGCTTCAGCTCTGCTTTGAAGGCTAAGCTAAAGCTCTAAATATCACACCATTAAAAACCTAAATACAGACTTAAGTTCAATGAGCCTATTCGGACTTCAATGTCACCAGGGCAAGGTGACATAAATGTATTTGAGCAGGTGACAGCTGTCTATCACAAGTACCCTTATTCTTGGCTTTGGAGGAAAATATTTGTGATCTCCCACTTTTGTTATTGAAGTTCCCAACCTTACTAAGTCTTTATCTCCTGTTTCTCAAGTTGTCGAGCAGTAAGAAAATACAGGTCCTCTGTAGTGCTTTAGATAATTTACTGTTATAGAGTAGCTGAAAGTTAGTTTAGCCCATGGATGCAGTGTGAGTCAACACTTTAATGATTGTTATAAAATCTGGTGATATTAAATAATAGAACAGCCAATAATTATTCACAAATCATATATTGTAGTAAATTTACAGGCAGCTGTACACACAAAGCAAAACTACTAACCTGGTTCACAAAATTGGAAAAAACGTAATCAGTAGCATCCTGAAACAAAATTGGCCTCCTGTCTTCACCATCAGTTCTGATCAGTGAGCTACAGGAGAGACAAAAACTTTTCCCCTCATGCAGAATATTTCACCATGCTCACGTTGATCTAGACTCTCTTCTTTATTCATTCTCCCTCCACAGAATCACAGAATCAACTAGGTTGAGAAAGACCTTGAAGATCATCCAGTCCAACCATTAACCTAACACTGACAGTTCCCAACTACACCAGATCCCTCAGCGCTAAGTTGACCCAACTCTTAAAACCTCCAGGGATGGGGACTCCACCACTGCAATGGGCTGCCCATTCCAACCCTAACAACCCGTTCTGTAAGGAAATACTTCCTAATAGCTAGTCCAAACCTTGCCTGGTGCAACTTGAGGCCATTTCGTCTTGTCCTATCGCTTACTACTTGGTTAAAGAGACTCATCCCCAGCTCTCTGCAACCTCCTTTCAGGTAGCTGTAGAGGGTGATGAGGTCTCCCCTCAGCCTCCTCTTCTCCAGACTAAACATCCCCAGTTCCCTCAGCCGCTCCTCGTACGACCTGTGTTCCAGACCCTGCACCAGCTACGTTGCCATTTGGTAAGCCTCCATGGTGGCAGAGTAGATCATGTTAGCTGCAGCTGGGCTGCGTGTGGTGGCAGTGCTGGGGACAGCTGTCACTTTGGGGAGCTGGACCCTGTGCCTTGAGGCTCCCCATTGGCTTGTAGCTTGCAGCTTCTGCCCCAGGAAAGGCCTGAGAGGGTTGGGTACATCCTGACAGGAAGCCATGTACAGCCAGCCCCCAACAGAGGAACCTGGAGGAGGAACCTCAGATCTCCCAGCTGGGATGTAACATACTGAGCTAACACTTATGACCATAGAAACTGTTTGAGCCTTTCCTCACCTCACAGGGTGTGTTGTGGTAACCCTACTGCACCATACCACTTGCAGTCGTATGCTCTTCTTCACTATAATGCCAAATTTAATTGCATGATGTTATATCATCTTTCCTTTTTGACTGCTGTCTTTTTGCCTGTAATTTGTATGTGATAGTGAAGTCATTACCCTATTCCTAGAAGAAGATGAGAGACATCAAAGATGAAGGAGAGAGGGAGGAAGAGAGGGAGAGATGACTCAGAACTTAAGAAAGTTTTTGAAATATTCTGAAAATGGATTCTGTGGTAAAATCTTTTATAAATATCTTATGTGATACTGAGCAAATCACTGACACTTTTCCCTTAGCTTTAATGTTGTAGAGTTGCATTTTTCAAGACCGAGTACATAAAATTTATTTTCAGAAATGTTTCATCTTGACAACTGCAATCCTAAATCAGTGAGAGCCAGGAAGCCTCTGAAAATGTGCATTCACGTCCCCTTAAATTGAAGGGTTTTTACTGACAATGTGCCATTTTTCAGAAGATTTCCTAACTACTAATTTATTCAATAAAATAAAATGTTATTCCCAGCTATATTTTCTGTGAGGTTAACCATCTCTGAGAAAACCTATTTTTCACCCTAGTTCACATAATCAGTCAAGTTCTTAATATTATATTTCAGTTGTGACTGAGAAATGGGCAAGGTCTATTCAATTGTTGATAAAACACACTAATTTGATGCACATACTTAAACACTCCCAAAAAACGTTACCAGTGAAGGTTATGCACCTCTAGGGTTGAACGGACTGAACAAATGGTTTGAGAACCTTAATTTTGGAACTGGGGTATCTTCCTTGCAGTGAACAAAACCCAGCAAGGGGTAGAAACACTTATTACTGCTAAAAGCAAGTGTTACTGAGATCACTCGTCCTTCTGAGAACCAGGAATTAGCAGTTCAGGTGGACTGCCATTTCAATAATTTGTAGAGTGCAGCTACTGTCTTTGAATAGCCATTTGCTCCTTTATTTAGAAATATCATCCCAGATTCGGGGCTTGCATAGGTGTCTTTGTGCTGCTTCTATGGTGCAGTATAGGCTATGCTAGTGGATGTTCACGCTCCCGGACTGTAGTCCTCAAAGACACAGAAGTATTTCTGTACAGTGTAGTTCCCACTACATTAACTGGGATTTGGATATTAAATATTTTTCTCAACACAGCCCTTAAATCCTTTTAAGGATCTAGCCCTCAGATACAGAGGTAAGCACTATAAAAAAGCCCAGGAGGAAATGAATAATTCTTTATTCAGTGAAGCTTCTCATAGTGTATGTAGGAACATATTGCAGGAGGAGGATAAAGCAATATCAAGCCGCTGTTGCTTCATTCTCTGAGCAGTGGCTATTATCCTGTGCACAGCATAAAGCAAACATCCTATAAGAAAAACAACAGTATGTGATAATGTGATTGCTACTCCTAATACATTGTCAGAATAAGCTAGAATTTAGCCTGAGACTAGGATTAAGCTGAACAAAATAATTTTCTGAACTGTTCACTTCTTGATGATTTGATTTAGCTTACTTTGGCATAGGATGTATGTATACATATATAAATATTTACACCAAACAATAACTTCCTACAGTAACAGCAGCATGCACTGAATAAGTAGCCTCATAGTTCACTACAGAAGTTTTAGGACCACAGAAGCTACTAAATGTTAGTTTATGTTATTTTATGTATGTTACCTCACCTTCTGCCCTTATTCCTTCTACTTCATCTCAGAAATATGAAAAAATTTCTAATAGTCTACTGTTTTCAGCTGCAGGAGAATGTCTAGTGCACTTACTCATTTTCATAGCCTTTGGGAACTATTATAGAGCAAATGAGTAATGGTAAGTACATAGAGAATGAAAAAAATAAAGTTAGAAAAAAGAAAAAGGTTAATTTGTACAGAGTTGGAGCCAGCAGGAGTCTCTCTTGTTCTGTCCTTCACAGAAGTACATACAGTGCTTCAGAAGAGTTTCCCAGCTGATAAAGAACAGTAAATTTTAATAAAGAACAGTAAGTTTTAATAAAGAACAGTAAATTTTAATACATTTCTTACTGCAGAACTAATTACAACCATTGTAATACTGCTTACATGTATATGTTTTCTTATTCAGCACAAAAATTTGGAGTTGCAACATAATGAATGTGGTTTTGTTTCTCCTTTTTAATCTCAGCATTCTAGGGAACTGATCTTGATGCAGGCTACATTAGTCATAATCATACCTGCTGTTACAAGCAGAGTGTTTAGAATAACTGAAGCGCTGACAAATCTTATTTAGGCTTTTTGTTTAATTGAAGGTGCATAATATATGTAAGAGAAGATGTTAAGATAGTTCTCTGTTGATAATAAACTGATATTAGGAAATTTTCAAACTGTTATATCTGCATAGTGATGACTTGGCCTATTTACAGGTAAGCTGAAAAGGAATAAAATAATAAAACAGACATATTAAGAAAGTGGCTTTTCTCCTTTTAGAAAGAAAACAGAGGGGGAAAAAAAGTTATGCTTAGTAATAAAAGTGCAGTATGTATAATTTACTACAGGAATCGTGTAGGTTAAAAAGTAATATTGACAAATTGTTAATACTTTTAAAAGACTTTATGCACTTATGAATTTGGACACTTTTTAAGAAGTGCTTAAGTAAGAAGTAATTTACATCAACTTTTCTGAATGCAGATACGAAAATGAATTTTTAGGCACTTATTTACAAGGACAAGTTAGTGTGGGATTTTCTAAGACTTTGCTGTTGTTCCCCAGCAAATTCTGTAAGAAACCCAGGCCTTTCGAGGAAAAAGGGTATATCCAGGCAAAATATAACCTTAATCAGCATTCAGATAGCATATCAAGCATATTTAAGCCAGAACATATAACATAATGTCAATGAGATTGGCTTTCCTGAATGTGTATACCCAGTAATGATTCTCCAAACAGAATGTAATTACCCAATTAAGTAATGACTGAAGAGAGAGAGCCCACACACATTTTAAAATAAGTTTTTGAAGGAGGCAAGGGACAGGAGATTGACGGGAACACAGAGTTATGAATATGATGGTAGGAGATAGCATTACAGATACAGTCATGGTAATGCTGCATAGTAAGTATTGCAAAGTCAGACTGTTGAGGGGTAGAAAGGGGCCCATCACTGAGTAAGAGAGAAGTGACATATACTTTCCTTGGTTTAAAGACCCACTCTCCAGAAGCCTCTAGTTGGCATGAGTCATGCATCTGATACAGAGAAGCCTTTATTTAAAACATTAAATTAGGATTTGAAATATGTAGGAGCCAGACTGCTTTCTTTTCCTTCTGTAACAACTGAATACCTGAGGTGGCTCATCTGGTAATCCAAATGCCATGGGCACCATTTCCCTGTTGTCCCTACTGTCCTGGTTTGATCCCAGAGGGAATATGAGCATTATGCAGCCACTTACTCACTCCTTCCTCCCCAGGAATGGGAAGTAAAAAAAGGATCCAGGATCTAGATAAGGACAGAGAGGGATGACTTACCCATTATGGTGTCAGAGAAAAGACAGACTTGTTAGGGGAAGAAAAAGAACATAATTTCGTTCAAACACTACCACCACCACCACTTAAAAAACAGAGTACGACAGTGAAAAATATAGCCACATCTTAAAAACAACTTCGCCCATCCCTCCCTTCTTCCTGGGGTCAGCTTTGCTTCTGATTTCTCTATCTCCTCCTTTCCAGCGGTGCAGCAAGTCAGGGGATGGGGGTTTCTGTCAGTTCTGCCACTCCTTCCTCCTTGCACTCCTCTTCTGCTCCAGCATGGTGTCCCTCTCACAGGAGACAGTCTTCCACAAACTTTCTCTGACATGAGTCCTTCCCACAGGCTGCAGCTCTTCACAAACTGCTCCAGTGTGGGTCCCACCCACAGGTTGCAATTCTCCCAGTGATGAACTGCTTCAGTGGGGGCTTCCCTCAGAGTCCCGGCCTTCTTCAGGTGCAGCCACCTGCTCTGGCATGGCTGCAGGGGGCATCTGCTCCAGCAGTGACCTCCATGGGCTGCAGGGGCTCAGCCTGACCTCTCACCATGGGCTGCAGGGGAGGCTCTGCTCTGGTGCACCTCCCCTTCTCATCCTGCCTCATTTCTTCCACTGACCTTAGTCTTTGCATAGATGTCTCCCTCACAATTTCTCCTCACAACTCCAACAACTCCTCCTCCCAGGTTCCCCTTCTTAAATATGTTATCACATAGGTGCAGCCACTGTCGCTATTTGGCTCAGCTTTGCCCAGAGGTAGGGTCCCACTTGGAGCTGGGGGAGCTTCAAGAAGCTTCTCACAGGGGCCACTGCTGTAGTCCCCTCCTTTGCTACCAAAACCCTGCCATACACAAACCCAACACACCTACCCATCTCCACCATGTTTGAATAGGGGTCATCATCCATCTCCTTCCTCACAGGAGGCTTTCCCCAAGCTGACAACTCCTTTCCCCCTACTTCTTCAGAGCTGTAAAAGAAGTCACAGCCACAAAAATCCTCTAAGCTGTGACAGAGAAGCCAGACAAAATTTCACTGCAGTATCTTGTGCACAGGCAGGATGATGGAGAGTATGTGCACACAGATGATTATGAAAGTTCACTGAAATTCTGTTATGCCATCCTTGACTCCTTGAACAGTTAACACTGAAAAGAGAAGAATCACAACACCCAGGAAATGCCATGCAGTTCGGGAAAAAGCAAGTGTTCATGTCACTGTTGGTATGAGGACAAAAGTCAAGAGCAGTCAAGTTCACAAGTTCCCATTTTCTGAAAGTTTACCTCTGCTTTGTATTTCACTCGAAAATTTTCAATCTTGGGATTTACTTTTTTGGGCGGGTGGGGGGTGGGGGTTGTCGGGGATGGAGTATTGTACATGGTCATATTATGAAATTCACTATTTGTCTAAATGTCTAAATGAGTCAGAGAAGTACCCCATGGAAAATTTCTTTGCTTAATTTTATTCAACTATTCACATTTTACATGAGCTGTGAGGATATCGGATAAAACCAGAAGTAACTTCCCAGATGTATTTCTTTGCAACATTTGATATACCATTCCAAAGGGACTCTTTACTTTTTATTAAGCTTTCTGCTTACGAGTATGTCTTATTCAGTAGAAACTAAAGCTACTTACATTTAAATCACTTCTTTTGTGAGAAAGAAGTAAAGATACTAAAGGATTTCAGAGAGTCATAGAAGTTATTTTTATTGGATGAAAGTTATAGGATTGATTGGGTTTGGGTTTGATTTGGTTTTATTAGGTTTCAAAAAATGAAAAAGAAGCTGTATTGCAAAAGTACTAGACACATCCAAACATTTGGAGTTTATTCAAACTAGGCACAACCCCAAGCTTTCAAGTATCTGCCCAGTATTAAGATGAAGCACGAGCTTCCAGCACAACAGTACCTCTAGTATCTGATACACATTACAGACTGGATATAGAGTACATACTTATAATGTAGATTATAGACTTGCTCCAAAGAGAGCTATCACAGTCTCTGATGGACTGTCTTAATAAACTCACTAAGCATACACTTTAAAGTAGCGCATCGGTTTAAAAGTGAGTAAAAGGTGGTATAAACTCAACTTGATCCCAGTGGTAGTAAGCCTTATAGATCTAGCATCAGGTACAATTTTGTCTGCCTTCATGTAGTTTGCAGGATGCACAAGTACTGAACTGCCTGTCTTATTTGCCTTTGCCCTTTGGGTAATCACTACCATTTTAGTGAGCTTCCGACTGTACTGCAGGGTATAGGTAATGAAAACCAATATCAGATGCATACAGTATTAGACAACCTTATTGAAGTGCTGCCATCACACATCATTACTATCAATTTGACCTTGTCAGCACACTGTGCAATATGTTCTTTGCTTTAGGTTTTATTACTGCTGTTCTCACTGTCTGCAGGAGTTACATGATCTAATTGATCTCAACAGCACACTCACCCATAACTAGAATAAGTGCTCTGTCTTCAGGCATGTTATTGTAGTAATTTCTTGCATTTTTCCATAGCTCATATCTGAGCAGACTTGTTAAGTGCATTATTATGCACCGTAATGTATTTTGCCTTTTAGATAAGATCTTGCACTCCCTGTCATTCACTTTCCTTTAACATGAGTAAAGAGCTTATTAGGGATGCATACTTCATCCTCTGAGATTAGCTGCTGTTAATGCATTTATGACACCATTTATTCTAAGAATGTTGTAGGGAAAATGCTATTCAATAAACATATATTTTTTTCATGCTTATCTTCAATATGTTGAAATGGTATTCAGGTCACTGAGTTAAATTGAAGAGCTCCTGAACGACAAAATGTTTTCCATTTCCAATAGCAGTGTAATGAAGAATTAAATGAATCACAGAAGGAAGAATTATAGAATTGCAATAAATAAATGATCAAAGTGATTTCAGATTGTGAAATTACAAGGAAGAAATAGACTAGCTGTTACAGCATTCAGAAAACTTTTAAAGGGACAGAGGAGGAAGACATTTTCTTAGGAACAAAACTCAGCATTTGTTTATGACCCATTTGAATGCTGAGAGATGAGAATGGAAAATGTTGATTCAGGAGAGAGACTGAGATAGCTAAAGGACAGAAGAGTTTTAAAAATGAAGCCAATAAATAAGAGGCATGGAAGGAGTTAAGATAAGGGCTAGAGAAAGCTATGATAGCTTTGACATAAGAGTTTGTTCAAACTAATTCACTTTAACCTTGTAACAGCTAGGAATTGAATCTAATGTAATCACCTAGGTTTTCTCGATAGTTTGTGTAGAGGGCTCTTCCAAAGGCTGATTCATGTCTTCTCTCAGAGACACTTATCATTAAATAGGATGAATTAAAGATGCGTTGTTCTCTCTCTCTCTTTCTTCAATGAATATGCTGATATTTTAAACAGACTGTTAAACTTTTGCCTGGCTTCAGTAAAGAGGGATGTCTTTCTCTAACAGTATCAAGATGGTTTTACAACTACAGCAGTACAGTATGGCAGGCAAGAGCACCTGGGCTGATGCAACAAAATATGAAACAGAACCAAGGCTAAACAAGTTAAAACCTAACATGAAGGCAGCAAAAAACAATGGAAGAATGATTCCTCCGCATCACTTGCAGGAGTGCTGATTTAAAAAAAAAAAAAAGAAAAGAAAAAAAGATTTATTTCAGAATTCCAGCTGGATGTTAATGTTGGTAATCTGTAAACAGCTTTGCACTGCCCAGAGGAAGATGTAAGAGTGCATTTAATAAAACTCATTTTTTTCCAGAGGAAATACCATGTTTTTCCATGAAACAGCTTTTTCCTTTTGAGATCATGTATTTTACACCCAAATCTTGAGTGAAACAGTTTAGTAAATACAGGTAATAACACTCTTCCCCTTGCTCCTGGAGGCAACAGGTTAGTGGTGGCAGCACTTGGAAAGGACAGTGGGAAGACTTGAGCCATAACACAGTTCAGCATAGGAGGAAGCATAAATAGAAGTATTTCTTAAGACTGAGGTATTTCTTCCTTCTAAATAAATATGTTTTATATTAAATCAACATTATTTTCACAGACAATCAAATCACTAGCATCTCAACTGTTTCTAGCCTTAAGTTGAAACACTTCATAAAGATAAAATTTATCAGAAGATCATTCCATTAGTATAAATCTTTTTGCTAGAAAATAGAAAAAAATTCATAAAAGGATCAAACTCATAGACACAAGTGAAAAAAGAAAAGAACATAACTTCATACAGTAAAACATTTTATACATACTTTCAGGAAATTTCCATATTGACTATTTTTTCAAGTGCATCTATATTTTTAAAATTACATTATCCCTGCCAATATAATACCCATTATATTTTATATCAATTTTTATAAACTCATGCAAACAAACTTTTATCCTACTTTTATTGATGAAAATTTTGCATTTATGGATAGTGTTGCATTATGGTATATTAGTTTATAGATTATCACTGGGAACACACTACTAGAGTGCTACTTATATAAGAAGCTAATTTAGATATAAAAAGTGATTTATGAGGTGCAAAATAAATTCTGTTGTAGATGTACTTTTTATGTTCTGTGCTATAGTTAAGTAATTGATGCTTTCCTAATGTCATTTCATTAGCTGTGTTGAGAAGCTGCATAAAGAAGCATGCATCTGCGTCTTTAGCTCAATAAATCATGGCTCAAGTTGAAAAGAAATGTATTCTAAGATGGTAATTAATTTAATCTTTCAGGGCATAGTTACAATTTTTGTCTAAATGACTGCTATGTGTACTAATCATCATAGGTTAAAGTATTATTTTGACAAAGTTAAGAAAGACACTTAAGACAGCCCAAATTATTTCCAAATTCAAAAAAACTAAGTCAAATTATTAATTTAAAAATATAAAAAGTCTGTCAAGATGGGAAGTTGCATTAAATTAGCAAAAGTCAAATTAGGCATTGATATGCCACAAGTAATAACACTATATTTATTAAAATACCCCTGAAAGAAAACAAAAAAATAACAGTAAAAATAAAGAAACTAATAGAAATTGTAAAATTGGATAATTTGTGAATATTTGTTTGAATTGCACATGTTTTTATTCTCCAACCTGGATCACAACTCTTTTAGTTCCTAGAATGAGATTCCTATAAATAATGTGTTTGGAGGAATGGTTGTGGTTTGATAACATTTTCTAGTATGGTTTGTTATTGCATTTCTAAATGAAATAGCTTACATTTATAGAAAAAGTTATTAACATAAAGCCAAGAGCATGTCATTTGTCTGTGTCCACATTAGCATGTTTGGTAAGAGCAGCAGTGAGGTTTCAAAGTGAATCCTCTGGCCATCTCAGAACACTGATTCAGTTAGAAAGTGATATTCATTCACAAGAACTTCACCATTTTTGGAGGTAACCAAAACAGAAGCTTTGCTCTCAGATATGCATCAGGTGCACTCATACTCCTGCAGCAGATATAAATGCTTGAACCAATGATTTGTCTTTTTGGACATCTCCAAACCATAAGGATGGTGAGGACATTTATCCAGTGGATCAGATAAAATCTAATCTGGAGGAAGAAAAAGACATACTGCATAATAAATATTGCATATATTGTCAATGTAGTCACTTTACCTTTGCTATTATGGTCTAAAGAGCCTCTATAATGGTACAAAATTGCTTTCCAATGTGGACATAACATTTTCCATGCACTGCTTATTATTTATTTCTCACCTAATTAAGACAAAGCAGCCAGAAACAAAAACAATTAATCAGTCATCAGATACCAAAAACATGTAACACTGACTGCAAATACTTAACCTGCAAAATTTGTGAAGAATACCAGAGATTAATTTGCTTTACTCATACTATTTTGTGAATAATTTTGAAAACTAAATCTCCAACACATGCGGAGGAACCAGAATAATTTTGCAGCTCTTTATTAAATGAGAAAAAAAAAACATGAATGCGTAGTTTAGTTTTAAAGGATAATTTGAGCAAAACTTAGTTGTTTATATAAACAGGTCTTCTGGTGACCTAAGGGATGGAGTTTCATGGCTTTTTCCATTAAATTACAAGAAAAGAGTGCAGCTGATATCACCACCTTGCACCTAATAACTGTGCAGGTTCAATGTGAAAAACTGAAAGGAAAATTAGTGTCAGTAGAATTACAAATAGCACATTTAATTTGTACTTCCCCTTTTGCTTCCACATGCAATTTCAGTCTCCTTCTCTTTGCAAACAGGCACATACCTTCCATTCACCACTCACCTTTGCTCAGCCAAGACTCTTTACTGCGGATATTAATCTCTTTGGCTTTTGATGCTGAGTTGTCCCCGATGTTATAATATGTTTTTTATTTAGAAGGAATGGGAGACGTTACAATAGCATAGATGGAGATGATGTATTTTAGCAAGATAGCAAGACTAAAGGTTTTCTGGCAAGTAAAAAACCTCAGGACACAAAGAACTCACAGTATCTAAACTGTACAACTCAAATCCACGTGCTTCTTTATTCCTCATGATTTACACCATGGTCTAGACAAAATTCTAGAAATAATCTTTGAAAAGAGGAAATGAATATAAATAACATTTGCTAAACTATATGAATTATGACAAGACAGAAGTCCAGAATATGGAGATTTCTACTGATTCTGTTTAGAGAGATGGCTGAAATTCGTTTGCCAGAAAAGTTCTATGTGGTTTGAATAGCTAAAATGGAGAGGGTTTTGTTTTGTTTTGAGAAGCCTTTAAGTTCCATAGCCGGCACTAGGACAGTGTATTACAACTAATTGTAGACAAAACAGAGGCCTGTGACATCAAGAAACTATATACGTATTGACTAGAGTATAATTAATGATAACCTAAATATAAGCATACTGGAATAATGTAACCAACAACAGTATGTAAGCATTTTGTAACACATGACAGCATAAACAGAAACAATCCTTAAGCATTTTACATAAGTATGGGAATAATGTGACCACCCAAGGAGAAAAGACAAGTTGCATATAGGAGGCAATGAAGTAAGAAAAAGTTGCAGAAGAGAATGCAACCACAAAGGACTGCAAATTCACAAGACTTCCTACCAAAAACACCAAAATAACTGAAAAGACATCCCCCACCCCAAATAAGTAGTATCACATGCAGATGATATCCCCCCCCCATGAGGGTGGGGGAGAGGAGGGATGTGGAAAATAGCATGAAAATGAGGAAAATTGTAGAAGAAACAAGACAAGACACTGCATTTCTGACAGCCTGTCAAAGAGCTCTCAAGCCTGATAACTTTAGTATCACCAGGGACCACCGTGAACCATAGTCATCAGTGGCATCAGAACATGGCATCAGTGATGCAGCGTTGTATACACACATCTAATTCAGAATATAAGTGTCAAAGACACTTTGGTTGTATTGACACTTTGATACATTCTGTGTCAAAATTGATGATTTTTAATGCGCAAGAACTAATCATTAACACAAAATGTGCTATTAATGAATTTAGCAGAGATTTATTTTAAAGTTTTAAATGATCTGATTTATCTGTCTTCTAAGCATTCTGATCACAGCAGGATTTTTCTTTCTTTCTGTGTGTATATATATACAAATTTTTCAGGTGCAAAATAATACAGGACTGTTCTCATTTGCTCTATTTTATACTCAGATGTAAAGAGACAGTGATTTTTCATAACAAAAGAGGAAAACAATCTGCATTTAAAATCTCTTTTGATTTACAGGTAGGTGTTAACCTGTTCTGCCACATCATAACATCTAAAATCTTTGCACCTGTTACTCCTTAGCTTGCATTTCCACCCCATTTCCTCTTGACATGATACAGATTGGTTGTCTCTGGCAAATTGGTTAAATAGAGTTTAGCTCTTAAGTTTGCTAGGTCTTTTGGCTTCTTTATAAAAGAAGTCATTAAGTCAGTAGAACTACTCAAGCATCACAGCGAGGTCTTGTTGTTTTTGAATGGTTTAAAGGTACAGAGATGAAAATTTTGGTCCTGAAAATATTGAATAACCAACTCAGACTTGTTCAAGTTATGACATATAAATGTAAACACCTTAGGTATTAATATTACTTATTCTTTCTTAGTAGAAAAATTACTTTTAATGTTACCTACCAGCCAGTGATTTAAGAAACATCACTTTAACTCAAAATATTCGCCCTAATTTATTGATTAATCATCTAATCCTGATGATGTCCTTAATTTCTGAATTGCTGCCCACACATTCAGTATTTCTCTAAAGCCTAATTGTCTGTTTCTTCTCTCTCTCTCAAAAAAAAAAAAAAAAAAAAAAAAAAAAAAAAAAAATCAGTTCTTCAAAACCAGAGAAGACTCATCCTCTTCAAGCCATATGATAACCAATGTGTACATCTGAATTATTTCCCTTAAGGCATAGAAAAAGACTCACACACGAGCTGAGGTCAATTAATTTTATCTAGTAATAACACATCTAGATCAAGGCACACACACACGCACAAAAATCTTTATTCATTATCTGATAATTTTATTCATTTTCTGAACTGTAGACAACTGTTTAGATCATAAAGTCAAGAATAATCTTAAATTTTGTATTATTTTCTTTGTTCCTTATTTTTTTCATCATCTCTCTCCCATAACTCAGCAATTTTTGACTTCTGTTAATTAGCAGTCCACTTGACCTTGTTTTTCTTGACACAGTTGTGAAACCTAAACTCAGAAAGAAAGCAGATACTTTAAAAACATCTTTTTTTTTTTTTTTTAATGAAAAGGCTATTCTTACTGAGACTACCTTTTTGCTTAAGACATTTTAGGAAAAAGGGAAAAGCAAAAAAAAAAAAAAAAATGCTGTTTACAGAATTGTACCATGAGCCTTTATTGCAAACAGGTAGTGGAGAGGTGACAAGGTCCCAGAGCGGATTTGAAAGTAAACAATATAAAGTTAGCTAGGATAAATTCATGAACATGTATAGTTGACCTGCTATAAATTCCCCTTGAATTCTTGTGCTTAACATTATTATTGCTTGGTGCTAGGGTTTTAAGGGTACCAAATATACAAGTGTGCAAATATTTATTTTCAAACATGTATCAGATTACCTATTAGAACATTGCTAACAATCACTCACTCAGATTATGCTGTTATCAAATTACATATGTTATTATTTTATATAGTACATATCTCTAAAAAATATTAAATAAAACTTATTAAATAAAAATTCAGAACAAAAAAACCCCTGGGTATCAATTATGAAATGCCTTTGCTAATTACAGATAAAATAATTCACTGAAGAATAAATAGAAGTATAATCATAAATCAAATTGTTTTCATTCTGAAAAAGCTTTTTAAAATCCAACTGGCAATGAAGGTGATCTCACATTTTTTAATCAGTTTTACTCTTAAAGCTTGGGTATGGAAATCTCAGCTGCAGCTACAAACACCCTATCAGAAATTTAAATAAAACTTTTTAAAAAAATAAGCCAAAGAACTGAAAAGCAGAAGCATAAATCTAAATTACTTGAGAAAGAATTCAGCTGTATTAGATATCCTAAGTCAGACATTTGCTTTTGAGATAGAAATACCAGATTCCCTTCTTAGCAAGTAGAGAAAAACCTCTAGGAAGGGTTTACTTTTTTTCATCCCAGACTAAGTGTCCAGGATGGCACCTCTGCACAGATTCCTTTTTCTTCTCAGGAGGTTAAATAGAGAGCCTAGAGTGTCTTGCATAGTTCAACATATTTCTCTAAGCTATCTATATGACTAAAGTCGAGTGAGAAGAATCCTAAGTGTCTGTGATTTTCAAAGTGTTTGAGTTGCACTAGAAAACCTGGGGAAGTTTGATCAACCAATTATTACATAAATTTGAAGACGGTGAAAGCCTGCATGGAAAAATCTAAAAATGAACATGACTTTGAAATGTAATACTTCCAGTGCCTTGCTCTCTGCAAAATCAAAGGGTTCATATCGTATTGCCCTTTATTCTGTAAACTGATGATTTACAAGGAAGAAAATAGCTTTAAAAAATAAAAAAGGCAGCTTGAAACAAGGTAATTTAAAGAACAAGAGCAATACTGTCATCCCTGTAGAAGATTAAAAGTAGTGAAAACAATTTTCTAGAAATGAAACAAATGCATCAGTAACAGGAAGTTAATAAATGTCAGGGACTAGTCATAAATTACTGCAGAAACTGAGGATAACATCAGACAATCTGGGCAGAAAATGCATGTTGCAGATGATTCTTTCTAAAGTATTGAGAAGTTGGTAGCAGTGGGGTAAAAAAAATGCAAGCCTAGTGATACTGTGGAAAAAAACAGATGTTATCAAGGCACTGGAAATGTCAGCTGCCTGCTCTCTCATCTTCTCAGGTGCAATAAAGAATTCTCTAAACAGCTTTGCACCCTATATCTTTGATATTATTCTAGCCATCTGGAAAATAATGATATTTTAGAATGCACTATAAAACTTAACCCAGAAAGAAATGTCACATCAAAGTTTTTATGTCCATTGAAAGTGAGAGTTATTTTAGTTTTGTATTAAAATATAAATGCCAATTAAAAGTTTGTCTAACAACTTATTTTTTATAGACAATACGTTTAAATGGCAATGGATGTCAAGAAAACTGACTAGGATATATTGCTAATTTAAACCCTAAACATATACCCATTGTACATTCTTTATTTTTAAAAGATTTTCAAATATATAGTGATATGAGTATGTTATTATACATAAAATTTAAATCTTCTTAAACGATATTTTTGACCCAATATACATTTTATATCCTGTATTTTGATATAGAGATAGAATTTATATTGGCATATGAATTTGGATTATTTATGTTATGGAGTCTGTCACCCTTGAAGCATATGCGATTTTTTAATTTCCTTATTTCAAGCAGAAGTTTCCACTTTCAGATGTATCCTGATAGGAAAAGCAATCATAATGACAGGTCCTGCTAATAGGAGTCCCGGGTCAATTTTTCTGCTTAGCACCAATATTTAGTTGAAGCAACTGCTTGATCTAGAATATGGATGTAGGTGATATATTCTGACTCAGATATTGTTCAGGAAGTCTTCTTTGGATGCTCTCATTTTACTTCTTCTGGGAGAATTTTATAGTAATTAGATTTTTACTCTGATGAGAATATTAGAAATGGAATTAATTAAAAGAATGAGTTCAACATAATACAGATACTACATTGTTTTTTTCTTTAATACTGCTAATACAATGCTTAATATCTCTACTATTAGGTGAAACATCCTGTAATCTAATGAAACAGAAGAGGCAACCTGGCAATGAATGATATACAGTAGTGATACCAAACATATAACTGATTTCATAGATGCTTACTGCCCTGAAGCCAAACCCCTAAAAAAGCAAATGCTTAAAATATATTTATTTTCTGCATTTCATCAACAACCAACCCCAAATGCTTTATACTTCTTACAAGGAAAAACTCTATTCAAATAGTATATAGAGAAGCTTTATCCTGTATGGAAGGGTATCATTCCCTCAATCTGAACATGGTAAAAACAATTCCACTATGCAGTTTAAAACAGAACATGGTGAATAAAAATGTTGAAGTCTGTGGGAATCCTCCAAATCTGAAGTGGTCTATGAAGGGATATTTAGGGATTCTATTCTCTCTTGGATGAAAAAATACAGCATGTGGATTGTTAACTCACATTTTAAAATCTATTGGTTTGGCATAATTGACCACAGAATATTTCTTCAGTAATTTTAAGGTAGAGCAGGAATAGCAAAATCACAGCAATAGCTTGATGAAAGGATCTTGGGGTTTTTTAAACAAATCAGAATCTGCACTGCACTTTAGACAATTTTATAGAGAGATCACAAGATGTCTTTAGACTGTGGAAAAGAGAAAATTCTACACCTGAAAAAACAGATACACAGATAAACAATGAAAAAGGCTGAGAAATACAACAGACTGTGATTTCCTGAGTCAACGTAAGAACTTTTCTTAATGCATTCACCTCATGGACTAGAGATATTTAGTGCTTCTTATACTATGGAAGGGAAAACAATATTAGCAATCAGTGCCTCATAGAGAATCACAGAATTGTCTAGGTTGGAAAAGAGCTTAAGATCATCCAGTCCAGCCATTAACCTAACACTGACCATTCTCAACTACACTATAAGGCTAAAAGCTATGTACACCCGACTCTTAAACACCTCCAGGGATGTGGACTCCACCACCTCCCTGGGCAGCACCTTCCAACACCTAACAACCCCTTCTCTAAAGAAATGCTTCCTAATATCCAGTATAAACCTCCCCTGGTTCAACTTGAGGCCACTCCCTCTTGTCGTGTTTCTTCTTACTTGGTTAAAGAGACTCATCCCCAGCTCTCTGCAGCCTCCTTTCAGGTAGCTGTAGAGGGCGATGAGGTCTCCCCTCAGCCTCCTCTTCTCCAGACTAAACACCCCCAGTTCCCTCAGCCGCTCCCCGTACGACCTGTGCTCCAGACCCTGCACCAGCTCCGTTGCCCTTCTCTGGACACGCTCGAGTCATTCAATGTCCTTTTTGTAGTGAGGGGCCCAAAACTGAACACAGGAATCGAGGGGCGGCCTCACCAGTGCCGAGGACAGGGGTCAGATCCCTTCCCTGTCCCTGCTGGCCATGCTATTGCTGACACAAGCCAGGATGCCATTGGCCTTCTTGGCCCCCTGGGCACACTGCTGGCTCCTGTTCAGCCGGCTGTCAATCAACCCCCCAGGTCCCTCTCTGACTGGCAGCTCTCCAGCCACTCCTCCCCAAGCCTGTAGCGCTGCTGGGGGTTCTTGTGGCCCAAGGGCAGCCCCCAGCATTTGGCCTTATGGAAACTCCTCCAGCTGGCCTCAGCCCATGGCTCCAGCCTGTCCAGGTCTCTCTGCAGAGCCTCCCTGCCCTCGAGCACATCAACACTCCCACCCAACCTGGTGTCATCTGCAAACTGACTGAGGGTGCACTCGATCCCCTCATCTAGATCATCAATAAAGATGTTAAACAGGAGTGAAATATAGAGAAGAAGTGAGAAGAAATATATACATATTTAAACACAGATAATCTATTCACATTATGTGAATTATGACATTAAATTGTGAAATTAAAATGCATTTTGGTTGTCACAGCACGTAAAGTATCCAAAATGTTGATTTTGTAAATGTCACTCAAGTGTTTGATATTCAAGATGGTGTCAGGTTTCTTAAGTCTTTGTCTAGTGAACAGCCTAAATGTTGTCTATAGGAACTGATATCATAGGTGACTTTAGATCAAACATGATTTTAATATATAACAATATACAAAACATAATATACAAAAGTGAATGAGGTGCTGATTTTATACCCTGTAGGCTTGGTATAAGCATTCACCTGGGATAAGGATAATGTTGATTGTTTGGCCTATTATATAAATAAGAATTATAATACAGTCTTCATTTTAATTGTGGAGATTTTATCCTAAATGGAGTCTTTTCTGCTACCTTTAAGAATATCAGTTTCTTAAAGTTTATCTTTATTTAAATGCAGTATATTTTAATTGGCAAAATACCAATGTCCTTTTGTGTGTTTTGCTTCCTATCATTATGTAGAAGCAAGCTCAGTATTTATTTATCAGCTGTTCCTGGGAATCCTAATCCATACATACACATAAAAAGCAAATGGCACAAATACTATTCACATATTCCCATTTTTTAAAAAAACATACATTTGCTTTAAGGAAAGATTCAGACCTCTGACATATCTTGCACACAAAATCTCATTTTTCACATTCAATCTCCTTGAAGAGATTTTGAATTTTGTTTGACTGTCAGATCTTAAACTAATGTACATTAACAGCAAGTATTTTCATGTCGCTCGAGCCGTTGCCACCTGGGGATCTAATTACAGAGCCTCAGGGGCTGCATTATGAAATGAGTCATAGTGTCAAATCAGAAACACCTGTCTGATAGTGAATGTTTAAACTGTGTTTAAAGATCTCAGTGTGGTTGTTGAGAACAATCTCCATTTCATTGTTCTCATTAGTTACAATTCAGGGACACATTCAAGGTTTTTGGTGGGGTTTGTGGCTCTTTTAAACTCTTAAATTGTACAAGCATTCAATTATACTAAAAAAAGCGTAAGCAAATTTCAAGTTCTGCCCTATTGTCTATTTAGACATCTGTGCCCTACTCATAATAGTGAGAATTTTATTTGGGAAATTATCTTCTAAAACACTTGAAACATTTTATCTAAAAGTGAAATTAATATATTTTATCCTTAAAGATGGAATAACTTTGCAGAGAAAACAGGTCCTCTTTGATTGACCATGTTGCCAATGACACATGTAGAGGCAAAAAAAAAAAATCTATTAGTGAATTTTTACTTCTATGTCTCAACCATATAACTCATGAGAGCTTAACACATCCTACATTATTCAAGTTACAGTGACACTGATGATTTATGATGTGTTTTTTTTTTTTTTTTTTTTGTGAACAACCTCTACATGGTAACAAACGCTTCTGAAGCCAATAAACATGAAGTTTCTAGATCAACAAGTGTGTATGTGTTTCAACTATCATCAGACTCAGCCAAGTGTACTCCTTTTTCAAATATAAATTTAAGATACTCTGAAACATCTTCACCTGAGAAAGGGAACAACAAAATACACTTGGCAAAGCCATGAAATTTGCTTCTAGACTTACCATCTTTAGTTGTAATTTGTGTAAATCCACTGATTTCATCAAAACTGATACATATTTACACATGCCCTGGAAACAGCAGGCATTTTCTTACTTTTACGTATTTCCGTATGTCCTTCAGTATCTGTCCAATGACATTTCAGAGAAGCAAAAACTGGAATACAGGTCTTCCTAACTAGTGCTCCTATGATTAGCACAGAGTCAACCTCCTTTTCATTATTCCCCCTGGAGGGCCACAGCCCTTATTTTAAAACCTGCATTGTTTCTGCGATTCTTTCTCCTGTTATTAGAGAATGCAGTGATCCCTCTCTGAAGGATCTGGTCACTGTATTGGGAAAATATGATACTCTTTTCTCAACCATGGATGATAATGGCAATGTCAAGGTACTAAATATTCCTTCAAGAGATGCCATAATTAACAATTTTCTTGATTTTTGGGTAACAGCTGCCATACCCTGCCATATTCTCAATTACCAAAGAAAATTACACTGCTAAGGACTATTTTTACAGTATTTTTCTAACACACTACATTGTACTAAACAGACAAAGTTTTCAAGTGGACTTCAGTAAAAGCAGTGTCCTGATCCCCTGTGCTGTACTACCATGTTTCCCTGAAGGAGAAGAGAAGCCTTTGCACTGCAGAGGGAATCACAACAACATTACTCAAGGCTTACTCCTTGCTGGTGTGAATCTTCTTGCAGATTATAGTTCTTTTTCTCCAACACTGAAAAAAAAATTAACAGGAGACAGTGCTCCTGCACTGGCTGCTCTGCCTTTGTTTAAAGGTTGGGGTCCATTTACAGTCTGAAGAATGATACCCATGCTGGGAAACTTAGAAAAGTCAGAGCATTTGGCTCAAGCATGAGTCTGTGGTTGTGTGTATTCTTTAACTGTCAGGAAGAACAGTTTATGTTTGTGCCAGCTAGAAGTCTGCCAGCACATAGATATGTTTCAGGGTTCAGAAGAGGCTGGAGATTGTCTCCAATATGCAGTCTGGTTGAGGTCACGTTGGGCTGGGAGAAAAAGCCTTAGGCACAAAATCTGAACCCTGACACTTCCTCTCACAGAATAAAGCTTGTTCTTTTTTATTTACATGGATTCTATTCTCTACAGCTGAGTGGAAAGAAATGTTCCCTTCCCAGACTCAGAAAAAACACCCCACATTTTAGTTAGTGAACAGACTATACAATCAATACAGAGACATTTAAAACTTATTATTATAGTAGCAAGCTTATAACAATTTGTCTGATTGCATGTAGCTTCCATGTTTTTGTATCATACATGCCCAATAAGATAAAACCCCTTACAATTCTTTCCTAAATTGAGCCATCTTTTGAATATATTCCAGATACAACTTTTTATATATTTTTAAAAATTTTATTCCCGAAGTGGTCTATTTGTATGTGGTGCACAAATGTTAAGACTTTAAATCTCCCCACTGGTATTAAATCCCACCGAAACACAACAGCCTGCCTTAGTCAACAAAAAATGTAGCCTGAAAATATTTTTTTCAACACAAGTTAAAGCTCTGTACCTGACTGACTATCCCTGTTAGAAGAGAGTTCTTATATGAAATTCATCCCATGTGTGAAAGGTCAGATTCAGAGGCTAAGCATTCTACAACAAGCCTCTAGGTTTGTTGTTACAGAAGCCCAGAGGAGCAAACACATGTTCAAGACAGGCAATAATGGGAAAAGAGAAATAAAAAAAAAAGCTCTGGAGGGAAAAATAATACCCACCTTTGTGGTCTCACAGAAAGAGCAGACAGGAAGAAAAAAATCCAGAGAAAGAAAATCTCTATTGTAGAAGATTTAAGTGTAAGAGACTGTGTGAAACAATGTAAATAATTTATATAAAACTCCCAAAACAACATACTCTTTTCTCCAAAATGATTATTGGAATATATTATTATTATCATCCATGAATTAAACTATTAAAAAAAGAGTACTTAAAGATTCCAAAAATATTAAAACATAGAAAACCACAGTGAAATTCTCTGTACAATTTAAATTTTCCCCAAGATTATGTTATGCAATAATCATAGGAGTATTTTCATTTGTGGTCTTGAGTGAACCTGAGGACCCACTTTAGTTTTGAAAATGCTAGTTCTTACCATCTCCCAATCTGCATGGGCAACAGTGACTAAAATATAGCCTAAAATGATAAAATTGAGACTGCTGTGTAGAGAGAGAAATTACTATCAGCTGATACTTGTCATATATATTTCACTGCAGATGAAAAAAAAATATAAAAATGATTTCTCTCTCAGAGGAACACCATTTTTTGGGTTTTTTAAAGTCAGTTCCCACACTTGTCGCTTCACACTTCTTTTCTCCCATCCTCTCACTCCCAGCTCATACCATGACCATTACTTTATGGATTAGAAAACTGGTATTCAAGGATGGTTTTCAATGCTGCAGTCAATTATCCAAAGAGAGAAAGCTGGTTTATATAACTTGCTCCTATGGGAACTTGAGGTGGTTTTGGATATGCCCTAGGATACCTGTGCATAACAGCTGGGAACCTGCATACTTTAAAAATAACATCCTGATTCATAATGAAACAGAAAATCCAAAGGAATAACAAGGATGTTAACCAAGTTTCTTACATATAAGTATGTTTGCTTACTACTGCAGTTAGTCTCTGCCATCCTAAGGATGAGAGTAGCACTTGATGGAATTAAATTGCTAAGAGTATAAAGATTATACAAGCAGCTGCCAGTAAAACTAGCAAGAGCCTGTTTATTATAAAAGGGCTTACTCTTTTATATGCCTTGAGCCAAGGTCACTTTACTTTGCCTTATGACATTATATGATTTGTATTTTCTTACCTTTCTAAATGCAAAAGATGTTAGAATGCCTTCTCTGAGTGTCATGACTATGTAGCTATGTAGGAGTTAAAAGCAGTCTATGCACAGTGTGGTTTACTTATTTCCTAAATATAAGACTAATGTAGGACATACTTGACAGCTATTAATCTGTGTAGTAATTAGCATTAGTCCTGCAAACTGAAGATAATGTAAAATCTTTTGCTGAAATAAAAAAAGTCCAGTGGTTCATAATTAACAAACAACTTAATTTTCTGATAAATAATTCCCTCTTTTATTACAGGTTATGCCTAATTAATATGAATGAATAAAAATTCATAATTCTGTCCAGATCATATAACAATATTTTTTACAAAAACATTACTCCTGTGTGTTAATTTTCTTTTTCTTTTTTTTTCTTTTTCCCCTCTCTTGTCAATATATTTCTGAAATATTCTTCTTTCAACATTGGTAAGAAATTTGAATTTAGTCTAGTTTATGAAAACCTGCATGAAAGACAGAAAGAGTAATGTTGTTGCTATTGTTAAAAAAAATAAATTAGTGTCCTGTACATAAATTCATATTCTGGAAGACGACTTCATATGCTAGAATTTATGAAATGTCCTGATACTGAAAACAATCTTAATTATTGAATCATTTTCTAATGAGATAACATGACTGTCAATCTGCTGCTATCAAAAGCATAAAGTGGGTGCAAATCACCAATGGCTGTTGGAAAACACAATTAAAAGGCAGTTTGAGCATTTTAATAATTTTTTTGAAGGTGTATATATTTTTGTACATATAAACCATATATATTTAACTATACACATGATGCTATTTCCTTTAGTAACACCTTAGCACTCAGGAACTATTGCTTTATATCACTGTCTGTGACTAAAGAAAGAAAAAAAAAAAAAAAAAGTAACATTGAGAAATAATCTGTACATATGTGAAATCAAGCATTTTGTACATGATATGATGTATTGACACCTGATGCTGAACTATTCCACTTCAGGCCGGTTAAGGTTAACCCTTTCACCATACAAAGAAAATACATTGCAACAAGTGGTTCTCCTTATACATGATTTTGATCTGACCATTTATATGTGATTACAAGCATGACAACTGAACACCATGAATAGAGTTCTGCATGTGGAGGTAGAAGTCAAAATAATGAACATGTGGCCCAGAATAAAGACCTAACTAGCCTGCAACATTTTAAAAGGCAGTAAAACTAGTAAAGGTAGACGAATAAGGCAGTTTGTATAAAGTGGCCTTCTCATGTACTCTGCCTTCTCAAAATTTTGATTTATCCCATGTTGTTTCCCATAGAAAAAAGGGTCCAACCAAAATGAAGGTATTATCTTTTTTACATGGACAATCAAAGCAACCTAAAATTCCTTCTTTCCATTATGACCTCTATATTCAAAGAACAAGAAACTGAAAGAATCTACTGTAACTCTTCCAAATAAATAATTTTTCTTCTGAAAAGACACTTAATCTCAAAAGATACACACACACACACACACACACACACACACAAAACCTAGGCTTTAACATCCATGGAAATAAAAGTTGCCATTAAAATATAAATTAGAACATGATTCACCCTCTAATTTGCTCACTGGATCATGCTTCCCTTTTCTCTCTTGGAACACATCACCTACCCTTATAAGTGATAACTTGTCTTATTTTGATTGCTAAACAAGTAATTAATGTAAATATTTAAAATTCTCCTAAACCCCTCATTTCCTATACAATGAATGGCTTATACATAAAACTAATTAAAATGGTACCTTTCTGCCTTATTCTTCCAATTCTTAATATGATTTAGGTGAGTCAAACTGCAGATTTATTTCAAAAAATCATCTTCCCACTCACTTCTAAAGCTTCTTTGATACAGTTGGATGTGGTATTGAAATGTCTATTGACACAAACTTTCTATGGATATTTCTACAATAACTTGCAATATATTAACCCACAGGTTTCTATGTTATTTTTACTGTTTAAGCTTCCTTTGTGGCGGTTGTGATGCAATATTTGACATCAGATGAGCATATTCCTGATGTCTCGGCAGCTAATGAAAGTACATTGATTCCAACCTTCTAACAGTGCAGTGTTGAGAGTTCAGAAAATACAAAAAAATGTATATTACAACCGGGCAACTTAAAGCAGCTGATGATACCAAAATAAAAGTATGGCTGGGCTCTCTTTCTTTAACTGAAAATTTTGGAAAAGCTTTGTATTCCCAGTTGGCCATTGTAACACTCTTCCACTCCTTCCCAGATAACCTCAGAATTTACAAGGTCTCCAAAAAGGGTATACTCTTCAGAATTCAAAAAGCAAAACACTTATCCCATAGATGATTTAGTATGTCCTTTCCTTACTTAGGTCACTCTTCTATGCTCCAACCTGAAGTTTAGGAACTGGTCTTCAGAGAATGTTTTAAAAAATCAGTTTTCTTCTCTTTTCATTACCTTTTTATGTCAGCCTACACTGACATCACTATGAACCTCTCTTCCTAACCATGCTATGGAACGATGTAGCTACCATGCAGAGCAAGAGAACTAACACCCCATCTATGGATACACAGAGTTCTTCCAATTTACTATCCACATGTTTTTAAGTGACATCTGGACTTTCTTCTATATAAATAGATAGTGCTGGTGGCATTCTGCAGCATGAACCTAAGACATGACATCTACTTTCCTGAACAAGAACTGAAAGTTTAAAATAAAAAAAAATACATTATAGATTATAACATTACAGAGACATTATAGAAGACGGAGGAATGTTCTGATGTAAAATAAGTGACTCTATTTCACAGATCAGAGTTATAAGGAGTGACTCTGGTTTGGATGTAATATCAGAAATCCTGCACTCATCTCTAGAACAGTTTTAGATAAATGGAGTACAAAACATTTCAGAAGAAAAAGAGAAGAAAACCAGAATTTATGTCTTTGAGAGTGTTCATAATTTGCACACAGAGATGTATTTTCACCTGTAATCATACATCAAATTAGATATAGATACAGAGAATGTGTGAAAACATTTTAATTTTCTTTATAATTTGGTCCTTCAAGACAGGGAGTAGTCCCCATGCTTTTTAAACACTTTCAGAATGGATCACAAAATATAAATGTACATAGACAAAGATTGTTAAATTATTTCAGAAGGAAAATCTTAGAAAAAGGTCTTAATGATGAAGAAAAGTTTGGAGAGGGAAATGGAAATGTTTTATTTTAAAAATGACAAATTGTTCTTATGGGGGAATATTAACCAGCATCACTTCAGTAAGTAGAGTGAGAAAAACATTTAGGAAAAAAGCAATCTCTTTTATTCTGTAAATGGAGGTACCTAGCTCCCTCCACTGAATATGCATGGAGCTTCATGAATCACTAAACTTAGTGGCCTGAATTTGTATGCCAAAATTGAGTGGGATTGATCATACCTTCTGTGATTCCCATGAGGAAATTTTCTATCTGAAGTTTCCATCAAAACAGAAAAAAACCTATATTGGTGAGATGTCCTGGTTTGAGCGAGCAGAGGTTGTTTTTTTTGGTTTTTGTTGTTTGTTTTGTTTTTGTTTTTGTTTTTGTTTTGTAGCAGGCGAGGGGGCTACAGCAGTCGCCCCTTGTGAGAAGCTTCCTGAAGCTCCGCCAGCTCCAAGTTTGACCCAACTTCACACCAAGGCTCAGCCAATAAGCTACGTGTCTGTGACAACATACTTAAGAAGGGGAACCTGGGAGGGGGGTGTGGGAGTTGTGAGAAGTTGTGAGGAGAATATCTGTGCAAACACCCAGTTCAGTGACAGAGAGGAGGAGGGGGGGAGGTGCCCCAGTGCAGACACTGCTGCAGCCCGTGGTGAGGCAGCAGGGCCGTCCCTCTGCAGCTCATGGAGGTCCACAGCAGAGCACATACCTATCTGTGGCCTGTGGGGGGCCCCACGGTGGAGCAGGTGAGGCCGGGACACTGTGGGAACGATGTCCTGGTGTAGTTGGGTGCTGGGAGAATTGCAAAACACAGGGGTGACCCACACAGCTGTGGGAGGGAATTATGTCGGAGTTGGTTTGTGGAGGACTGTGTCCTGTGAGACGGGGACTGTGCTAGAACAGGGGAGGAATGCCAGAAGTTTCCCATTTCCTGAGGTGGAAGAAGCAGCAGGACAGACTGCACCCCCCATTCCCTGCCCCCTGCACTGCTGGGGGGAGCCAGGTAGAGATATCAGTAGCAAAGCTGAGCCCAGAAAGAAGGTGAGGGATGGGGGAAGTTGTTTTCAAGAAGCAGTAACACTTCTCATGGTACCACTCTGTCTGTTAAGTGCTGTTGTTGGTGTCTGTATTAAATATTATGTTCTTTTTTTTCCTTCTAATGAGTCTGTCTTTTGCCTGTGCTTTAAAGGATATCATCCCTCCCTATACTTATCTCAATTTCCTTGGCCTTTTTCTTTCCTCCTTCCCAGCACTGGGAGGGAAGAGGGAAGTGAGCATTTGTGTGGTACTCAGTTTTCCTCTGCGCTCAAACCATGACATGAAATTTTGGTGATGGGACAAAAATATAAATAAATGTAAATAAACTCAATGTTTTCTGTTTGGTTTGGGGTTTTTTTGTTCTTTGTTTTTGATTTTTTTTTTTTGAATCACTGTTTTAAATAGTTACACTTGTAGCCTTAAACAGCTTTTACATAAAAAATAGGATAAAATGTCGATATTATTGCTTCTCAAAACTAAATGCATTTTATTGCAGAGACAGGGTTATCATCCGCTTCCTTGGGCATTATGAGTGGCAAAACTTAGGAAATCACTGACAAGGATTCTTTTTCTTTCCAGTTAGTTACTTATACCCAAAACTTAAAGGTATGAAAAAGGTCACAACTGTAAATTACTTTGAAACATTTTGGAAATAGAAAAATGGGCAATGAATGTTATATTCTGACCTTTTGCAATGATTGGTGCTATAAGAAACAGCTCTTAAATATAGTTATACCTCGATGAATATGTAATGATTTTGAAGATTTCTGAACTAATGTGAATTTTAATAATTAATTACATAGAATTAATTCTATGAACTCTCACATTGATAAAGTTGTGGTCTGGACTGGTTTTATATGTAAGTTATATATAGTTTTCAGTTGAGATTTTCATGTTTTAGGGTGAATCCACTGTAATTTGTAAGTAATACTGTAATGCAGCCTTCTGAGCAGAGTACAAACAAGAAACTTGTAAAAGGGTGTCTAAAAAAGACACAAAATGGATTCTGCAAAATGTAGTGCCGTGCCCATGTAGGAACAGTATTTTATCTACATCTTCTGTCAATTTACAAACATTGTTTTGTCAAACTGTTTATAAGGTATCAAAATATAATGTATTTTTTGTTTTATTCATATTTGGTACTGCTATCGAGTGATGGTGCTCATTTCTCATCAGTATTGACAGGATAAGATCATTTCGCATCCAAGAAAGTGCTCACAGTTGTAATACGTACATTTCTTTGTCTTTTTCTTTATGTAAGATGGTGGAGTTTCTTAATATTACATAAACATTTGTAGTGGTTAGAGACAAAAAGCAGTAATGAATTATTAATACAGATCCATTTTAGAATAGATCTAGAAGAGCTATGTGACATCTGCTGAAAATCCCGGTTACTGGGTTGAGCAGCATGTGTGAAGCTGAATATCAGTTCCTGTGCACGATTTGAGTTCTTTAGGTACCCCTTCCCCCATCAGTCAGTTACTTGAAGAATTTCTCATCAGTTTGGCTTCAAATATGAACAAACAGAAAATTAGAATATTCCTTTTGAAAAAAAAAAAATCATTATAGTTTCACTAGATATTTAGATTTTAGATATTTAGATTTTAGATTTTTGCTTTTAGCTCTGTTGAGTAATCATTTTTAGAAAATGGTTAAGATAGGAAAATTGAAGTAGAATGCAAAAAGCAAAATGTTCAAGTATTATTGATGCTTTATGTAACACATTCTGAATTTTTTTAGCTTGATAAGTAGAGAAAAGTCTGCCCTTATCCATAATATAATGGAATCATACTGGTATTCTAGAATAATTGGTGTGTTGGGAGCTGCTGTAAAACCACATTTATTTAGGGATAAGAACTACCCTTCTTGGAGATAAGGAATATTAATTGGCCTGGCAAGGTTTGAAGAGCAAAAGGATAACAGCACAGAACTCAAGAGGCAATAAATAATCCTTCTATGCAGCTTTCATCACAAAAGCAAATCAGCAAACACTTAGAGATTCTATTGAACATTATAAATACTGGAAAATGCAGAATTATAGCTGCCATTTAATCCTTGATGAGGCAGTATCCTCAAAGTAACTCCATTACTGTTACATATTTTCAGAGAGAAGAGACTGTCTCCCTCTTCATTTTATCATGTGCAAATTTTGAACTTAGTAAGCTACTGAAATGCATATACAAATTCGTGTATTTCTGTGTGTGATCACCATTGTAATGCTCAAGCCAAGACAGTCTGTTGCAATCACTTGTCTTTTCGGTCTGTGTTGCTGTTTATAACTTGTACAAAAATGAGTGAAAAAAACTAGTGAAAAAACCTAGCAGGTTACCTGTTAGGTACTCTTACATGTATCAACTTGCTCGTCTATTAGGTTACTATATAGGTTACCCAATACAAGACAATGAGATTTAAACAATTTTATGTATTTAACTTCTACAGCTTTTCACATTTAACACGAGTTAACACTAAATTGTGCATATAGTTAATTTGTTCTGATTATGTAACATACACTGGAATTGTTCATGAGCCAGACACAAGTTCCCAACTCTGGAAGACCATAATGTTATTTGTGAGAAACCAGGAGGGTGTGTGAGTAAAGGAAGCAGTTTTAAAGCACAACATTGATTATTTGGATTTTTAGTTTACCAGCAACTATCATGCAGACTTACAAAGCCACTTATTCACGTAGAGCTCAAAGGCAGAATGTGCCTGGTATGTAATGAGACATTCTGTCCTGGGGGGGTGTGTGGAAAAGTCAGAACCACACAATAAAGCCAAGGAAGAATGAGTGTAAGGGGAAAGTTTGCAAGTCTCAGTGAACAAGTGATACTACTTACCTTGCTAGTATTATTTTTTTCCCTTGTTTCAGACAGGCAGTTCAGTTAATTTCTTGACGCATCCAAGAGAGTAAGATAGTTAATAGAATACAAATCATCAAAGGTCAGAGGGAAGCTTGGAGAAATAGTACAGTAATATATCTCAGCCACCAGCTGTGGAGGCAAACTATAAATGACGCGAGGTAGGAGAGAAAAGCATATTCCCTTTCTTCAGTGGCTGTGTGGTTGAAGATGAAACAACCTACCTACTGTTTGTGTTTTTCTTCTAATCAGCAAGAGGATCCTGTAGCAGCTGTGCAAAAATGCCAGATGCTGCACACGTGCTTTTTCTTTTCCCTAATTTATTTTGTTGAGTATCCTCTCTGTTTTGCCATCGATTGTTGTCAGTTATTCTGAGACCCTTAGAGCAGTCACCTGTGCAATCTCATCTGCCTCCATTATAATTTCCTACCCTCTCTTCTCCTGTGCCCACATTTCTCTGTTTTCTTCCATTTACCTACCGCTTTAATCCTAGAGCTCTGTTATTACATTGTATCACTTTGCATTGTATAATTCAGTAAAGTCTATAGATGTTCCCACAATCACAAGAATGGTAGTTTTTCAAAGTGCATTTCAAGGCATTCCAATTAAAAGCCGTTTATTTCAAAGACATTTTTTTCTAAATATTTTTACCAAGTTCTGTCTCTTAGTTATATGTATGATGTCAAGTGCCCTTTGCTTGACTTTTGAGTTTTTATGTGCCATTGCAATGACACAATGAAGATCCGAAGCTCAAGGATGAGGTTTTTTTACTTACTCTAATATGAATGTTAAGGACTGTGCATTCAAATATGGCATATAATCTCATCATAGACTGTCCATAGTGTTCGCACTAACAATGTTTTCATTAGACAAAGTTCAAAATGGGATAACCTGATTTTAACAGATGTATGAAGTTTTTTGGACATAACATCACTACAGTGAAGTCATTGTATGATTTATCAGAGTTTCAGAATATTCACACTAATTACCTTAATTCATCATTCCATACTTTTCCAAGCTTTGCTTTTACAAATCATCTGGCTTTCCATATATATTTAAAGTTCACTGTCATTATCAAAGTATCTGAATGCTTTCCTGCCATACCTGAAATACCAAAGAGTATGGATTATATCCCCATTTTCTCATTTTCTCTAACACCATGTCACCTATAGTGGCAAATTTAACTGTAAGGTAACTCATTATCTAAGTTTATTGGTTTAGGAATTATATGAAACCTTTTATATTTTGTTGTATAATATTAATAAATACTGTGTTATTTAAATTATTTTTACTTAATTGTAACAATACAGTCTACACAACTTGAAAACACTGGATAGATCAATAATAAAACACATTTAATTTATTCTATGTTTAATGTCATTATTATGAAATTAATTTCTTCTAGAATAGCCAAAGGAAGGAATGATTTCACATAAAAATCCAGTTGTGAACATTCATTAAATCATTTCCAACTCAGAAATACAACAGAGATGTTTAAGACGGCTTATACAGGTAGGACAAAATGACAGCAAAGGAATAGATAATTGCTATAGAGAAGAAAAAATTATAATTGTTCTGTTAAAAGAGCTGTATATTGAGCTATGTATTGTATAGTTCCTTTCTGCAATAAAAGGAGAAAAAAATCCATTATTAAATTGGCAATTAAGCACTTAAAATTCTTAGTAATAAACATGTCAGAAAATATATGTAAAAAACTACGTGTTCAATGAAACTTTTTTTTTTTTTTTTTTTTTTTTTTAAATTAAAAAGAGGCAGAAATCCTGTATTTCAAAGAATAGAAAAGAGAAAAAAAAAACATAAAGGGGATTTACTTTTATGACTGCTGGATGTTGAAGTGTAAATATTTAGTAGGATGCTTACATTCAAGCATGAGAGATGTCTGAAAGAATTACCGTATTTGTCATTAGACAAAAGGTGAATCAGGGCCTGAATGTTCAAAAATACATTATATGATTTTGAACAGTGATAACAAAAATATTGTATACTAAATAGTGTGCTATATAATTTCTATAGGTTAAACCTTTGCAAATGTTAACTGAAGTAGTACTGGATATAAACTAAACCCCAAACCTTTTTATGAGTCCATAGAATTTTTTCCAAAAGACATGTGACCTGCAAGTCAGTTAAATATCAGAAGGTTCAATTCAGAATCCCAAGGTTCTGAGTAAGATAGAAAAATGTCAATTTTTACCCAGTGTTCCAAGTTATCTTGCATTTATGGAAAGTGGAGATACCTTTATTGCTCTCACATGCCATTACCAAAGTGAACTCCTAATGTTAGAAATTTTTAAGAACTGGAACACGCTGAAATTTTTTTCTCATTAGAGGTTATTTGTGTCTTAAAGAGAAGACAAACTACAGATTATGCTTATGCCTAACATATTAGAATGAGTGTATCCATTATGAAACTTATGGCTTCTATCAAAAATTGTTTATCTCTGACTCATTAGATTGTAATGTGGTACTTGCAGATAATTATTAAAAAAATATGCCCATGACATGCAGTAATGTTTGATATAAAGGGTTTTAATTAGTTTTACTGCAAGTGTTTTAGTACCCGAGTATTTTGAAACTTTGGTCTTTATTTCCCTTCATCCTACCCTAAAATTAATAACAGTTCAGTGATCTGCATTTTAAACATAATAAAAAGGATTTTGTTGGGTTTATCCTGTTGTTTACTAAAAGAAACTCAAAACCTCTGCACAAATTTTATTAACCAGTGTACTCTGAGGTTCTGAGCTATATTCTTGTTCTGCAACTCTAAAAAAGATATTGTGACTATCATAAGAAGTGTAAGCGAGCATAACTTGCATAGTGGTGAAGAAAACTTTTGGTCCTGCTCTTTTCAACATCAAAGCACAGAGTTACTTTGCCAAAAGCTTTATATCTGGATATCATCTGTCTACAGTCTTTTCCAGTAAAAAAAAAAAAAAAAAAAAG
>NW_020799091.1:52188186-52194615 GCF_003259725.1 Athene cunicularia | reverse complement strand
AAAAAAAAAAAAAAAAAGTGAAAGAAAAGTACTGCAGTGAAGCTAAAGACCAGGGGGTAATTCCCTAAAAATTACTCTTACCAGATATATTGGAATAGACCATCCTCTTGTATAGAACAGTACACCACTGGTGTAACCATGGAGCTGTGAAGAAAATCTAGTAAATGAGTTTTTGCTTCACAGTGGCTTCCATGGGCTTGTGGGCTCTGAATTTGTGTTTACACCCAGTGAGCTTTTATAATAATATTTGCATAGTAGGAGAAACTTGTCACTACTACTGGATTTCTCCTCTCTTTAAATGCTATGCTAGGACACAGAAGAAGAGCTAGTGTTTTTTCATATGCAGAGGCACTTATAATAATTTATCTTACATACATGACTTCTTTATCATACAACACTGATTTTATCAGACCTCAGACATGTTTGTGGTTCTTGGACTACACATGATAGAGGAGAAGTTAATGTTTTATTAATACTGTCATATTTTGTCTTCAGTCACAGATGGGTTTCTATTCCAGATTTCGAATAGGAGTCTACTGCATATGGAACTTCATGTAAACTATTATTAAAATTTTATGGTCCCTGTGGAAACCAAGGATTAGATTCAGCTATTGAAATCATAGAAAGAAACAACCAAGATATCCATGTGGAGTTGGCAGATATGGCACAGAACCAAAGAAGTCTGTGTCCTTTAGGAGCAGCGGCTGAAGGTCTAGTAGAATTTCCTCTGGGGTATCAAATATTTATGGCAATCTAACTGTGAAGCAGAGACACCTGTACAGACGGGTGACCAGCTGTACTGGCTGCATTAACCTTCAGAAACACTGGCATTCAGTGGTAACTGGCATGCAGTACCACTGTGAAGTCACATGTATGGAACTGGCAGGTCTAACAGAGGTCCTGGTGTAGACGACTACATCCTCCACTGGAGGGTGGGGACCCAGGTTCAGTTTAGTCTCATCTACATTGATGAAGAGCTTGCAGCCTCAGAGTGAGGTCTAGCAGAGTGGAGCCTGAGCACTGGAAGGACCACACTGGAGCAGCCCAAGGCTAAGCTGAGAACAAGCCAGTTGTTTAGCAACATGGAAAATTCTGGATTTATTAATTCTTTTTTTCCTTTGTTATCTCAGAGTGTAGATATATGCAAAGGTTATACTATATTGTTGTTATTATTAAATAGAACCATAATGTAGGATCCAATATTGACCCACTGGTAACATGCCAAAAGCAGGTTAATAAGTAGTGACATGACCCTCTCTTTTGGAGAGATTTTTTAAGCGACATGGATGCAAGACATGCTCTTCCAGGAATAACTACTAGATTTTTTTATATTATTTTTTTTTTTTAATATTTTATAGCATTGATATAACCAAAGAAATAAAATATGACAGATAATTTTATTACATGTCTTTCATTTAAATGTTATTTGGAAAGACCTATGGTAGAAAAGGTGGTGAATCTTTATTGCCACACACTGAAGCTTCATATTTATACGCTATATCTTAAATTGTTACTTGTTCTGCGTTCTTAGAATGGTCAGAGGTTTCTTGCTTCTAACAATGGATGAACCTGGGGAAGATAGAAACTGGAGCACTCAGTGACAGAACACTAGATAAGACAAACAGATTGTAACTCAAAAGATTTATATAAAACTAGTCTTGGGTTATGTAGAAAAGATTGTCATTCATACTCCTCAGAAACTGCCAAAACATACAGAAAAGCTTTCAAAGGCCTCATCAAACTGGCTTCCACTCTGCCTCAAACAATTCTGTCAAAAAAAAATATTGTCACCATTATGAACTAACTCCTTCCCAAAGATATATACTTGCAGAGTTAATCCAAGTGATGTGTGCAAATGGCATTCAGGATGATCAAAACCACCTGTAATAATCTATTCCAATTTTCCTGTAAGATGAAGATATGAGCATTACATAAAACAGCAATCACAGAGTAATACTTTAATTTCAAAAGTTCAATTCCCCAAGTTAACTTTTCAGTTCTCGAAATTTGTTCCTAATGTGGCAAATTTAATTAAAACTTTCTAGAACTGATACATTCTTTGAGTTCTGTATAAATAAGTGGGATGAAATTGTGGAAACTTTAAAAATGATAAGCAGCAATTAGCACAAATAGTTACTTTTTGTTTTTCTTCCAGTGTTATCCATAAAACAAAATGCTAGTCAATATGATCAAGGTATCAAACTGCTGGAACTAGCTACCAGCTTGTATTCTTATTTTCTGTGAGGTTTAATACTTTACAGCATACCATATTTCTCCATTATTAACTGAAATGTTATCTACAAAGAAAGGTGCATGACTGAAATTATTTATTTGAATAACTTTTACAGTAACTTCCCTAATGTCTCAGACTTGTATTAGTTTATCAGGAAAGAAAAATCCTTCAGAATGTGTTCATTTAAATAAAAATCATGCAGTACCTATTCTCCACCCAAAAAGAGAGAGCTGTATGAGAATTCTTTAAGGAAATTCTCGACTGTAACTATATGAAACTCTGGTGGTGGAAAAGGTCCTTTGTCTAAATGAGCTATGGTTTTTAGACAATAATGATAAATACTCTTTTTAATAGTATAATTTGGTCCTTGGGATAAAAATCCTTGATTTTTCTAGTGATTGCTTTATCACTCTGAACATACAATTTCTAAAAATGTTCAGAACTGGAAGCTCTAATATTTAGAGTCTATACAATCAGTCTAGTTTCAACAGAAACACAGTCCTGTAAAAAGCAACATATAAATGAATTGTTTGTTTTTAAATGCCATGTCTTTCCTTTCTTAGGTATGATGTGTATTTAAGTAGATTTTGCCAATATTTTCTCACTTGACAGCAAAAGTTAAAATTGAAAAATCAGAAATGTACTTAACACTGAATTTGGAATGAGAATCCCCCTTTTTCAAAGTGCCTTTTTTTCAGATTAATGCAGCAGTTACAATTGTCTGTACTCATTCAAAGAACAGCAAGCATGGACAATGTCTTTACTAAACGCAGTGAAAAAAGTCAGGACAGTGTTATACACACAGCTCCTAGTCTCCACTCCTTCCCTTCATGCCGTGTTCACTCCTTCACTGCACCTCTGGGTCCTAAGGTTAATGACCTCAGTTCAGTGTGTGTGTGTATGGGGGGTACAGGAATTCAACAGTAGCTCTAGTCCTGTGCTGGAAAGAAGCATAATTTTAATGTTTGCCATTTCCTTTTCTACCTATCTAGTATCCCATTATGGGCTTGTGATTAGAGAACTTTCCAACTTCCATTTCCTACACTACCAAATTTTTATAAATTCAATTTTTAAAGTAACTGAAATAGAACCTGTAACACAGTACTCTCTTCGAGGTACAGTCGTATAGGGGATAGGGAGTTATTCCAGTTAAAGCAGAATACAAAGACAACACTTTTGTTTTGTTGCAGGGTATTAAGAATCTTCTCACCTCTGTCATTTTATGGTATCCTCTTTTTTATATATTTTCTGTGATGATAGCAGGCTTAAGTCCCTTCACCAGGGGTAAAAAGAACTACTTCATCTGTATCCTGTGTGAGATCTTTAAGCCATCAGCCACTGGATAGAATAAGAGCACATTACTTCCTTCTTACTATTACCTGCTTTGACTAAGAGGTCTAGAGCATCTGATTATGCACAAAGATGCTAAATATACATGTAAGACTTATTGCTATTATGCTATTTTAAATATATATGGGTACCTGAGCTTTAAATATATCTATGCATTGGCTGCAATTTCTTTGACCTAAAACAGGGACCTGCAAAGGGGCAGTTAAGCAAATATCCTCTAGTCTTTTACTTTAAAATATTAGAGCCATGTTTGGTTTTGAATACATAATTCTTCATTATAAAACAAGATATATAATCTATATTCTCAAAAGAACAAAATAAACTCTTTTTTTTTTTAAAGAAATTTGGTCTTGATTCATACAGCTAAATTAGGAAAATTATTAGACATGGTCACAAAATAGGAGGTGTAGGAGGTTGCTTAATGCTTGGCAGCAGTACTACATATTAAATATTCCTGTAACTCCATTTTTTCTTATAACTTTAGATACTATGGACAGAAGTATTCTTTCAGCAGACCTCATATTTTTCCCATGAGAGTAGAAATAGCTGTTTTTTTTTCTTTGAGTTTTGGGGTTTTTTGGTTTTGGGGTTTTTTGTTTGTTTGTTTGTTTGTTTTTCAAATGAAAATATCCTGGCCCACAGGTAGCTAATTAGATTTAGGTGTCTTAATCTCAGAAAGAATTCTCACCTGTCCAAAGTGAAGAGCAAAAGGAGTTGGATTCAATTATCCTGAGATAAACAGCCTGTAAAATTTGAGATACCCTTGGGTATTCCTCCTTGCTTTCAGCTCTACTTCAGAATCATGATATTTTACACTGATAATTTTAAGAAAAGTGAACTGATATGGCAGGTTACATACAGTAATGTAATGACTGTAGGCTTATTTCAGTTACACTTGGGAGCTACTTTTAATAACAATGCTTTGAGGACAAAAATAATGGTTTGGGATTCTATATATTCCATAACATATGAAACTTATAATTATAGGACTTTTGCTCAGAGTGATTGGTGGACTTGGCTAGTTGTGACTAAACTATGAAAAATCCACGTAATAGAGAAACTATTGATTACCAAGAAAGTTGTAGGAAAATATTTAACTCCAAAAAGAAAACCTTCTCTTTCTTCCTCAATGTCAGAAAAGCTTCACAGAAGAACAGTGATGTAGATGAGAAAACAGAGGGTTGAGAAGAAAATGTTACAAGAAACAGAAATATGGGTCTTGGACTTGGAGACGTATTACATTTGAGAAGGAAAATATCAGTTATATGGAAGGAGACTTATTAGAGAAGCATAACAAGGACATTAAAGACTGGGAAGTACAAAGAACCAGACTGCAGGTATAAATTGTAATAGCATTTCATGCAACTTAAAAACAAAGCAGTGGCAAGTGATTTGAAAATTAGGACAAAATTACACTTGTTACTCTTCTCAACTGGGAAAAGGAGTTGGTGATTATGAGTTTGTTATAAACATATTCAAGTTCTAGTTAAAAAAATCTGAAATAAACCTAAACCCACAATATTTGCAGTTTTTGGTTTGTAGATACACCTGATCCCATAGAACATAGTCAGAATATATATTATGTCTAGAACTGGATCATACTGGTGTGGTAGTATGTTGAAAAGTTAAATGCACTAAGTAATTGTGGTGTAATTTATGATTGTTTTTCTGTACCACTCTGATTAGAGCCTTTGAATTTCTAGGCTTATAAACTTAAAGAGTTAGGCATGGTACCTGTCACAATTTTTTTTATTTTAAAGTTGAAAAAGCAACAACGGACTTAACATGAGAAATGAACACATACATCTTGTTTGTTTATTCACTTTTTAATTTAGTGATTGCATAATAAACTTTAATGTTCTCTAGCTGTCCCCTTCTAAGTTATGTATTAACTGACTTACTGTAAAAGTGTCATAAAAGTGGTCTCTCAGAGACAGCTGAAGGTAGGAATGTAGTAAATTAATCGCCTAGCTGTAGTACATTGTCTCAGTATGAAGTGCAGATATATTTTGGGCAGGAGTAGGCAAGCAAATGACTAAGGCTGTCATTGTCTGCAGAACAGAAGGAATGTATTGATGGCAATGTTGTAAGAGATTAAAATCTGTAAGTAGTGGAGAGCTCAGCTAGGAAAGTTCTTGAAAATGAGAACAAAACCTTAATATAGTGAAAGAGTAAGAATTTCCGTAATAGAATTTTAGCTGCATTGAAAGAACATAATAATGAAAATCTCATTTTAACCAATATTTTCCTCTAAGTAAATGACGAAGTGCTTTGCAAAAGACTTTGATAGTAGTATCTTAAAACTAGAGTAGTGAGAACTAAAGTGAACTCCAGGCTAAATTTCTACTGTGAAATAAACTGTTCAGGAACATTTAACTCTTTCTAGGGCCAAACAGCATGCACAGCTTCCATCCCAGGTTCCTTTCTGTGCCCCACATATCCCAACCATGATGGTTCACCTTAGGTTGCTTATTAGCAACAGTATCTTGTATATGCTATTCCTTGAACAGTGCCCCTGAATTGTCTGAGAGGAGGCTACTACTCCAAGACAAAGTCATGCCAGTTCATCATAACACTGAATTAATGTCTGAGCAGAAGCACATTTTCTGGTGCTGTTTAGTTTTCCTAGTAAAAGCACAGCTTCTAAGACCAGCAGCAGCAGCTGAAGAAGTAATAGTGTGATGGTGTCCTAAACCCATTGCAGTGCTATATTTCCCATGTGCCAGTCACTCTAAATCATTTGAGAGCTAAGTCATTTATGAAATATTGGGTTCAGCTTCTCACTTATCTGCCATTTTTTAGGGTGGTTGCTGTCTGCTTTTTTTTTTTTTTTTTTTTTTTTTTTT
>NW_020799091.1:52148061-52188136 GCF_003259725.1 Athene cunicularia | reverse complement strand
CGTACATATATATATATATATATATATATATTCTTAGATTCACTGAAGTTAATTACAGTTTTGCCACTGAGAGCATTAGGACTTTGGTTTGTTTTCTGGTGATTGAATCATTTCCAGAATCAATGATTCTACTGAGAGTGGAAGCCAAGGAGATGATGTTCTCCGTAAAACATGTTCTCAGTCTGCTATCTGTATTATTAGAGCATCATGTACTGTCTCTACAGCTGTAAGCACAGAACACATGCTAGGAACTATACATTTAGTAAAATGTATACAGTGACCAAAGAGAGATAATCAGTCTTTATATTTTAAAGTTTCATGTCTCAATATATGAAGCAAGCAATTACTTATAAGAAGCATCACAGTACTGACGTAACTAATTTCAAGAAAACTGAGGCTTTCAGAAAAAAAAAAAAATGTGAGAAAGGTATTGGCTTGGAGAGCTAAAGCAGAGTTATATATTGTGATTCCTTTATAAATGGACTACCTTGGTGAATAGACTGAAGTGCCATCACTTCAAGTGACATTCTAAACAGAGATTCTTCTAAAATTAATGTTTCAAGGTTTAACAAAATTACTATTTTAAGTAAATCTAATTTAAAAGAAAATTCTAAATACATAATTAAAACTCAGGAGTAGTTGCTAATATCAATTATCAATGTACAGTCATAAAGTAAAAGTTGAAGAGAGAGTCATGAACTACTTTTCCTTGTATTAATCACAGGGCATACCAGCTCTTCAGTCTCCTCATTTATCCACCTAGCAACTGAATTAATCCTTAGTTTAAAAAGCACAAGACTAATATTATCCTTTAATTATATCACTGATATGCCAGATCCTGTTACATTATATCCAGCATGACATCACATGCCAAACAGTATATGGCTTCAACCAGCAATTTTTTTATGATGCCTGGTAGCGTATAAATCTAGTAATATTCTGTCCTTGATGATATAAATATCTTTCTTTTGCAATACAGGCATTTCAACAAAATACTCAGTCCCTTGGACATACACAATTTTCTAGAAATCTGCTTTGATTAGGTGATGAAGGCAGAGCTCAGATAATATTTCTTGTCTGCTGAAGACTGTAGATTCCCATTTAATAAAATTCTGCTGATAAGAATAAAACCAGCATCTTAGGATGTAGTAATTAAAAATTACTGTTTGGAATAGGACCTTAGTTTTGTCTAAATGAAAAATACTCAGAACAAGACATGCAGATTAAAGCCTTTAGTTCTATGTCCACTTGATGGCACCATAAAATGAGAATCACTTTGGAAGACAAATCAACTTTTATGAATATTGTGGAAAAATGGTTTTAAAATAGCTGAAGTAAGATAAGAAAATTTGTTTTCTACATCTTTAGGTAATCAGGCAAGACTATGGACCACACTAGACTGAAAATGGACAGCTATGCAAAGGACAAAGCAGGGCTACACTTCTGGAATCACTATTAAGGAGGCAGTTATCCCAGTTTCTTTAATTGCAAATGAATTAGGATGATGCAAAATAGTATAATTCTGTATTTCCTTTTTTGCAAGTGTCAGGTTTTTTTCTCCCTCCCAGTTGTTTCTTTTGCATTGCATTCCCTGCCTCTGTACTGAGATTTTTTTCCTGCAGTAGTCCCTTACATTAATCCACAGAATTAGGCAGTGTCTTCGGTAGGAAACCACAGCTATCTTGAGTTTGGAAGCCAGGCTTTAGAAAACCTTGAGGGCAGGATCTTAAAAATAACTTAAGAAAACAAGTCCTGCTGAAAGTCATTTAAGCATGCTGAGAAATTGCCTCTTTATCAATTATACCAAAGCATTTTAATAACATTTCACACTGCTTGTGATTGCACACAGAAGATGAAAGATGAGATGGTTGTTGAAAAGAGGTAAATAAACTGGAAGTGTAAATCAGTCAGGTAGTTAAAATGCTGACTTATGGTAACACTCTACACTATGACAGAGGCTCTTCTGCCATGACAACCTTTGTGAAAAGGTGTTTTCTACTTTCTGAAGCACAAAAACTGTTTTTATTTTGATAACGATTATGCATGTCAGCCATAGCATTCTTGGTTTTCCATGATTTCCTATCATTAATTGGTACAGAAAACATTCATGTGCTTGAACAATGTCTAGAGCCATTGGTACACAGTAACATATCAATGATATTTGAACAGCTCTTGGAGATGAGACACAGGACTTAAGGAAAAGTTGTGCTTTCTGGACTAGCAGCTGGATACTATGTACAATGTGGTAGGGCAAATCATAATGCTGCTGTCAAATAACTTGGTTAAACCAATAATAATCATCTAGTTCAGAAATAACTCAAAATATGAGTGGTGATTATCCTTTGCCTATTTTTTTTAGGCACATCTGAGTTTAAGTCATAATTATTATAACAAAAGTGATAACTTTTTTTTCTTACTATGAATGAAAATACTGTTTGAGATTTGGTTTTATTTCAAATTATACTTCATTCTCATATTACCTTGCCTCAAATAAAATTAAATACCTATGTTCCTGTTGCCTAGTCAATTGAAAATGAGCAATCTCTGCTTCAACACAATCTCACTAAGAGTAGTTCTGAAGTTTGATATCAAGTTTGACTAAAACTCCTTATGAAGGGAAAAAATACACCCTTTCTGAGACTTAATTAATATTTTTCCCCACAGTTCTACATTATGTCCTGGTTCAGCTAGGATAGGGTTAAGTTTCCCCAGCAGAGAGAGGGAAGGGATCTCCAGCTGGATTATTCATACCATGCTGATGTCAGGTCCAAGTGCAGGAGCACGGGAATGTTTTCCTTTGTGGTTTGGGTTGCGGGAAGCACGGGACTGTCTGTAATCATTATGGTATTTGTCTGTATATCCTTTGTCTTGTTTACTGTTATAGCTCTTTATTGTTGCTATCATTGCTACTGTTGTTGTTCAGATTGTTTATCACAGTGTTGAATTCAATTTCTTCTTATTTTAACCCGGGGTTTGTGCCTCACTGCCAGCCCAGCCAGCTGAGGGTAGGGGAGGGGCAATGGCAACATTCTCTCCGGTCCCGGCAGGGCCTAAACCACCACAGCCTTTTTTTGGCGCACCAACGTGGGGCACAAGAGGGCTGAAATAAGAATCAAAAAGGGACAGACCCTGACCAGAGTGTGATAGAGCAATCTGTTGGGTGTAATTTTTCTGTTTGTACTTGTTTTTGTTTGATAAGAAAATGTTTGCAATGCTGGCCCATGTGCTTGCATGGTGGGGCTGGATTAACCCTTATATCCACTGTGTGTTCCCAGTGCTGGTGTTTGTTGTTGGTGGAAAATGTGTAAGGGGTCTTATTTTGCTGTAATGGCTACTGACTGCTTATAATGTGTTTGTATCGCTGTGCGTGGGGTTTGGCCGGTACCTGTTTGCTGCCTGGGCCTTTGTTAGGGGTCTCACTCCCTCTGTGGGTGAGCCAGGGGAAGAGATCCTCTCAGCTTCGGGGAGTTTCAGTTATCCTTGGGGCATTCAGGCCAGTGCATTTGTGGCACAATGCTTTCGGAATATCTGCCTGATTTCGGTTTTGGCCATGCAGCACTTCTCTAACAGCAGTGCCCGGAAACCTGCCCCGAGGCCAGATAATAGTGACTGGCAAGGGGTGTGGGAAAAGATGGGAAAAGGCCTGAGTCGGTGGGCACCCCCAATGCTTTGGAATTTCACTCCTGAGCAAATGCAGAGCCCTGAGAAGCTGATGGAGTGCTTAGAAAGGGTGTGTTACCAAACTGACTAAACCCAGGAGACACAAATCGCTGCGATGTGTTGGGGACTTGCCCATGCATACCGTGTCCTCTTTAACACCACCCGCTGCCCTCAAGGGGGAGAAAGGGCTGCAGGATCTGAGAATGAACTTACTGGTACAGCATCTGGGCCGGGGGAACAGGCAGAGCCAGTCTCAGTCGCCTCCACCAGCACAGCCACTGAGCCAGAGAGCCAGCCAGTGCTGGTGTCAGTTGCCCTGATATAGAAAACCAAATATACCAGAAAGTCTGTTCACAGAGTGAGGGATGAGGATGAGCCAGGCCCATCAGGGGAACAGGAGGAAGGACCAGAGGTGATCATCAGATCTCTGTCCCCAACTGAGCTGCGAGATATGCGGAGAGATTTCGGCCGCCTGGGAGGTGAGCAGATTTGCACCTGGCTGCTCCAATGCTGGGACAATGGAGCCAGTGCTTTTGAGATGGAGGGGAGAGAGGCCAAGCTGGGATCTTTGGCCAAGGATGCTGGCATTGATAGGGAAATAGGGAAGCAGACTCAAACCCTCAGCCTGTGGAGGCAACTCCTGTTCAGTGTATGGGAGAGGCACTGCTACAAGGATGATATCCTATTTCAGCTGGGCAAATGGACCAGCATTGAGAAAGGCATCCAAAACCTCAGGGAACTGGCTGTGTTTGAGATGATCTATGGTGATCTGAATGATGAGCAGTCACCCATGGACCCAGATCAGGCCCCTTGCACACACCTGATGTGGTGGGAGTTCCTGAAGAGTGCACCAGAAGCACACTCGAAAGCATTGGCAATAGTGTCCTGGTGGACAGACACCCACACTCTAACAGTGGATGGAGTGGTTGGCAAGCTCCGGCAATATGAGGGAAATCTCCCCTCATCTCAGCATTCCTGGGTCTCAGCTGTGGAGGAACTGTCTCAGAGGATCCAGAAAATGGAAGAGGATTTGTCCTACTTTCCACCTGCACGGGCTAATGTCTCAGCCATTAGAATTAAACGTTTCCCCACCCAAGAGAAAGGCAGCAGAAGGTACACACCACGAGGCACCCTGTGGTTTTTCCTCCGTGACCATGGAGAGAACATGAGGAGGTGGGATGGAGATCCCACTGCTGCCCTAGCTGCACGAGTAGAGCAGCTGAAATGGAAGACCTTCACAAAAGGGGAGTCCTCCAAGAAGAGTGCAGCTCCAGTGTCCAGTCAGAAATCCCCCAGGCACAATAGAATGGTGAACGTTATGTCTGACCCTCTTGAGGGGACCAGTGAATCATTCTTTCAAGAAGAGAGTGATGACGAGCAGGATTAGAGGGGCCCTGCCTCCAGCCAGGTGGAGGAAAGGGATAATCGGATTTACTGGTCAGTGTGGATCCGATGGCCTGGCACGTCAGACCCACAAGAGTATAAGGCTTTGGTGGACACTGGCGCACAGTGCACCCTGATGCCATCGAGCTACAGTGGGGTTGAATCCATCTGCATCTCCGGAGTGACAGGGGGATCCCAACAGCTGACCCTACTGGAAGCTGAAGTGAGCCTGACTGGGAAGGACTGGCATAAGCACCCCATTGTGACTGCCCCGTGCATCCTGGGCATAGACTATCTCAGGAGAGGGTACTTCAAAGACCCAAAAGGGTACCTGTGGGCTTTTGGTGTAGCTGCCCTGGAGGAGGTTGAACACTTGTCCACCTTACCCGGCCTCTCAGAGGATCCCTCAGTGGTGGGGCGGCTTAACGTTGAGGAGCAGCGAGTGCCGATTGCTACCAGGACGGTGCACCAGTGGCAGTACCGCACCAACCGAGATTCCCTGGTCCCCATCCATCAGCTGCTCCGTCAACTAGAAAGCCAGAAGGTGATCAGCAAAACTCACTCCCCCTTCAACAGCCCTGTATGGCCAGTGAGAAAGCCTAATGGCGAATGGAGACTAACTGTGGACTACCGTGGCCTGAATGAAGTTACGCCAGCAATGAGTGCTGCAGTGCCAGACATGCTAGAGCTCCAGTATGAACTGGAGTCGAAGGTAGCCAAGTGGTACACCACGATTGACATTGCTAACGTGTTCTTCTCCATTCCGATAGCGCCAGAGTGCAGGCCACAGTTCGCTTTCACTTGGAGGGGCATCCAATACACCTGGAATCGATTGTCCCAGGGGTGGAACAACAGCTTCACCATTTGCCATGGACTGGTCCATACTGCACTGGAGAGAGGTGGGGCTCCAGAACACCTGCAGTATATTGATGACATCATTGTATGGGGGAACACAGCCGAGGAAGTCTTTGAGAAAGGGAAGAAGATAATTGAAATCCTCCTGAAAGCCGGCTTTGCCATTAAGCAAAAGAAAGTTAAGGGGCCTGCAAGGGAAATTCAATTCCTAGGAATAAAATGGCAAGATGGGCGTTGACACATCCCAATGGAGGTGATAAACAAGATCACAGCCATGGCCCCAACAACCTCTAAAAAGGAGACTCAGTCTTTCCTGGGTGCCGTGGGGTTCTGGAGGATGCACATCCCGAACTACAGCCTGATTGTGAGCCCTCTCTACCATGTAACCCATAAGAAGAACGATTTTGAATGGGGCCCTTAGCAACAACAATCCTTTGAACAAATTAAATGGGAGACTGCCCAAGCAGTAGCCCTCGGGCCAGTCCAGGAAGGGCAGGATGTTAAGAACACGCTCTACACCGCAGCCGGGGAGAATGGCTCTACCTGGAGCCTCTGGCAGAGAGCACCTGGGGAGACCCGAGGTCAACGTCTAGGCTTTTGGAGCCGTGGATACAAAGGCTCTGAAGCTAATTATACACCAACTGAGAAGGAGATACTGGCAGCGTACGAAGGAGTTTGGGCTGCCTCAGAAGTGGTCGGCACTGAAACACAGCTCCTCCTGGCACCCCGACTGCCGGTGCTGGGGTGGATGTTCAAAGGAAAAGCCTCCTCCACGCATCATGCAACAGATGCCACGTGGAGTAAATGGGCTGCGTTGATAACACAACGGGCTCGAACAGGGAACCCCAGCCGCCCAGGGATACTAGAGGTGATTACGAACTGGCCAGAAAGCAAAGATTCCGGGATGTCACCAGAACAGGAGGTGACACGTGCTAAGGAGGCCCCACCATATAACGAGCTGCCGGATGAGGAGAAGCGATATGCCCTGTTCACTGATGGGTCTTGTCGTATTGTGGGAAAACATCGACAGTGGAAGGCTGCTGTATGGAGTCCCACACGACAGGTCACTGAAACTGTTGAGAGACAGGGTGTATCGAGCCAGTTCGCAGAGATGAAAGCCATCCAGCTTGCTTTGGATATTGCTGAGTGGGAAAAGTGGCCAAGGCTCTACCTCTACACAGGCAGTGGCAAATACCCTGTGGAAATGGCTGCAGCAATGGAAGCAGAACAACTGGCAATGTAAGGGTAAAACCATCTGGGCTGCTGAGGTGTGGCAGCATATTGCAGCCCATGTGGAAAACCTTGTTGTGAAGATGCACCATGTGGATGCCATGTACCCAAGAGTTGGGCCACTGATGAACATCGACACAACCAGCAGGCAGACCAAGCTGCTCAGATTAGAGTGGCTCAGGTGGACTTGGACTGGCAGAGCAAAGGTGAACTGTTCATAGCCCGGTGGGCCCATGAGACATCGGGCCACCAAGGTAGAGATGCAACATACAGGTGGGCTCGAGATCGAGGGGTGGACCTCACCATTGACACCATTGCAGAGATCATCCATGGATGTGTGCTGCAATCAAACATGCCAAGTGGGCGAAGCCCCAGTGAAATGGAGAGCGATGGCTGAAATATAGATATGGAGAGGCCTGGCAGATCGATTACATCACACTGCCACAGACCCGCCACAGGAAGCGCCACGTGCTCACAATGGTGGAAGTAACCACTGGATGGCTGGAAGCTTACCCAGTGCCCCACGCCACCGCCCGGAACACCATCCTGGGCCTTGAGACCCAAGTCCTGTGGCAACACGTCACCCCAGAGAGAATTGAGTCAGACAATGGGACCCACTTCCGAAGCAACCTCATAAATGCCTGGGCAGAAGAACACGGCATCGAGTGAGTCTACCATATCCCCTACCACGCACCAGCCTCTGGGAAGATAGAGCGCTACAATAGACTGTTAAAAACCACACTGAAAGCACTGGGAGGTGGCACCTTCAGAGACTGGGACATGCACCTAGCAAAGGCCACCTGGCTAGTCAACACAAGAGGATCTGCCAGTCGAGGTGGCCCGGCTCAGTTGAGACCTCCACATGCTGTAGATGGGGATAAAGTCCCTGTGGTGCACATGAGGAATATATTGGGAAAAATGGTCTGGTTTAGTCCTGCGCCAGGCAAAGGTAAAGGCAAACCCATCCACGGGATTGCTTTTGCCCAAGGACCTGGGTGCACCTGGTGGGTGATGCAGGACAATGGAGAGGTCCAATGTGTACCACAGGGGGACTTGATTCTGGGTGAGAACATGCCATGAATTATGCTGTGCCTGTGTAAATTGTTATTTTGTTATTGTTAACTGCTAAAGGGCAGCTGGACATGATGCAGATGGTATAGAATAAAGGGGCGGATTATTAGAGAAAATTTCCTTTAGTTTTCCTTTCCCAAGTAAATATGGTCTTCTCATTTTATTCCTGGTTTTATTCTGCTTCTGCTTAAACAGACAGTAGGCTAATGATATGCCTCTGCCATTCTGGTGGTTCTTAGTTTACTATTTTCTGTCAGGGATATTTACATTGGGACAATATTTCTGGGTGGGCTTTTGTTGACTTCAAATATTCATTGTCAAATTATGCCCGATTTCTCTGAATATCTATATCCCATAGATATTCAAAGAAATATACTTCTCTGCATAAACATAAATGAAGTCCCTTTTTTAGTTTGAAGTGTTCCTGGATTTTCCATTTTTCCCTAATATACCCAGACGATAATATGCCTTCTGAGGGAAACTCCATAGTCATTCACACAAGTGTGAAGCTAATACCTCTCATAAGGAGCAGCATCCTGGGGACAGGGAATGCATAGATCAACAACTGATTACTTATAATTACATCAACTCAGGTTATAGTTTGCTCACACGAATACTTTAGTGGCTTTCAAGTTAACTGAAGACTTATTTTTTGTATCGCTTTGGTTAACTAAATGCTTTAATGTAATTATTTCTGTCCACTTAGGCAGTGGGATAAATGTAGCACTTGGAATTCATAGGTTAGTATGGGAAAATGCACCAGATATCATACCTTTTCCCTTCAATACTCTTTATGTCATCTCTGTGCTACTTAGTAGAAGACCTCTCTTGAATACTCTTTCCATAGTTGGCTTTGTTAGCATTAGGGGACTTCGCCCTGCTGTTCTGAGTTACAGCCAGTTGAGGATTTTGGCCACTTTGTAAAGAGCAATTACTAGAAAAAATGCGGTCTACAGTGTTCTAGTGGAATAAGTACAAGAACTAAGAGCTACTTTCAGAACATTTGGACAACACATTTATGTCATAATTTTCCTTCTGATGAACATGCCCTGACTTCCATAATGTCTTTCTAACACTCCTTATGAAAAAGCTCTTTTATTTCTTCTTGTGTTTTCTGTCATTGATTTTCAAGTTGAATTAAGTAATTTTGCCTAACACTAATGCTTTAGGCATTGCAGATTTTAAAAAGACACATTTGTATTAACTACAGAGGAGAAAAATACTAACAACCCACATTATCATCATGTTTGTTTTCCTTCTAACTGAACTGACTAGATAGTAATGCAGGCTAAAAGCCTTCCTCTCCCCCAAGTTTAATTCTGAATGTGACTTCTTTCTTCAATAGAATGTCAAAAAACAGACCAAGGAAAATATTAGCAAGTTCTGTGTTTTAGATTCATATTTAAAATATCACAGCAGCATTTAAATGTTTAAAATCTATACCAGCTGGTGGCTAAATGTACACTATTTTCAGAAAGTTAGAGGAAAAAAAGGTATCATTGGCTGACTTGGCAATTCCTCCCATTCATACCATAACCATGAAACAGGGATGACCCTTCCATCACTGATACATGCTACTTCTTGTAATTACAGAGGTTTGGAAGACATTTAATCCATCCCATGAGTTATTCTTGTCATAGGTTCCTATTCCACGTTTTCTGAATGTAATTAGATTGTCATTCAGTGGAAACAAATTGAATAATAAGTGTGAGAAAATACTGAAAAAATTGAACAAGGGTAGCCACATTGCTACCTTGAAACAACCTCAAAAACCTTGGACAAATCCTCTGTATGTGCAACTTGACTTAAATGATGTGTTTCTTTGAAGACCATAACCCTTTTTATATCAAAAAGATAAGTCCCATATTTAAATGTGATTTGCCACCACAGATTTCTTCAGTAACAGCAGAAAGTTACAATCAAAAGCAAATCATTATGCAGATCTGAACAGGCTTTAGGGCTTTTCTCTTTTCAGAGCAGAAGTGTAACATTCAGCTCATCAGCAATCTTCCAAGGTCAAGTATTTTTTGCTCCTGATGGTTTAAATGCCCCTATTTCATGTTATGGATCACTTCATTTTTAGTGTTCTTCCTAAAAATTCTGAGGAAAATATATTATGTACACTTCTTTCATGTTGCTGAAATTCATATGCCTCGTTTAAGAGATACTTTAACAAACCTTGACTTTTATGTATGTAAGCAGTTTAGAAGTTAATGCCTTATACTAAGTCAAAAAGTGAACATAATCTTTCTTTTTAAGAAGAGGAATAAAATCATGTTACATGAAACAAAATAGACATTCCTAGCATTCTTTGAACATTAAAAAATTACATAGTTAATTTCTCTGCTGGAGAAATGAAAAAAAAAGTACCTACTACTGAGCAGTTCACTTATTTACTAGCTTATATGAAACACTTCTTTGTGAACTGGCGCATATTCAGATCTTTCTCTGTAAACACAGTTTGATAAACTTGATGAAGTGCGAAGAGTTCCTTTTTTTTTTTTTTTTTTTCTTTCACAGTTTTAAGGAATATATTTAAGGCAACACATTTCAGTGAATGGTGCAATTTCTCAGTTGCCTTTGCTTCAGGACCTTAAAGTGATAAATCAGCAAATACTGTGTGTGCCTACATTCTCTTTCTGTTTCTTTTGCTGTTTAACTGATACACAGACCACTGCAGACACAGCTGAGCATTAACTTCTAATCTGAAATGTAGATATGTGTGCTAGGATTAAATCCTAATATAAATAAAATTGATGAGAGTTTTGCCATACATTTCCCCGGTACTTTGTTCTGTCATATGAAAATATCACAGTATGTCAGGTGTAGTTATAGCCTACTGTTACTAATATGTCGTGATTAGAGAAATACAGAATCATGGAATCACCAAGGTTGTAAAATACCTTGAAGATTATCCAGTCCAACTGTTAACCTAACATTAACAGTTCCCAACTACGCCATATCCCTCAGCACTATGTCAACCCGACTCTTACACACCTCCAGAGATGGGGACTCCACCACCTCCCCGGGTAGCCCATTCAAACACCTAACAACCCCTTCTCTAAAGAAATGCTTCCTAATATCCAGTCTAAATCTTCCCTGGTGCAACTTGAGGCCATTCCCTCTTGTCCTGTCTCTTCTTACTTGGTTAAAGAGACTCATCCCCAGCTCTCTGCAACCTCCTTTCAGGTAGCTGTAGAGGGCGATGAGGTCTCCCCTCAGCCTCCTCTTCTCCAGACTAAACACCCCCAGTTCCCTCAGCTGCTCCTCATACGACCTGTGCTCCAGAGCCTGCACCAGCTTCGTTGCCCTTCTCTGGACACGCTCGAGTCATTCAATGTCCTTTTTGTAGTGAGGGGCCCAAAACTGAACACAGGAATCGAGGGGCGGCCTCACCAGTGCCGAGTACAGGGGTCAGATCCCTTCCCTGTCCCTGCTGGCCACGCTATTGCTGACACAAGCCAGGATGCCATTGGCCTTCTTGGCCACCTGGGCACACTGCTGGCTCCTGTTCAGCTGGCTGTCAATCAACCCCCCCAGGTCCCTCTCTGACTGGCAGCTCTCCAGCCACTCCTGCCCAAGCCTGTAGCGCTGCTGGGGGTTGTTGTGGCCCAAGGGCAGCCCCCGGCATTTGGCCTTATGGAAACTCCTCCAGTTGGCCTCAGCCCATGGCTCCAGCCTGTCCAGGTCTCTCTGCAGAGCCTCCCTACCCTCGAGCACATCAACACTCCCACCCAACTGGGTGTCATCTGCAAACTGACTGAGGGTGCACTCAATCCCCTCGTCTAGATCATCAATAAAGATGTTAAACAGGAGTGGATTAGCATCTAAAGTGTTTGTCGCCTTTCATATGAGAGAAGCCCAGAGAAATCCTGCTGTCTCCTCTATCAAGTTTCTATTGTTTAAAATGTTGCATTTAGAAGAGTCCATATTCTTTCACAGCTGAAAAGGAAAATGGGAAGTTCTAGAGCACGTATAGGAAATACACTTTTCTTACTTATAGGAGCATATTTAACTATTTTACTGAATTAAAGCCTACAAGAATGAAAGGTGCAATTAAAAAGAGCAATTTCCCTAGCTTCTCTAAACCAGACGAGTTTTGCTGAGGACAAAGGAACAATATTACTCCAGCTTCAGGGAGGAGTTAAAATTTTAAATGTTAAAGTTGAGGATTTGGAATTATAAACAATATGTTTAAAGAGATATATTAGTGCCAAAAGCCATGCACAGTCAAAACCATAATGAGTAACTGCTTAGTAATTTAAATTGAAAATGATATTAAAATACAAAACTTAATTATTTCTTAATGTAAAAATGTCAGAGAAAAATTCAGAAAGAGGAAGCACATGATAGTGATTATATAAATTATTCTAGTTAGCAGTTACTTTTGGAATGAATGCATTTTCCAAGTGGTATATATTGTTGTACAACAGTTTGTTCAGTCAAGTTACTTTCTAATTTTCAGATTTTGAAAAGTAATATATGATTATGTTCTACATAATATCTTCTATTTAGCTGTTGCTTTATCTAAGGCCAGATGGACTGCAATTAGATTTCAAATGAGAACATTTAACACTTTCGAAATTAAACTGGCTAGTCTAATTCTTCATGAAAGTGATAAAATAGGGATGGGGATGAAACATAAAAAAGTCTTAGACAAACCACAGTACACTCAAAAAGGTAAAGGAGACCATTTCACAGTTGCTCTCAGAAGAGGTAAAATCTTTGAAAGAAAGAGGTTTTAATGACAATATAAGATAAATAAACAGAAGACAGAGAATAACTTTTTTTTTTATTTTTTTAATTTTTTTTATTTTAATAAGCACATCTGTACTGCTTGCTAATTTTTGTAAAATGCAATAGAGGAAATAGAAAACACGTGTACTAGTATGAACGATGCCCTGCTTATACATTGTTTAAGATTCATACAGTCTTTGCAGATGAGGTGACCTAGTAGTTCTACATCTTTGATTTCCCTGGTAGTGCACCTCTGTTAAAGAACAGAAAAGAAATGGGTGAGAGAGTGGGAAAGCAAAGAAGCAGTGCCCTGTATACCTCTCACATTTGCCCCTGTATACGATGCTGAGTCTGATCATTATCTACCTTTAGACATTACTTCATCTAGTAATGTCTTTTTTTTTTTCTCAATAACTTTTTTTTGTCCTTGTTTCACTCTGTCTTTCCAGTCTCCTATAAATGTTTGGTTCGTTGTGGTAGATATAGGTCGGTGATTAAAAGCTAGAAGCCCTTGTATCATTCTTTTGAATTCCTACTGAAGCAAAGTCACATGTAGAAAAGTATGGAAGACTCATAAATCGGGGGAAAAAAAAAAAAAAAGATGAAAAGAATAATGTCTTTGCAGTAAGGAAGCTCATATGAGAAACTGAACTCTTATTGATCTTTTGCCTGTTTTGTTTATACTATTGTAGTCAAAAACCACTGGGCAGAAAGTAGAATTTATCCAAAGTGTTTCATTTGGTGGAAATTCACACACCTGTTTTGCAGTAATATTCCCGTATCTTCAGTCTGATGAAGGCAAAAAGAGCAAGGTATTCCACTTCCCAAATGAGCATGTCAACCTCTGGCAATGTTCTGTATCTACATATCTATATCTACCCACCTATATGTGAATATTCAAATGACATTTACAATTAGAAGTTGTAGGTAGTTTTTGTCTAATAAAGTATGTTTCATATTTTGAAACAGCTAAGCACTGCTTAAGTCTTAATTTTGGACTTCACACTACAGAAGAATTATATCTGTTTAATGTGGAAGTACTAAGTATTTGGGATTGGAGGATAGGGAGGATGGGTTGTTGAATCAAACCTTGTCACCGTAATTCAGTTTACCAATGTGTGCTGCTTTTGGCTGTGGTAGAGATAATTGTCTTCATAGTAGCTAGTATTGGACACTGTTTTGGATTTGAGCTGAAAACAGAGTTGATAACACAGGGATGTTTTTGTTGCTGAGCAGTGATTCCACAGAGTCAAGAACTTTTCTGCTCCTCACACCACCCCACCAGCATGAGGCTGGGGGTGCACAAGAAGTTGGGAGAAGACACAGCTGGGACAGCTGACCCCAAATGACCAAGGGGAAATTCCATATCTTGTGATGTCATGCTCAGCAATAAGGAGTTGAGGGAAAAAAGGAAGGGGGGAAGTTCAGAGTGATGGTGTTTTTCTTTGCAAATAACTGTTATGTGCGATGGAGCCCTGTTTTCCTGGAAATGACTGAGCACCTGCCTGCCAGTGGGAAGTAGTGAATGAATTCCTTGTTTTACTTTGCTTGCTTGCGCAGCTTTTGCTTTCACTGTTAAACTATCTATATCTCAGCCCACAAGTTTTCTCACTTTTACCCTTCCGATTCACTTCCCCATCCCACTGTGAGGGAGTGAGCAAGTGTCTGTGTGATGTTTAGTTGCTGACTGGGGTCAAATCATGACACAGTGTTTTACTCAGAACATTCTTTAGCTTCATACACAACAAAAATTGTTAAAGAACATAACAATTTTACTTTTATAGATTCAATCATTCTAACAGTGTTCCTTTTCATTTGCTTTTTATGTTTTTAATAGTGATATACTGTTCTTCAAATATGTTTCTTTGCTAAGAATTTTTTATAACAAAAGTATTACACTTGAACCACCTAAAGAGATTTTGTTTTGCTTACCCTTCAAAAAAAAAAAAAAAAAGCTTCATATTTAATCCATGATTAAATATCAAATAAGATGATAGTAAGACCTAAGTTAGAAAATTTGATTCTAGGTCCTAATTGTTTACTACTACTACATACCAAACGTAACAATGAGTATTGCTAATTATTTTCAGCATTCCCTTCACATTATCTCTGTTCCATGAAATATCTTGAACTCATTACCAATATAACTATTTTTTCATAACCCATATAATTTAAAACTAGTACGGCTGTTTGCATAAGCAAGAATTTGCTAAATCAAGCTCTGGATTCATCAGATGAAGTGGTATTTCATCATCTCTTGAAAAAAAAAACCCCAACCAACATTATAAATAAACTCAAGGTGATCAAGATAAGGAAGTTATTTGTGAATTTAACACCAAACAATGGCTATCACTGATAGGTTAATTCAGATTTTTAATTCTGGTCAGAAATGAAAATTTTGTTTAAATAATATTTAGTGTGACTTCTCTTTTGTAATTATGCAGCCTTTCTGCTGTGAATCAGAATCATTGATTAACACAGTTAAAAATGTAGTACAAGATACTATAGTTTGTTTGTAAAGTTAGTTCAAAATTCTTATTTTGATACATGATCTTGAGTTTCTGAAATTCTAACCCTCCAGAACTCAGTTTGTATTTATTCGCTTTAACGTGAGACTATTTAAACCAGTGCAGACTTGATTATCTAACTTTAATAAGTCTATGTTTAAGGAAAGCTGAATCTTTTCCTTGATGTGTACATGGCCAAGCAGGAAGTTCTTAAGGTACCTGACATTATTATATGTGGTCATAAAAAGAATTTTGGGATAGGGAACATTCTAGTACTCCAAAATGGGCATTCCCCACCCTGCTTTTTGAAGCTGAGCCACTCCACAGTTGCAAATGCAAGAATCCAAGGGGATGATGCAGATCATACAAACTGGCCCAGGGACCTCGGTGCATTTTTTATTAGGGTCCCACTGACAAGTGTGAACTCATTAGAGGTGGCACACATTGTGTCAATGTCTGGCAGGGATTTGGTATTGGGCGAGGGGGCTACAGAGGTGGCTCCTGTGAGAAGCTTCTAGAAGCTCCCCCAGCTCCAAGTCGGACCCACCACTGGCCAAGGCCAAGCCAATTAGCGACAGTGGCTTTGCCTCTGTGAAAACATATTTAAGAAGAGGAATCTCAGAGGAGGAGGAGTTGTGAGGGAGATGCCTATGCAAACACCAAGGTCAGATGGTGAAAAAAGAAGAAGGAAGGGGAGGTATTCTGGAGCCCATGGTGAGAGGACGGCCTGTGCCCCTGCAGCCCATGGACGTCACTGCTGGAGCAGATGCCACCTGCAGCCTGTGGAGGACCCCACACCGGAGCAGGTGGCTGTGCCTGAAGAAGGCCGGGACTCTGAGGGAAGCCCATGCCGGAGCAGTTGGTTGCTGGGAGGACTGCGACACATGAGGGAATCACACTGAGGCAGTTTGTGGAGCACTGTTCCCCATGAGAGGGACCCTACACTGGATCAGGGAGGTGTCTGAGGAGTCCTCTCCCTGAGGAGGAAGGGGCAGCAGAAACAAGGGGTGATGAGCTGACTGCAACCCCCATCCTCTGCTTCCCTGCGCAGGAGGAAGAGAAATTGTGAATAAAGCCGAGCCTGGGAAAAGCAGAGGGGGTGGTGAAAGTGTTTTTAAGGTGTGCTTGTATTTCTCACCGTCCTGCTCTGTTTCATTGGTAAATTAGTATTGGTGCTGGTGTTCAAATTAAACTGATGTTCTTTTTTTTTCTCCCCTTAATGAGTCTGTCTTTTGCCCCTGACCATAACTGGTGAGTCATCCCTCCTTGTCCTTGAGACTTTTGTACTTTTGTTTCACTTTTCTCCACTCCATTTCTGAGGGGAAAGGAGTGAGCCAGCTGCTGCGTGGTGCTCTGTTTCCCTCTGGCTTTAAATCACGACATTCAAGCAAGTGTGTCCACTAGGCTTTTGATACCTTTTTGAGAGACATAAAAGAGCATCAGTAAAAATACTGGGGTGGGTGGATAGCAAGGCTGGAAACCTGGATCACTGAATCATAGAATGTTTGAAGTTTATCTTCTGAATATTTGAAGAATATCTGTGGAGATTGTTTCGACCACCCCCTACCCAAATCAGAGTATGGTCACCTACAGCGTTTTGCCCAAGACTCTGCTCAGTCAGGTTTTGGCTATCTCCATAGATTGTGACACCACAAATTCCCTGGGAAACCTGTTCCAATGTTCAACCACCCTCACATTAAACAACTGTTTTCTTACGTTCAGATGGAATAGCATGTGTTTCAATTTATACAGATTGTGTCTTGGCACCACTGAGAAGTGTCTGTCTCCCTCTTCATTTCCCTGAACCTCTCTTCTCCAGGCTGAACAGTCCCAGCCCTTTCTACATGTCCTCATATGAAAGATGGTCCAGTCCCTTAATCCAATTTGTGCTTTTCACTGGACTCACTCCAATAATTCCATATCTTTTTCTAGATTTTCATAATTATTTTTTCATGCAAGACTTATGTATTGAATTTTGACCTAGATCAGTCATAACTTTGCTATTGTAATGGGATAAGGCCTACCCCTGAGATCACTGTTCAGGTAAATGAGACTGGTTTGCCTAACCGGTTCTGCCTTTTTAGGTTACTCTGGAACATATAGGAAAAAAACTCCAAACAACAGAACACAGATGACCCAAACTGCCATTAATTCTTAACAACTTTAGATTTGTGTCACTCATATGGGGGCTGTGCTTATGATTTACATAAAAATGGTAATTATCTCTACACATGGGGATACCCTGGGTCCATGGTAGAGGTCTAAAATGGACCAGAAAGGCTGGAGCCTTTAAATTGACACCTGCAAAGTGTGTGTGCATTGTAACATAGAAATCAGTAACCAGCTGCTATACTCATACCACTTAGTAAATGAATTTGAGACACTTGAGTGATGTGGTTCTATTACAGCTGCAGCACCCAAAGTCTGCCATGTCAGATTGGTTTCACGTTTTATGGAGGACCATCATTGAGGTAAGAATGAGATGACTGTATGGATGTGTCCATAAACTTAGCACTATTCATTAATTACAATGAATATTATTCATTAATTAAAAATATATGAATTAAAGTAAAACCAAATACATTATGACACAGAAGCAAGTTTTTCAAATTACATACAAATGGTAATTTTGGCTTCTCTACAGGTGATGTTTTTGAATAATTTTTCAGTACTTGTGACATTAAAATATCGAATTTAATATTCCTCTTTTGTTTAAGACAAAAATATGAAGGGAACTAAAAATTCCCTTGAGGTATTCAAATACCAAAATCTAGGTGGTTTTGAGCTTAATGTGTTACTGTTTCAAAGTCTCTGGAGGAGTTAAGGGAATAGTTCTTTGCAATAAGTAGAAAAGAAAGTGTATTGTTATGAAGAAACTGTGGAGGGACAAAGGACTGTAGGGATGCATACTAATAGAGTTTTGTTTTTACCTTCAATTTATACTGTATAATTGAGCACATCTGCTCTTCAAGAAATCAACATTAACATTGCTGTCATAGAGAGACTGATCAACTTTCCAAAAGACAGGAGGAGAGGAAAGTTAAAGATCTTTAAATAATATTTTTTCACTTTATTCTGCTGTGGGATTTTAAATTGTGGAGTTTTTTCACACTAGTTGAAGGACTTTTGACCTTCCAAAGTAATGAATTATAGATAAAAATGAAATGAGAATAAAGTAGTAAAGATTGTATTGACTGGAGAGACTATGAAGGTTGTACTTTCAATGGCATTCCCACTTGAAGAAATAATATCTGGAAGTCCACTTGCAATAAGAAACTATTATGATTGGCAAAAATTGATGTTCAGGTAATATTCATGCATAGAATCACAAATCATAACAAAAAATATATGAGCTCTTGGCGATGAATTTTTTATTTCAATATATGAATTGTATACTGTCTATATAAGAATTTGATGGTTGCCTACTCCAGTTTTTCTGTTCTAACTACCTTACCCGGAGCCTGTACAAAATAAAATATCTCCTTTAAGTTAAAAAACCAAACCTGTATCTGTAAACTTTTTGTGACTTATGCCTTAAGTGACTTCTTGTGACTTGTACCTTAAGAACTACAGAAAGTATTAACATAGAAAATTAAAGACTAAATAGAGAAAGCAAGCTCATTTATTGCTCAGTTCTGATCACTTTCATTAATTTATGTTAAAGGTTAATCTCACAGATTATCTTAATTTTCATTCAATTAAAAAAAATATTTTGGACATATTTTCCTTTGATATTCATGCAGCATCTTAATTGCAGATTAATTCAATATCTTGCCAAGGATTTTCCTTCGGCCTTCAATAAATTTGTCAAAGAAAAATACCACTAGTCTTGCTGTATGGAACTATTTATTCTCCAAGTAATATAAAAATTGAATTACTTTGAAGATTATAATTGTGATGGTTAGTTTATATAGGTTTCCCACTTGCTAGAATAGCACATTTCTCTGAATCTGATTACAAGGGTTTTAATATCATCTAGCCTGTATGGTTTGTGGCAGTTTTACAGAATGTACTTGTAGAACTCTGAGCTCGAAGGATGTGAGGAGGTTATTTCATTTTAAGATGTAGGTTTTGCAGGAAGGAGTAGGTCTACATGGGAACAGAGACACAGCTTCAAGATGTTTCATTCAAACACTTATAATTGACATGTACCCTTAGCCTAACTTTTCATAATGAGTGCAGAAAATGCAGTATTTTGAAGAGTAACCGATATTATGGAGATGGAAAAAAACTCTGAAGGTATCCATTCTTTCCAACTGACTCCAATGGGAAGCTAACAACACTATCCTCCAAACTCAGATGTCAAAGACTGCGTCTAAATTAGCAAGTAGTGCAGCACAACTTGAGTGGACCTATGGAATGAAATAATTGCTGTGAGGACTGAGAGCCCATGCTATATTAATTTTAGGCATTGTTATCTATGCTAAATCTAGAATGCTCCCATGGGCCAAATTCTGCATAGAATTTCTAATACACAAGGTGTTCTCCTGAACTGCATTTTCCTGTACAGTTTCATTTGATAAGAATGTAGTTTTGACATTCAAAGACTGTTAAACTCAGAAAGTGGAGATAACTAAGAAATTAACTTCCATCCTCAATTTAATTACTAAAATGAGGGTGGAATGAATCCAGGACACTGTGGAAAAATAAGAATGCATGTACATATAACATAATAACTCACTTAGTTGGTCAGTGGATCTTTTTTCTTGAGATCATACTGACTATATGTCCTCAACAAGGGTCTCTCCCTTTAAGTAATTTTGCTTCATTATGGGATTATAATTGTGTAACACAAGATATCACTTCTCCCTTAATACTGCTGTTACCTCATACATCAAACTTGAGCAACTTCCTGCCAGCCATCGTCTATTTTCTGGTCTGATGAAAGGAATCTTACTTAAATGGCTAAGCATCCAGGAAAACAAACAAACAAACAAACAAAAAAGAAACAAAAACCCAACACCAAACAAAAAACCCCAAAAATTGAGACAACCAAAGAAAAAGAAAAAACTTTATACTGTAAAGGTGTAGTTATCCATGCTATTCTTTTTCTTAATGTGTATCAGCTAAATGAGTAACAATTCATTGACAATACTCTTCTGTTGAATCTATAGGTCATCTGAAAAATAATTTGTTATTTACAATTCCTTGTAATACTTCAATGACATGACAGTGTAATGTTACATTAAGATACACAACTAGGAGAGGTTTTTCTGCACACAACTATTATGAACAAGACAGCAAACCTAATTAGTTAAGTGACCTTTGTAAATGCTATTCATGTACTCAGGAGAAATGGGATGGAATTCATGTGGCACAATGCAGGTAACTACAGGGCAGGCATCTTCATCCAAGCTAGTCACCCGGTCACCCCTTGTTCTTTTGTAAGATACTCTCAGAGAGTGAGTCTTCTCAATTGCATATAGATATAAAGGCTAGATTGCTCCTGTTTTAAAAGTACTTTTATCTCTTTGTTGACAAGAAAGGTGTAACTTAAATAGAGGTTTCCACTGAAGACACCCCAATGGAGATATCACTTATAAATTCAGAAAATTCTTTGAAGTTCAGATCCTCATTCTATCCCAGAATCTGAAAGAAACCTGTCTATATCAGCCATTTTATAAGATTTTATTCAAAAATTTAATTATATATATAGATATATTAAGGATAGATAGACAAGCATATGCGTATATATGCATCCATATACGTGTGTGTTGTGTTTTCTTTGTGTGAGTTTGATGACTTGAGATAAAGAATGAATAATGTAGAGAGGGCCTTTCAGAAAATGTACAACATTGATAAAAATATTCTTAATATTTTTTACACATCCACCTGTACCTTGAGAAGTAAAGCAGATATTAGAAGAAGACCCAGGAAGTAACTTGATGATTACTTCTGAGAAATATGGAGTAATTGGATTTCTCTAGAATTCAGCATTCAGATCCTTTGTGATTAATGTCAGTTTGGAGTCAAAAAGTTTCTACTCTCTTCTTTTAATTTAACATAGTGGATAAGAAAATACCTTCTTCATAAGGAGTGATCTGATACTTGAGACGGTCCTGGGAAAAGAATGTTTCTAAACCAGCATGTTTAATAATCTAAAATGTTTATTGCCCCTTTGTTAAATCCTTTTCAAAAGCATACCTTAAAAAAATCTGATTTTTTTTTGTGTTTATGAAAATTTTGGTAAAATACAGAAGTCAGATTCTTCTATGAATTAAGGAATTTTCAAAGACCCACATAGCTTCTCTTCATTTTCTGTTTTTGCATTATTTGCAGTAATTCACATAGTTCCCATTAGTATTGACAGACTCCAGGAGTAGGAGACATGAGTTTCATTCTTTAAGGACCATATTCCTTGTGGCTGAAGCCTAAATAGGTTAACATTTATGACAATTTAAATGACTTAAAAAGCCCTCCTACATATGTGTGTGTGTGTGTGTGATACACACATATAATATGAATATACAGAGAAATGAATATGTATTATAGATGTGTATATAAATTATGTATGTGTATATGTATACACATCTTTCAGCCAGGAATTTGATACATATTTTGAGACATTTTTCTGTTTAAAAGCATAGAGGAATAAATGGTACAGAACACCCAGATGATTATCATAAAGTTAAAAACTGTCACACCTACTGCAATCACTATTCTTCAAAATGTGATTTAGGGCTCTATCTGATCTGTAATTAAACAAACAAAGTGAATGAGTGGGCAATGAAGACATCAGAGTAAGTTCTGATCATCTGTGCTTTATGCAAGTATATTCACTATCATCTTGCTATTAAAGCTTCCCCAAACAATGTCCTGCAGTTAGTTTTTTTTTGTTTGTTTGTTTGTTTGTTTTTCAACATGTCACATTTCATGGTTTTCCCCTTAAAAAAGCATTGTGATAAAGGAATGGTGTATATAAGGGGATATTTGGGATTAGAACCAGAGGTGATACAAAATGAGACAGTTTGATACAGCAAATACCAGCTTCTAATCAATCTACTTGACCCAACTGTCCCTTCAACTTCCTAAAATCAGGTTATTTACATCCAAAGTAAAAAAAAAAACTAAATACAACTTTAATAAAAATTGATAAAGATGGTGTAAAAGATATTGCAAGCAAATTAAAACAAAGAAAAATAATTGGGAAAGCTGATGTCTCAATTTCTATATAACTTTTGTTACCATTTCCTAAATTCTGTGGGAAAAAAAAAAAAAAAAAAAGGAAAGAGAGATTATGAGATGGGACGAAAATAATCCCTCTGTTATAGTGAAAATAACAGTGTGTGTTTAATTTTTTCCTGTTAATAACCACCAGTTTTTCTGCAGAATATTCAAGTCAAGAACAATGCATGTATTTGGTCCAACTCTACTCCCAACTGATCACTCAGCCTTTCTTCTATTAAACTCTAATATGCAAATTAATGATTGGCTGTTTTACGCAACATTTATTGTTTCTGCTCCATCTGGGTTTATCAGGCAGAAGACTAGCTAGAGCACTGAAAAGCATGTAATGTCCAGTCTCATTGATGAATCCTAGATTTTAAAATATGTATGTTCTCTTTTTGATTTAAAAGAGAGATAGCCTCTGCAAAGTACATAGGTTTACTTTTCAATCAGAGTTTTGATTTGCTTCTCATCATGTTCCTACAAAGTAATTACACACATTATTAGTTTTTTGTCTATATATATTTGCACATTATTTTTTTTTTAGCTTAAAAAATTCACTTCAACCCCAGGATATTAGTAAAAAGATTCAGAGTTACTTTATTAAATATCATACACCCACTTGAATACAATGCAGTTGAATATCTGTTAAGGGCATTGATCATCTTCAGTAGTTTGCATTATTCATGATAATCAATATTTCATTTAAAATTATTTAGCAAATACATGCATATTTGGGTCTCTCAAAACTGAGGATGCAGGTATATCAAACCTCAGTATTGCTCTTGCAGTATATGTGTTTATATGCATTCTGACCTGAATATTCTAAGAATATAAACGTTTTTGTAAGAGGAAAAATCTAGTCTTCTGTATCTTTTACAGAAGAGATTTTGGATTTGACTTCTGCTGTAAGATCTCATATATTCTTTACTACACATTGTGCTGGTTTTGGCTGGGGTAGAGTTAATTTTCTTCATAGTAGGTAGTACGGGGCTGTGTTTTGGATTTGTGTTGAAAACAGTGTTGCTAATGTTTTAGTTATTGTTAAACAGTGCTTACACTAGCGACAAGGCTGGGGGTGCTCAAGAAACTGGGAGGCGACACAGCTAGGACAGCTGACCCCAACTGACCAAAGGGATTTCCATACCATATGATGGTCATGCTCAGCATATAAAGCTGGGGAAAGAAGGAAGGGGGAAATGTTTGGGACTGTGGTATGTGTCTTCCCAAGTAACCACTATGCATGATGGACCCTCGCTTTCCTGGAGATGGCTAAATACTTGCCTGCTGATGGGAAGCAGTGAATGAATTACTTGTTTTGCTTTGCTTGCATGTGTGGTTTTCGCTTTATCTGTTAAACTGAGTTTATCTCAACCCACAAGTTTTCTCACTTTTACCCTTTACAGGTCTTTCCCCCATCACACTGGGGGAGAGTGAGTGAGCAGCTGTGTGGTGCCATCTGTGGTTAAACCATGACAACATATAAATGTAAACAATAGTCAGATTGTAAATCTATCAATTTTATACATCATTGATGCTTTTTAAGAAATATTTGAAGGTCATTAGAATTTGTATTTATTTGTTTTGGAAACAGATGTATTCATTAACACATTTACAGGATTACAGTGTTAATGATACCTCTTTTGTACAAACATCATAATTTCAGTCTAGGCTAAGCATGAAATAGTTACAGAAGTACTATCTGCAAGAGTTTCTTCCTTTGAAAAGAGTGTATCAAATAAAGTAACCGTTAAAAGAAAATGAGCATTGTCATCAATATGAATTGTTTTTGTATTAACTTAAATATTTTAAAGTTTTTAATAAGCAAACCCTGTTTTTCCCAGAGGTCACCCTTTCCATTTAAACAGCAATGAACAATCTAGATGAGTGTGCATAAGCTGTTCTGGAATTTATCAATCATGAGAAGATTGAATCTTCCACAGAAGAGTAAGGTAAAGTACGATGTGAGTAAATTAAGTGCTAAAAACTCAAACAAATTATCTATATAAATGAACAAATGAATAAATAAATTGCCAAGCACAGTAGTAGTTTAATTGGCTATACTTCCAAGACAAGCTCCAAAAACCAGATGTTTCACAGTGGTACTCTACAGCCACTGAATTATAGGAAAAATTAACATATATTTACTATTAAGAATAGTAATTATTTCTGCAAATTAACTGCTCTATTGGTATAATAATAATAATGAAAGATTATTAAAATAAATAACCCTTATGAGACTGCATGACAAACTAGTGAGAGGCTGGCTCCAGTTTATAAGAATTATAATAATGAAGAAGAATTTAATGAGAGAATTTAAATTCCCTCGGAGAGGCTACTAAATAGAGTAGCCTTTAAAATAATTAAAAGGACTAAAACAGGAAGGAAAAATATAAAAGCTGAAAAGGAGTTTTTTTGATCTGGACTAGTTTATTATAAACTTTTTTTCCTGTAGACCATTGATGAGTGATAACTAAAAATGTTTACCATTTCACCTCAGAATTAGCTTTTGAAATAAATATAACATTGAACTGAATCACATAGCTTTCTTAATTTCACTGTCAGTCAACCCGTACTTCCTCTCCAAAATGCACTTGCATCCAATTTAAAAGGTAATAATGTTAAAAAGCTATTTTATGTATACATAGATCTTTCCACAACAGATTTAAAAGCAGAATTGTAACAATATAACCTTGTGAAGAAATCACATTAGGAAAATAATTTATCTGAAAAGTATATTGAGTGAGACCCTCATCAGATGCACAGTCAGGGTTCTTCTAAGTTAGTGACACCAGGCAAGTTTATGTTACTATAATTTTTTGCTATCTTTATGCAGTTGATTTATGGGTGAAATAGACGTGATACTCTGTTGGATCTGCTACTTACAAAGAAGGAAGATCCCACTACAGATACGAAGGCTGAGGGCAACCTTCACAGCAGTAGCAAAGAGATTAGGGAGTTTAAAATCCTGAAAGAAGTGAGAAAGATCAACGGTAGAATCACAGCCCTGGGTGTCAGGATGGTAGGTCTCAGCTTCCTCTGGGAATTTCAGTTTGGCAAGAGCCATTGGGAAACTGCACTGGAGAGTGAAGGGGCCCAGGAGCCGTTTTCTTATCAAAAACAACATAACAACCTCCTCACAACACAAGACCAATCCATTCCAACATGAAGAAAGCTGAGCAAATTCAGCAAACTGCCAGCATGAATGAAGAGGGAACTCCCCAATGAGCTCAGCCACAAAAAACAAAACAAAACAAAACAACAAAAAAACACCACCACCAACAACAACAAGTAGTAAACAGAAAGTGGAAACAGAAATGGGCTACTGAAGTGGAATAGAGACATTGCCCAAAAGCTGGAGCCAAATCTATAAAGTGTTGTGAAGTGCAGGAAGACCTACTATAAGTACAACAGCAGCTAAAGAAAGGCTAAGTGTGGACCTTCCATTCAGTGGGGCAATGGACCTACTGACCAAGGACATGGAAAAGATTAAGGAAGAGAGTGCCTTCCTTGCTTCAGTGTTCACTTGTAAGGTTCATCTTCAGGTCTCCCTGAGCCTAGCAGGAGAGTCTATAGTGGAATGATCCAGTATATTTATATAGCCATTGCTATGTCACTTGAGTTTCCAGAGGAGTTTTAATTCCTGAAGTTCGTCATGTAGTCATGACCAAAAAAATAGTAAGCATAAGAAAAATGTTGATAATATACGATGTCTTGAAAGAATATTAACCTGTACCTGAAAAGAAAAAAAATATTGCCTTTATATAAACCAGATTTCACACATGAACATTTTCATGCAAATCCCTTTTGAAAAATATCTAAATCTATCCGCTGAAATGACTGGATACTCAGTTACATGATTTGGAATGGCAATTCATATTTTTGATGGTAAATGATATTTATGTGTAACTTTTTACAGAATAATCTCTAGATACTTTACAAGATAAATAAAATAATACTGACCTGTGGAGATAGTAAGAGTTTGTATGATTATGCGCAGTACAGGATGAAATGCTATGAACTGGAATAGTGAGATTTATAAATGCAGTAATTTACACCTTTCCTGGTACTTTAGTTCCTACTGGGAAAATAAACTAAAAATCTATGGTATAGGATTCAGGCAGTTAGTGGTGAAAGTTATAAGAGATATAACTTCTATTTAATCTAAACAGAATAAGATGTCTAAAACAGAATTTAGAGTCAGAATTTCACATGGAATGATGAGTTGAGCTCAGTATCTTTTGATGGTCCCAAGTGACTGAGTGATTCTGAATAGCTGTCTTAGAAGTCTTCACCTCAAAATTCAGTTTGCATTAAAAGTGAGCATTGTACAAATCAGTTTTGCATTGTTTCTGGGTACAGGCGATAAGTTTTTCTTCTTGCTAACTTAAAGAGGTAAAACATTTTTTAACTGAGGATTCTGAACAGCATGAGCATAAGCACCTTTTAGTGTTTCAGTGTGTGGACTCTTCAGGATATTTCTTGCCTTTTTAGGCAGGATATCATAAATATTTATCAAAATAAATTATTTTCCATCATACATGCCTGAAGATAATTTGTGTAAATTCAGAGTAACAAACACATAATATACTGGGATAGTGGGTAGTCTGAGACTATGATTAAAAATTAATTTTCTGTTATTGTCTAATGAAAAGGTAATTAAAAATAACAACAAAATTGTTTTAAACTTCAAGGAATGAGTTAAAATATGCTGAATCAGAGTTCTGGATTTTCTATTTAAGCTAGCTTTAAATGCTAATTCTCTTCAAGTAATTTTTTGATATCGAATAATTCTTAGACAAGCTCAGAAAGAGCAAAATGCTTTTATGCATTTATTAAAAATTACAAAAATATCTGTTAATCTTGTTTTGTGAAGGTTAGCTCATACAAACAGTGAAAACTACTCCTACTCCTGTAATGCAAAATGTATAAAATCCAAGGGTTATTAGCATATGCTTAGGAAAAACTATATAACAGTAGGTGAATAATAAACTTTCTACTGTCATTATGTTTGGAAATAAGTGTCCTAAGGACTTTTTCAGATATAGATTACATTTAGACTTATTGTTCTTGATGGCCGCTAATAAATCTATCCTCTGTGACTTACTTCTGGTCCTACTTTAATTCCATTATATTTTTGGCCTGTATACACACTATGGCAAATTTCACAATTTAATTATGTCAAGTGTGATAAAAAGGCCTTCACATCCTAAATTATTTATTTTAATTTAGACACCCGATAGATTAATTTTCTAAAGTGATAGTAATTCATTTGGCAGCCAATATTTTATGTGTGTAGTTAAGATATTTTCCTCTATTAACTTCTTTGAATTTATTGACATGGAATTTCATTTTCATTGTGCACTGTGTCAATATACTTAGATTTTTGTTTAAAGATCTCTGTGATCATATATCTTGAATAATTAATCCAGCAAATTTAGTAGTCTTATTATTTGTTGTTTTCTAGAACATTTACAAATATATTGAGCAAACCAGTTTCCAGACAGAGGGCTACAATGGTAAATTCCCTCCAGAGTGAAAACTTGACTTTTTTTCATACCCTCTATTTTCTATCACATACTAAATTATTAACCTTTTACATGACTTTCTGTTTACCTTGTATTTTCTTTAAAAGTCTTCAGAGATGAAAGTAATTTTTAGATTTTTGAAATTAAAATGCATTACAACTAGAAGATATGGATTGATGTGCTACTTGATTTCTTTAAATATTTCAGTAATTTGTAAGGTAGGAATTTTTGATACAAAAGATTTGTAATCCTTTCCCTCTTACATGTTTCACATAGTAATATGTCCAATAATTCCATTTTTTATCAAATATGCGGGTTGATTTGTACTTTCCCCTTCACTGCTAATGTCCTTTTTCACAGACATGATATTAAATGCAATAATTTTCACTTTCACTTTCTGTCAAGGTTGGCTTAAACAGACAGGATGCTGACATTTATATTTCTGTTCCTTCAGTTCCTTTTGGAATCTATTTACTTGGGTAGATGTCATTTGGCCAATGTGTTAATTCTATCAATTTGTTCTAAAACCTTTGATACCTACATTTGATTTGGAACTAACCATGCGATTCATCTATATAAAGAATGCCATCAGTGTGGAAATACATCATAGTGGACAGTATTGTGATAAAATAATGTAAAATTTTTGGTTTGGACTTATCTTCCTAGGATGTTCCTTTTACAACTCATCTATCGACTGCACCCACTCATTGGCAAATTTCCTGTTTCTGAAGCACTTAAGATGTTTTTAGTGTTTGCTTTTGGCAGATTTTTGCTCAAAATATTTCTTGGACTGTCTTACTATGATTTTATATTTAACTTGTTATATGTGTGAGCTGGCACAGGCAGGACACGGGAACAACCATAAAATCACAGATGAAAAGCAAAGAGTAAATTCATTTTTGTTACCTCAACAACAAGGGGATCCCTGAAGCAGTACCCAGGCAGAGACACACAAGTTGGGATGCAGGCACCTTGGAGCTTGGTCCATGCTAGAGAATTACTGAATTGCTGTTTTCACCTGTTGAAGTGCTAAGGCTTGGACAATAGGCCCAAGCCAGAGTTGACCTGCAGATGAATCCTGTCTATTTTATAACTGATATCCATTGTGCTAACAGGTATTTTACTAAGTCATAACAAACCACCTATTATGATGTAAAAGGTGGAAGTGTTGAAACCTGAGCAACAGGCCCTGAACCGAAACTGTTAACTCAGTATGTAATCATTAGTGAAATATGTATGGAAGATATAGCTATCCTAAATGTATCTTTCCCTTCCTTTGTATGTGAATAGAACAGAGTCATGGAGGCAGGTGTCTGTCCCTGAGGCCTGATGTGAGATTTTGAGCATAATCCAATTAGATTAGCAGGGAAACTCCCTTAACTTCTCCTTGAGCTCTGGCCAGGCTCTGGGGGAATCTAATGTGAGACTGAAACCAGATATTTCCACTCAAAACAAAGGTGCCAGCTATTCTGGCCTGTCCATCTCTGGTATATCAGGCTGGACCCGCTCACAGGGACTTTGGCAGCCTCACCTATGGGTGGAGGCACCGCGTAGGATTTCCCCCTTGCCGGGACAGGCTCTCCAAACCCTCGCTGTAACCGGGGCTGCCCAGCCACTGCGGGTCTGGGTGATGGGAACGTATGCAAGTGGTGATGGAGCTTTTTTAATTACTATTCTCTCAGGTAGTAATGATTTTATGCATTACCCTGTACGTTCCTATTTGTTTAAGTGCACTATTCTGTCTTTTCTTACTGTATGTTTTCTGTTATATTATTTAGTTATTTCTAGTAAAATAAGCCTGGTCTTTTCACTCTGGTGTCTGAGTTTAATTTGTATCCCTGATCAGCAAAACACCTGTATTTCAGGGATTCATGCAGGCATAGTTTACCACTGTGCTTTGATCTATCCCACAGTATGGCAGGAACCTCAAGCATGTTTGATGGGGTGCCTCTACATCTATCACAGGCCTATGTTATCTAAACACAGATGTTCTGCTTGGCAAACACACAAAGCTAAAAAACAATTAGTATGATATATGTGTTTTTCGACACTCCACCTGCAAGTCACTTCAGCGTGTTTACAATCCTCCTCGCCTATCTTCTGTTATTTTCCCACACTAGAGTTTATGCCCCTGTCTATTTTTTTTTTTTTTTAAAAAAATTTGGATAACACTTCCACTTCTTACTTAAAATAGCTGTATTTTCTCTCCTGTTAAAGCATATTGGCTTTTGAATGTCTTTTGACAAGTAGATATTTCTAATAGTTTATCTACTACCTTCATTTTGTCTTTAAGCTAATGTTAATCTTTCAGATATTCCTTTTAACTATATTCCACAATTTTATGCATGTAGTTGTTTTAAAATGAAAGTTAATAAGGGCTTTTTTCTTTTATTTTGTTCAAGGGTATTGAATTTTAATGCATTACCATGATAAGTCTGTATTGAGCACAGAGTACCACTCACTGTAGTACTAAGTAGTCACTTTTTATCTGTGGGTTTGCTAGCTACATTACAAATATTTTTTTGTTTTTTTGTTTAAAATTTATATTCTCTGCATCTTGACATTAATGATGGCAATAATAAAAGTCTTGTGTTAATCCAATAAGAATTTAAAAAAAAATAGGTCAACAAGCTAAAGGAGAGTTTGACTGAAGAGGGAATACACCTCTAAAAAATGGAGCAGTCTACTATGTGGAAATGAAGCTGGGTTCCTCAAATCTATGTAAAATGAAATATAGCATAGCAATAAATAATGAATTAAGAAAAATGAGATATGGTAATACTTTAAAAATATTATGGTGCCCAGAAAGATACTGAAAGTCCAAATCTGTGTCTATATAGAGATGAATCCACTAGTAAGGATGTTTTGACTGCTCATTTAATGTATCTAGAGTGACTGTGAAACACTATGAGAGCCCAAATGAGATGTGAAACATGAAAATATAAGTATACATGAATGAATAACACGTGTCGGCTGTTAGTTTTTTACTAATAAATATTGTTAGAATATTTATAGCTAAGATTAGTTGGTGTTGCTGAAATTCAGTATAATAATAAAGAAGGAAATAATATTCCAGTAGTATTTATACAGCTGGATTCTAGTAAAAATAACAATTTTAACGTACCAATTTTCTTATATGCCTTTGTATTCTCTGCTAGTTACACCTTCTAATTTTTTACTTATCTAGGTAAAGCTTTCCAGCTTAGTCTCTTCCAAGAGATTTTTAGTCCTAAACCCAAGAAAGTTCAGCCATTTTCATGTGTGATGGTTCTAAATTAAAACACATGGTCATTTTTAGAGTAGGGCCCATTCAGAATGTGTAGGAAGATCTCTGATGACTGAGAAGTGTATGTAGAATACATCAACACTTTTAATAAAGTGTGGAAGGCTTCAAAGTAATACCTAAAGGTTATCTATGTCTATCTAGTATTCCACAGAATTACCATCCTCATGCAATGATCAAAAAACATTTAAGGCACAATCTAGTTTATTATTTTGATACTTAGAAAATATTTAATGTACTATATAAGGTAAATCACGACTTTATTAAGTCTTCTGTCATCTGAGATGTAGCTAAGAAATTTTTTTAAATGTCATCCTTTCTTAAAGAGAAAAGCAGAAAACAATTGTGCTACTAATTTCATTAGTCGCATTTTAATTTCAGCTAACTTCTTACATTTAATGATTAACATTCTGTATGTAAAACAGAATCAATGCATATACATATCATGAAAATAACAATTTCTCAAAGAAGCAGAACTCTTTCCCTGTATTTTCCCATACTCCTTCCTCCCCTATCCATCTGCAGCATTTTCTTTCTCCTCCTTTGGTCCTTACCCTATACATCTCTAAGGGACTGTTTGGACTTTATTTGCCTCAACATTGCTGCTTCACGACTACCACTTCTTGGCCTCAGCATCCTGTTGCTGTGAAGGAGTACGCTTTGAAGGAGATGAATCATCCCCAATGAAACCACGACATCTGCCCAAAGCTAGAACAGCAGAAGCCTTGGTAGTGCCCATCAAACTGCACCTGCGTGTGAGCCAGGTGGAGAGGAAACCACGGTGAGGAAGATGTGCAGAGGCTGAAGGCACAGCAGGTCGACCCTTGGCCAGCACGACCACCGTGAACACCTGGGCATGTGCGCATGGAGGACCATGGGGTGTCACATATTACAATGAGCCCCGTGGAAATGGGCGGACTAAATCGTGGGGATGGGAACTATAAAAGGATGGACTGCGTACTCCTCTCTGAAGATGCTTGTTGTTTGTTGCCTGTTGCTTGTTAACGGATGCCTGAGACTTTGGCATACCCAGGAGTGTGGAACATCGTCATCGGCACCGAGAATGGGCCGACGGAACATTGCTGGATCCCTGGCGGTGGTGGTGGTGGTAATTAGTTGCATCTCTGTTTTTCTCTTCCTTAGGAATTCTGACTTTTTCCTTTCTTTCCTCTCTGTCCTATTGCTCTTATCAGTTGTTATAGAAAATGAAGTTTCCAAGGCTGTACAGCATCTGATCTCGTTTGTGTCTTAGGTTCACTCTTGGGATCATTTAAGTACCCTCCCCCACTACTGGATTGGGACAACATCTCACAATAGGTTTCAAATTATTACTCTAATATACCCCATAGTAAGATTTACACAGTCCTAAAATTATCTCTTTTCCATCCCATAACTCTCTTGCCCCTGCTTCTCACAAAAAATCTTGTAGACATTTAGGTAATAAACTGTCTTGGTTTGCAAGGTGTTCTGGAAAAATTAGTTTCTTCTGCTGAATCATCCTGGTGGGTTAATTGGGCAACTTTGCTGTTCTTAAGAGATTCAAGGTTCTCTGGTTTTGCTGACTGCATTACTTAAGCTCCCTCAGAAAATTATGCTGTTTGCATCCTGCCATACTGCCCTTTCAGCAACTTGCAGGGAGGTGTAAGTCCCCATATGAACCAGGGTCTGCCATGCAAAGACTTCATCAAGTTGCTGTCCATAGTTACTTGCCTCAAATGGCTTTCTGTAACAAGCTCCCTCCACTGTGTCATCCTCACTGTTCTCCCTCTGATCAATATCCCTTGACATACTTAGTTTAAAACTTTCCTTACCTTGTCAGCAAAGTTGCCTTTACTTCAAATTGACAAATAGATCCTGTCTCTCACCAAAGGTCCTTATTCTTCAAAGAGGGAACCACGGTCATAAAAGTTCTAGTGCACCACCAGCTGCATTTTCAGTTGTTAATTTACAGGATACATCCAGTCCCACCCAGCCCTTTCACCTCTACCTATGGGAAGGAGGAGAAGACCATTTGTTTTCAGCTCAGCTAGCTCCAAAGCTTTCTTTAATGAAGCCTGATCCCCTGCTTTGGGGATTGGGGCACTGAACTAATTCTGTAAATTCAGATCTGAAAGTGGAGGTTTTCTTCTGATGGCAGAAGTCACAGTCTTCCAAGCACTTCCATCTTTGGAGTCTCAATCCTCCACTTGTTTGAGTATAGCCCCTTGCTATCCTTACTTCTTTGCACTGTGCAGTTCAGGCTCTTGTCTTTGCAGCGTCTCTGTCTTCACACTGTCAACCTCCTGTTGCTATACAGCCTGCTCACCCCTTTCATAGCTCCTTCACTTGGTGATTCAGGGCCTGGACCACAGGCCAGCTCCCACAGATAATGCCACCATTGCCCAGCCACAAGGAGGTCTGCAGTTTGAGACCTAGATTATGGCACTGTGTGGAAGGGGTCTACAGTGAGACAGAAGAAGGAAAGCATTAATGCCATACTTTCTCTCTCCAACTTTTGTCATTATTGTACTTCTTAATTTCCTTACACTGTCAAAAAAACCCAAACCAAAGAATTTCCTTTCTGGAGGTATGCAGTCAGAACATATCTCACTGAATATTTCACTCACGGTTATAAGTAATCAGATTTGTTACATTTTATAAAGTCTCTTATTACTCAATGTACAGAGCTGCACAGAAAAACAAATGCAATATGTACTCAAAAATTGCATATTTATACAGAAAAAAATATTACCAAACCTAATGTTTTTAAAATATTTGGTTCCAATTTGGCTGTAAATCAGCAAATGAACTTTAATAGATTTAGTTAAAAAATTAGTAATTGAGTCCTTTCTTTTAAAATGTTTCTATTTAGAACTGTCTGTATAATACTAAACTCTTTTCTGTAACTGAACTTTTAACAGGAAAATTCTCTAAAATGCATTTCTAACAGCAGAACATTTCAAATTAACAGAAAAATTCGAGAGGCATTTGCCACTGGGTAGCAGTTTTCTTTTTGCTTGTCTCCAGTGGGATGGTATGTCAAAATATCTCTTAACATATCACTGAATCTCAGTAACACCTGAATGAAATTGAAAGCCAAGATTATTTAGTGTTTAGAAAAGGAAGTTAAACTCCAGTCAAAAGTAAAGGAAGTGAATAATTGAAATAAAACTGCCTAGAGAATTCAGAAATTTAGTTGTCCAGACAGGAATTAAAAAAAGACATTAATTTATCCACAACCAATATGTGAAACTATCACATGGTGCGGAAGCATATTGCCAAGTAAATATTTTATTAAAAAACAAAACAAAACAAAAAACCAAACACAACAAAAAAACGAACACCACACAACCCCATCTACAGATTTATTTTCGTTTAGAGTTTTTTTCTCAAGACTTATGATTAAGTGCTTCTTGGTAAGGGAAATATGAAAGTAAACTGCTTTTAAAATATTTTGCTGCTTTTTTATCATAACAGTTATCTTTTAATTTATTGATATGAAACATTATAATAACGATTATATATTCAGAATGTAAATCTAATACATTTTGTAGTCAAATAACAGCTATCCCAGAGGCAAAATGATTATCATGCATACACTGTAAAATATGTGTTTGCTTCAGTCTTTTGGGATTCCTAAATATGCAACCCAGATCTCAGCTGAAAAATGTATTAGGAATTTCATTTCATAGCTGTCACTAGGGAGTAAAAAAATATGGCTGACTGAATAATATTTACATGGAGTTCTCTTTTTGTATGCTTCAAGTCTTTGAACTTATCAAGAAAAGGCTTAATCAAGGACTTAAAAAATGTTTGTTAAGACATGTCCAGATGCTATTACATTTGAAAAGACAGTTGCCATGAGAATCTCAAGTATATTATGTTTAAGATTCTTTCTGGGATTAAATATGAAAAAAATCTTCAAATAAATTCAGATGATCAGAGTGAAAAATTAATTTTGCAAGATCTCTGAGCTCTTTGACTAGTCATATATCAGGTTTGCTTTGAAATGATCAGTATTTCTAATTACATGTGTCAGATGCTGTGTATTTCAGAAATAAACATTCTAGGTTATAATGAGATAAGTTTTTATACCTACAGTACAGACAGTTTTGATTTTTTAAAATGTGTGAGGGAATTCAACGGGAGGGGGCCTCAAATCCCTCATCGTGTTGTAAGCAAACAAGTCACTGTCACAAAGTTGTGAGAAAATGTTGACATGGAGAAGGACTGGAATATTGCATGGGAAGAAACTGACCTTGATATTGAAGTAGGGCAACATGCAGTGATAAAATGTCAAGGTCAAATATAAAATTAAATTCAGCTATAAGATGGCAACTTATCTCTAGAGGCAAATAATGAAGAGGATAAGTAGGCCACAGTAGTAATAATACAATGCGTCACCAAGAGAAATCAGATTTAGAAAGAAATGTGAATGTAGATTCAGCTGAAGTATATCCAATAGACAAATTAAATAATTATTTCTGAACCTCAGCGAGATTTGTTTCCATAAACTGCTCTGATCTCTACCAACAGGTACAGGAAAATTTATCTGAAATTAAACAGATACAAAGATGGAAAGTGAGAAGAATACAGGACTACACAAATGAAAGGAAACTGAAGAAACTTGATTTTCTTTATCCTGAAGCTGGAGGAAGATATGGATAACAATTAATAGATTAGGAAGATATACAGTTATAAAAGAACATGAAATTTTCTAGAATAAGCATGGCACAAAACATGTACAAAGTAGCTATCTGCTAGAAGAAAGTATTTTTAAAGGTTATGGACAGCATTTCCATTTTTTTGTTTGTATAAAGTGTTTAGGTTTTGTTTGATATACTTCCCCTCCTTTTCTTGGTAGTTTTATAGTCTTAAGTGTTTTTACAAAGACTTTCATGCAGTACATGTATGCAAAAAGCTCAAGACAATGCATTTTAAAAATTAAAATTTCAGGTAATATCAAAATATTCAGTTGTCATCTTTATGATTTTTTAAATGAGAAATGGACATTTATCTATCATAGACTTTGGACAGATATGAAAATGAACTGTTTACACTCTTTTGGGAAGAGTTTCTTCCAAACTGTATTCTTTTATTGAATAGCTGACAGCATAAAATCTTATAAATATCTGTCTGATATTCCTAACATCATTGATTATTTTATAGTTCATGTTCTCTTTTGCAACACAGTCAGCATGCAAACTCACCTCTTTACAGAGATATTTGCATGCTTATATGCATACATTTTCTAACATGTATGCTATTATATTTCCATGTGACCTTTACAGGCATTGAAACTAAACATGGTTTATTTACGTATAACAAAATCCATTTTTTCACTCCATGGTCTTTGGTTTCTTAGAGTACATTGGAAACTGAAATCCTATCTAAATGGGCACAGGATAATCCTCTACTGAGGAATGTGTCAGCAAAGTACAGGAATCTCTTGGTTCATCTCTTTCTCTACCTGGTCTGACTGCAACATGCTTTCCACAGTTTTCTGGAGAAAATATGAATGTTTTGCATATTAAATTCTTGTGGCAAAATGAGAAATAAGACAAGATCATGCAGATCTCTCTCATCAGGCTTCTAAATTACAAGGGAGATTCCACATAAAGAGAGAATGTGTTCATGGCCTTTAAGTCACTGGCCCATTCTGTGAACCTACAAAGCAGAAATAATCAACAAAACGCTAGGATCTACTGGTTGGGTGGTGTTTTGGGGTTTGTTTGCTTGTTTTTTGGTTGTTTTTTTCATTTGCAGCTATGTATTCTTACCAGTAAGCTTCAATTCAATGACATTCCCAGCTGTGTATTAGCTTCAAGCATAACGTCTCTTCCCCTTCTCCAAGACCACTCCATAACCAATAAATACAGTCAATCTCTTGGGATGTGGCTACAACTCCCTACTTAATCTAGAAGTGAAGTCCCCTGAGAAAAGACTGGAACTCAAGGATGACGGATGAATACTCTGAACTGCATTCTCACACAAAATGTAGACCACATCCTTTATGAAATCAGCTACAGATTTGATGATAACAGCTAACTTAGACTTCTCCAGCAACATAAGGAAAGTTTAGGTGCCTGTTCATTGAAACTTGGTTTGCAATAGTGACTTATTTCCCCAGAACATATCTGGAGACATGAAAGTTAAAGTGGCTTTACACTGAGTAGGGTGTCACCTAAATAGTTTATGTACTCCCAGGGATAAAACTGTGTCTTGGATGCAAACCCACTTAACTTACTGAGCTGATGATAGAGTTTAATTCAACTTGACTTCTTTTAATAGTTCTGAGTAAAAAATAATCCAATGTAAAATATAATCACACTGTAAAAGCATGGATTGCGTTTCTGCTTTGAGTTTTTACTTCTACTATTTTTCCCACTCTTCACCTCCACCAAGATTTATTTATTTATTTATTTTAATTTGTAAGGTATCAGATCTTAGATCCACAAAGCTTGGCTTAAGGAGAACAAAACAACATTCTATCATATGAAGAAGTGTGGATTTAATGTGTTACAATGCTGGCACTAATGTCTAGCATATAATACCTACACACATACATACGTGCACACACAACATGCATGTGCATGTGCATGCACATGCACAGAGGGAAATAAAACCTCCAAGTTTCGAGTCCTAGGCCAACCACTAAGTAAAGAAAATTAAGGAAATATTTCTCTCTGGATGGCTGTTCAGCGTTTGCCTTCAGAGGCTTCATGGATATGAAGTATATGAACTTGCTACTGTCAAGGTTAGAACAGTGGACCAGATGCTCTGATCCAGTATGACAACAGCTGAATTCTAATGTTACCCATCTTGAGGAAGAACATACAATACAGTCTGAAGTAGCATCCTTTCATGCAACTACTCTTGAAGTAGGACGGCAATATGGCAAGCAATCTGTTATAAGCCTTTATAGCTAACAGTTGGAATTATATGATTGTCACTTAATGAGTAAAAGAGTGGTTTTCCTTAATTTTTTAATTAGCATATTTTTCAGAAGTTTGTTAAAGTGAAACAGTTGGCTATCCAAAAGAATCCATATATTTCACAATGAATAAGTTTTTTCCTCTTTCTTCAGTTTTAGAACAGTTTAACAGATTTTTAAAATATTATTTTGTTTATATTGCTTTTGTTATATGTGTGAAATCTCCAATAACAACATGGATTTTTTTTTTTTTTCCCTCTGGAACATGTAGGACGATGGTTACAGCTAAAGTGCATGCTGCTACACTTCAGAGTTTATTTGGTTTCAATGATGTATTAGTCTGAGGAGAGGCAACTTTATATGAGCTCTTTTTCTTCATCATGTGTTGGCATCTACGTTCTGTTCTGCCATGAAAAAAAGTGTGATAAAAGCAAAGAGTGCTGGTTGCCCAAATACTTACCACTTTATAGCTAGCAGATCTGAGAATCGAGGAAATTAATTTTATGTAATCCAACAGAGATGCTGAATGATACTTGATGCACTTGACGTAGTGCAAGGTGGACAAGATAGCTGAAATGAATCACTTAATAAAAAATGCTCAACACTAATCCTCTGGAATGTTACACAGTTTTTCACCTTTTGTGAATTGTGGTTATCATCCAAATATATATAAGGTAAAGAACTATGACTTGCATAACTAGCTTTGCAGGCTATACATGTACTAGGTATTACTTTCTCACAAAAGTACTCTCATTAAATTCAAGGAGACTGTAGCTTAGTATTCAAACAAACAATGAAAAAGATTTTATCTGTAAGTTACTTTGAAATGACATCTTCTTTAGTAAAATATGTTTAGTAAAACAGTCTCCTGTACAGTTCAGTGAGCACTGAAATTTAAAGGTTTAAAAATAATCCTGTACATAAAATCTTTAAATCAAAACCAAATTAAGCCATTTGTAAAATACTACCTGGGCCACTTGCATAATAAACTTTTCATGTATCCATTGACTGGAGCAATTGTATATTTGACATTTTCACTCAAACTTTTCAATACATGAAATAAGTGAGAGTTGTTCTTAATTACCTTTTTACTTGTGTGACATATAAGCAGACAGAAGAACAGACCATTTTTCAGGTTGTACCTTCCTGATGAGTTATTGTGTTTGTTTCATCTGAAGTACTCTATTTCTCTGAGACATTTTGGACTTTCATTATTCTCAGTAAAAATTAAAATAAGTAGAGAAACCTTCAAAATACTTAGCTAAGCAAACTCCACAGTCTTCATTTATGTTTATATTTCTATAAGAAGTGGTGTGGAAATGGCAGATCAGATTAGATGAATAATGTTGATAATGTTCTCATGTTGCACTGAAAAGTTTCAGTAATAGAAGACTGAGGAGATTTATGTACCATATCTTCAGAATTTTCTGACTTTTTTCTTTAATAAAAAATGATCTTTCTGATATACTGGTAAATATGTTACATTTGTATTCATGCAATATGTGCTGACAGACAAGTTTTCTTGGATTTGCTAGGATTATAATAAATGTAACCATTTATTTTTCAGTATTATGTACCTTGATAAGAGAGAAAATATTACCATAGTGCTGAAAAAAATGATGGGAAAATAGGCTTATCTGATTTTTGTAGTCTGGGTTTTTTTTTTCCTCCTGTCATATGTAAATACACAGTAAAGCTTTATTAAAAATGGTTCAGAGGTATTGACTGTATTTTGCTGACC
>NW_020799091.1:52140415-52148011 GCF_003259725.1 Athene cunicularia | reverse complement strand
CTTCTGGTGTGTAACTATAATCATCTGCGTTTGCCTTTTTTGTGATCATATTGCTCACATATGTAAAATTCTTCACAATTGCACCTGGCTGTTCCATCACAACGGTAACAAAATACTTATGTACTGGTTACATAAATAGTTACATCATTTTAGTATACTGATATTGGGGTGTAAGGTGAACTATTTATATCCTAATTAAAACACATATGATTTCTAAATGTTTCAGGTCTCTGCTTTGTCTACACAATTCCTAGGGGGAATCACTGACACCATAAAACTTGCCTGGTATGTTTCTTCTGTGGAGGAGTATTCATGCTGAAGAAAATGTTTTGAGTACCTTTAGGGTCCCTTTCAGAGACAGAAATGTTTGCTTCTGATGTATGTGCTTCCTGACTTCCATGGTGCTGAATTAATTTGTAAGTGGAAATGTTTATGTGCAGGGCCCTGCTACAGTTTGTCTGGAAAGGGCAAAAAATCTTAGGGGTCCTGAAAAGGAGATTTTTATCTGGAAAAATGTTGGGTGCTAACTCATAAGTGCCTAAAATTAGAAAACAGAAGATTATTTTTTATCATTTTACCAATCAACATCCATACTGTGATTCAGCTGTTCAACCTTGGACTTTTCAATGTCTGAATTAGCCACCTTAGGCTTCCCTTTTAATGAACAGAGAGTAATAAGCATTTAATGTTATTCTAAAAAATATGTTCAAACCAGGGCAGGTACATTGTTCCTTGGAAGTGTCTATTTCTTTATCTTACAAAAGAAACAATCCAGAATGATTATCTGAGAAGTAGGAATCCACCTTACAGACATTTTAAATTAGAATTTGTCTTAGTGAACATGGCAAACTCGAAACAATGCCAATCCTACCTATTCTAACTCTGAATAAACAACAAACAGTTTGTAAAGCTGTTCTACTCCTAAACTAACCTTTAAAGTGGTCTTTTTTTTTCTCATAGACCTACTTTATTTACATGGCAGAAATACAAACAGAATGGAGAGAGATTAAACCATGTTTCCAGTGAGAGATCATTAAATGTCTAGTCTATAGTATCATTTAGGGAATTTGTGGTTTTTTAAATTGAATTTGTGCTACTAACTTAAACAAGGTTAGTGAATTATCACTGGTACCAGGACAAGTGGAATTGACTTTAAGACATACTAACTTATCTATGTTTCATATCACTTGTATCACCTCTGAACCCTGTACTCTCCTGCAAACTCTGCTTTGTGTATTCACAGTGTCTCAAATAACAGAGAGATCTTTGTCTCCATCCAAGAGTGGTAACTGGAGATGTATGTTGTGTGCCATTAAGAATGGTATGGGGACATGTGGATTGCTTCAGGGTACCTTTAAAAATGTGTTTGGAGGCCTGTATAGGGTGGCATTGAGGGTGTATTGGATGCAGTCTTGTCCTTACTACCTTTTGGAGAAGGTTTTGGACACAATTGTCTCCTAAACCATGCCTAAATATTGTTTTGGACATTCTTTATCACTCTTCTGTTACCCAGTCTCACTAAATTGGTTTAAACATCTCCAAATTTTAACTGAAGGAGCATATGAAGATATCAGTTCTTGGTGATACGTGTGACCTATAGTTCAACAGAACATATGTCATCTGCATCTTTCACTGCAAATGTTATGCAAACATTATGAAAACTGAGTGCAAAAGCTCCTTTGCCATTCTGATCACAAAGAGGGATCATAAAGCACCTCTGACTTAGTGCTTTACTAAATAATGTATTATTGGGATACAAAATGTCTTGCAAGGGATGACAGCCTGAAGGCCAATATAGATGTCCACAGGAGTATCTGAAGACACAAAATATTCTGGAGAATTCCCTAATCTGTATCTAATTCTGTGTCTGCAAACTTCTCCCTTTTTGAAATATTTACTTAAGAGTTTTAACAAAATAAATAGCAGTGGGTTTTACAAGTTTATCATTTCAGTACTTCATGTCTCACTACACTGCTAAGGAAATGTGTTAACTTACAGAAAGAATCTTAAGTAGTCCCTACAGCTTCTTCAGGTATCTCTCAAAGGTAAATAAAAGCAGGTGCAGCAATTTGATTTGTTACTTGGTTTTATTTTCATTCTTTGTAAAACAGATACCATCCTTTTGGAAGTTAGCTTAGTCTCTTGTGGCTCCTTCTGTGCTTTCTACTGGTGACAGACCATTAAGTGCTTCCCATGCGCCCACTGCAAAAGAATAAAGTTTAGTAGTAGAAAAATGTAAGATACAGTAAACGTAAAGTAACTATCATCCATTTGAGTTTAAAATAACTAAGCAGAAGGCTCTCTGAAATATTCATCCTTTCAGACACTCTCTATTTAACACAACTCCATCTCATTAGGATTCTACACAGGTGCCAAACAAGCTACATTATTGCACAGGTATTTTTATCTTTACTTGACATACCCCTCCAATGATTGTGGAACATTGAATTTAATCAAATACATAATAAACCCCTGGTCTTTCGCTTGACTTGTAGTCTATGCTTTGTTTGTTACCAAAGGAATTACGTATTTCTATGGGTTTAGGTTCTGTTTTGCTGTGGTTTGGGGGGGGGTTGTTGTTTTGTTTTGTGGTTTGTTTGGTGTTTGTGGGTTTTTTTTTGGTTTTAGTTGTTTTTTTTTGTTTGTTTGTTTGTTTGGGGTTTTGTGTTTTGTTTGTGTTGTTTGTTTGTTTTTAACTGAAACAGATACTCTGTATTCATTGTAGTTCTAGCAAAGTAGTTTCCTTGTGCAGCAAGCCTAAACAAAATTCAATTAGAGAAACTGTGTTTTGGCAGAATACTTGAGTGTAAGCAGTGAAATAGCTAATCAATTATTCATCTATTTATGCTGTGTTCAGCTTTAAATGAGGGTTTATACTTTGAGATACTATATTAGAAATTAATTTAGACATTCGATTATAATAACAAGGATAAAGTTAAATCGAATCATATAATTTCACTGACATTCATGGGAAAAAAAATCAAACCAGAAAAATCTGTTAGAAGTCACTCTAGGTATTAACTATGTTAAGAGTATATTAAAGGTATGAATCCTGAATTAAGAGACATTGAGGTACTGCAACTATGTGATTACATTTAGGTAAAGCTTAACTCTTTGTCATTAAAATGAGTAGTTGGATTTCTCATACGATTGTTTTCTCTGAAAATACGTGTTCTAACATGCTAGTGCTGCATAAATTTTAGGAAAATAGTCTTACATTAAGAGAAGAATTCATAATGATAGTTAAGTGTAGATCATGTTATTATTCAACAGCAGTCTTTAAGAAGATTGAGAAATATAATGGTGTTGAGAAGCATTGGAGAGAGACATATGAAAATTAAAAACATTGTTTCTCACAGAGTACCTAGAGAAGAGCAATCATAGTGATACACAGGGGGGCAGTGGGGAGAGGGAGCAGGGGAGGAGAAGTTTTCTAAAGACATAAAACATTTGATCAAATGGTCAATATCATACATTATTTTGGAGATATTCTTAAATGTTCAGAGATTACTTCAATTTAATACATATTCAATCACTTCCTTTGAAGGTAAATTGCAAGGAAAATGAATTTTGGGATTGTTGATAATAACAATGTGATATTAGTACAATATCCATCATATCACAGAATAATAATGTACAACTTAGTCCTTAGCTAGTCCATTGTCAGTTACAGAACATACATTTCAGTATGGAAACATTATGTTAGAAAAGGTCAAGAACTAAAAAATCACTTTATATAATTCCTTATGAAAAAAGTATTATATTTAACAAAATCATGAAGTTTTGGCTCATTGAATGGAATGTGTTAAAACGTATAGTTTGAAGGTAAAATATCTAATTTATATAGGTTTCAGGGCAAAGTCTTATGGCCTTGGGGTTCTGCAACATGCACATCATCAGTGTCTAAGCACTGAATCTTCTTGGAAAAACTGAGAAAAAGAAAAACTAATTTCATATGGGTAGATGTCCCAGGTGGCTGCTTGACTAAATTATATGAATCAAAAGAAATATTGTAAATAAAGAGTATAAATATTTACTGTGCCATAAATGCGAGTCAAGTGACAACACAATACAAATAAATGTCTCAACTTTTGTAACTAATTTAGAAATAATAATTTTGAGTTCATAGCTATTATTAGAATTTGCAGAGTTTGGTTAGTTATAAAACTACATAACTTTTTTTGGTGTTGCTGTTCTTTGTCTAGATGAATTATGCAGAACACCAGAAGAGCACTTCTGATGAATTTTTGAGGCAAAATACAGTCCTCCGTAGGAGCACATGTGTTTGTTCTACTTGAACACCCAAGTGTTCATAGAGGGAAAGCAGAAAAATGTTTTGAACCCGAACAACAGATCATGTCTGTTTCATGTCTATGTATGAATGAGTATTTGAAGATTCTACTTCTGTCTTTTGATTAGCTGCATGTCATCAAAATAATACAGAAAGCCAATTTAATTTATGAATTATAAAGCTACGGATACCAGCAAAGCTGCAGTTAGCAAACTTCGCTGGTTTTGGAAGGATTTTAAAAGCTAAGTACATGGAATAGATTGAAGGACATTTTATTCCGAATGACAGCAGAAATTTAGATGAGACATCAAGTTGTCATCCTAAAGAGCAGTAGTACTTTTGTCATAACTACTTTTAAAATAACTCTAGCAAGTATCCTTTATTTAATAGCTCTGCACTATTCATCTTCCCTGCAGTGAGTGAGTGATGACCCTTGCAACTGTAGTAATTAAACTTTTCAGTTGCAATAAGGGCCTCTGACAGTCTCAAAAGGAGAATTACAAATTAGAACTCTGACAGCCCAGCCCTCTGAAAAGAAATAGTCTATTTCCCCTTGGCTTTTTAACTCCAATTCAATCTTGGCAGATAGGGTCAGGTGTGTAAAAAAAAGTTTCTCATAATAGACTATAGATTCTAGGCTGGTGATATGTCTGAATGTGTATTTTCTATCAGTCTACTCACAGTGATATAAATATAATATTATACTCTGTAAGTTCATTAGCTCTCTTTCTAGTGGGAGAAGAAACCACTGAACATTCATTATAGACTACGTAGTGAAAATAATGGAATAAAAATTAAGTTAAAGGTCATGAACAAGACCAGTGGGTGGAAAACAACCTAATGGGAGATTCTTTTAGCTCTGACCACAATGTACCACACTGGACTGTTCTCTAGCAACCTGTACTTAAACCACGTCCAATTCACTTGTATGCAGAGAATGAAGTAGCTAAAAGTAGTTATTTACCAGAACTAGTGGAAATGCCTTTTATTTTTTATCCAAGGTGTAATACAGCTGAGATTGCAGGTGTACCCATTGTCCTGGTTCAGCTAGGATATGGTTAAGTTTCCCCAGCAGGCTGAGGGGGAAGGGATCTCCAGGCAGGTTATTCATATCATGCTGATGTCAGGTCCAGGCATGGCAACGCAGGAACTTTTTTCCTTTGTGGCTTTGGTCGTGGAGAGCACGGGGCTGTCTGTAACCATTGCGGTATTTCTCTGTATATCTTTTGTCTTGTTTACTGTTATTGCTGTTTATTGTTGTTATCATTGTTACTGTTGTCGTTCAGATTGTTTATCACAGTGTTGTATTAAATTTCTTCTTATTTTAACCTGGGGTTTGTACCCTGCTTGTGTCCGAGGGTGAGGGAGGGACAACGGCAACGTGGTCTCTGGTCCTGGCAGGGCTTAAACCACCACACCATTCACCTTTCATCCTTCTACTGAGAGGTTCTCATCTGACCATTAAATATCCATTCAGGACTCTGCTTAAACTGTATTTTGAATGCCTGAATAAGAATCTATGTGCTGGCGTACAAAATACAAACTTTTGAGGCATGGCTTGTGTCAAAGAGATCTACTATTGAGCCTTATTTCCCCATAATCCTATCCTATCCTATCCTATCCTATCCTATCCTATCCTATCCTATCCTATCCTATCCTATCCTATCCTATCCTATCCTACCTCACCATTTTACTCACCATTTGCTAGTTATTATTATCATAATTTCTTAAAACAATGTGCATTAAAAGAAACAATTAAATTCAACATTGCTTAAAGCCTCCTATATTAAGTCTACCCTTAACTGCCTTATTAAGCTAAGTAACTAATATACAATTAAATAATAATTAGATAATAACTTTTGCTGAGGTGAAATTATAATTAATGAAGTTTAAATTAAAGTTTTGACCTTGAGGAATAATAACCCACAGTAACTGAAACTAGAAGTTAATATATTATAACACAGATTTTCAAAACACTGGAGGCTTTAGAGAGGTATTTAGAGAGGTATGTCTTTCCTTCTTTCCTCAATGACATGGGCTTGGTTCATTATTTTTTAACTTTTAAGGGATAGACAAATGTACTCTTATAGATTCAGATGTACCCAGATGTACCAGTTAAAAAAGTTGTTGCTGAAGGTGAATTATTTTTATCCAATTCCTAGTTTGCATTGAAATGGACTGGAAATGTTTATACTGTCTTGCATCTGAACTATGAAATCCTACAGATAAAAACCAGCATTGAGTAACATACAATGGTTTCAGAAGCTGTTCATTCTAGATTACAGACAGAACAGCAATGATTTGCATAACTTTATCTTAGTGACTTTCGTGCTCCTACCAAGGTCAACATATATTGACTATCATGACCCAGATCAAAACTGCCAATTAATTAAAAGAGTGTGAATTTTAAAATAATCAACCAAATTAATTGCATGTATGTTCAGATGAGTTTCTCCCTCCTATGTCCATAAAGTGTGCAAAATAAGAACGGCTAGCAGATCAAGGGAGGTACTCCCAGTCTACCCTGCTTTCATGAGATTCCACCTGTAGTACTGTGCCCAGCTCCAGGGCCCCAGAATAAGAAGGACGTGGACCTGCTTGAGTGGGTCCAGAGGCCACAAAGATGATCAGGGGGCTGGAGCACCTCCCCTATCAGGACAGGCTGAGAGAGTTGGGGTTGTTCAGCCTAGAGAAGAGAAGGCTCTGGGGAGACCTTATAGTGGCCTTCCAGTATTTAAAGGGGGCCCATGGGAAAGATGGGGAGGGACTCTTTATTAGGGAGTGTAGTGATAGGATGTGGGGTAGTGGTTTTAAGCTGAAAGAGAGTATCTTTAGATTAGATATAATGAAGAAATTCTTATGGTGAAGGTGGTGAGATGCTGGAACAGGTTGCTTGGAGAGGTTGTGGCTGCCCCATCCCTGGAAGAATTGAAGGCCATGTTGGATGAGGCTTTGAGCAACCTGGTCTAGTGCAAGGTGCCCCTGCCCATGTCAGGGGGGTTGAAACTAGGTGATCTTTAAAGTTCTTCCAACCCAAATAATTCTATGATAAAAGATCCCATTCAAGATGTTAATACTATGTTAAATGTTGTGGTTGTTAGTGTTTGTATTAAAATTTGTGTTCTTTTTTTTCTTCCCCAAATGAGTCTGGTGTTTGTCTGTGCCTTAAAGGATGAGATCACACCTCCCTGTGTTTATTTAAATTTTCTGGGACTTTTGCTTCTCTCCTTCCCAGCTCTGGGGGAAAGAGGGAGCGAATGATGCCTTCTATTATTTTCCCCTTGTCAGTGCTGGGGTTTGGGGGC
>NW_020799091.1:52122232-52140365 GCF_003259725.1 Athene cunicularia | reverse complement strand
AGGTGAGTGGCTGCATAGTATTTAATTGCCCTCTGGGGTCAAGGGATGACAAGCAGTATTTTAATTTAATTATGAGAGAGAGCTGTCTAGTAAGGAGTTTTATGTTTTATTTTGTGGGAAATATTGATAGTATTTTTGTATTTCTACCTGAGGTTAAGGTAAGCAGTAGGTTCAGTGTCTGATTGGTGCTGTGAAATTCTGTGAAAAGGAACACCGGTATGAGAGACATTTTTATTTTTACTGTCATCTATATTTTTTTAAACTGCATCCTCAAGTGACACTACAAATCATTCTCTCATTTAAAATAACATTAATCCACCTACTACAGAAAAGCGGTCATATGGATATTTGGGATGAGAATCCATAGAGTGCTTGTAAGACAAATATATTTTCATTTATTATTGAAGAGTTTTTCAGGAGCATGCATTGAGTGATACCACCCCACAGTTCACCCTGAAAAGATGTTTGTTCTGTGAATAGTCCCACTGATTTCAGATAAACTCAATAATCATTATTCTTTTTGAAGAACAGAATGCAGTCCAGGTTCCCTGTTGTTGTACAACAGCATACATCTACTGGATTTAGTAGAACTGCATTGATTTAGACCAGCTGAAGTTCTGGCACATACATCATGACAAAATGCTATTCCCATACACTGGGAAATCAGTAGGGCTGTTTAGAAAGTAAAGATCATCTGGAAATTCTGGAACTGTTCCTGTAAAGCCTGAGCATAATAATTATTATTGATGGTATATTGCTTTCCTGTTTCCAACAGTGAATAAGGATGGCAGAATAATGTGTAAGACTAGATGTTTGAGGATTAACTTCCTTATGCATAAAACACCTTCCCTCAATTCTGATAAAGGCTTTTTGCCAATGCTTTACTAACAGTAAGTGCTGATGGAGGGAGACAAAAATAGCTTTCTGCAAGATATACTGAGAGGCCAGTCTGACAGAATAAATCTCATTTGTTTGTGTCCCAAACTCACACTTACATTACTAAGCCTTAATATTCTTGGCAGAACGGGTCCTGGGTCCTGAACACAGATCATCTTTCCACTTGCATTTATAATGCAGCCAGAAAGGCATCTCGGTAGAACAGTCACCTTCACTTTGACTTATAAAAATGAAATTCTTTAGACTGCAAGGATAGTTAGTTGGAATGTGTCTTGAAGCAATATTCCAGTGCTGCATCCTGTGCTTAAGTGCTTCCATCTTTCGAATAAAGCATCTACTCCTATTCAGATAAAGAACGAGAGATCATCCATGTCTTTATATTGTGTTTGTCCTACTTCAGTTTTAATCCTGACCTTCTCAGAAAGACAGGACAGGGAAACTTGTTAGTGAGTCCAGGGCACTGTTTTTCAGTCTCTATTGAAATGTAAGATGTAAATTTTGATCCAGAAGGGGCTGTGGAGCTTAGCAAATACTTTGTTTCCAGAGACAGAATAAAATAGAACAGATTTTATTTAGAAAACAAATTGTATGCTTACATTAAAACAATGTTGAAGCCACTTTAAATTCTGATTTGAAGGCAAACTAGCCTCTTTATTCATGAATAAATTTCTGGTTAGCAATCAATTGCTGAAATGCTTGTTATTGGGCAATTAAAATAAAGCATAATTATTTTATTTCCTTTTATTAAAAAATAAAATAAAAGTTACATAAGCCTGGAAAAGCTGGAGTGACGAGCTAAGGACACCTATATGAATTTGGCCACTGCACTTTGTCCACAACAACCCCCAGCAGCGCTACAGGCTTGGGCAGGAGTGGCTGGAGAGCTGCCAGTCAGAGAGGGACCTGGGGGGGTTGATTGACAGCCGGCTGAACAGGAGCCAGCAGTGTGCCCAGGGGGCCAAGAAGGCCAATGGCATCCTGGCTTGTGTCAGCAATAGCGTGGCCAGCAGGGACAGGGAAGGGATCTGACCCCTGTCCTCGGCACTGGTGAGGCCACCCCTCGATTCCTGTGTTCAGTTTTGGGCCCCTCACTACAAAAAGGACATTGAATGACTCGAGCGTGTCCAGAGAAGGGCAACGGAGCTGGTGCAGGGTCTGGAGCACAGGTCGTACGAGGAGCGGCTGAGGGAACTGGGGGTGTTTAGTCTGGAGAAGAGGAGGCTGAGGGGAGACCTCATCGCCCTCTACAGCTCCCTGAAAGGAGGTTGCAGAGAGCTGGGGATGAGTCACTTTAACCAAGTAAGAAGAGACAGGACAAGAGGTAATGGCCTCAAGTTGCGCCAGGGAAGGTTTAGGCTGGGTATTAGGAAGCATTTCTTTACAGAATGGGTTGTGAGGCATTGGAATGGGCTGCCCAGGGAGGTGGTGGAGTCCCCATCCCTGGAGGTGTTTAAGAGTCGAGGCGACATAGTGCTGAGGGATATGGTGTAGTTGGGAACTGTCAGTGTTAGGTTAATGGTTGGACTGGATGATCTTCAAGGTCCTTTCCAACCTAGACGACTCTGTGATTCTGTGATTTCAAGGTTTGAGTTAAAGAGCTTTTTTGAACTGTAACTTTTGATGAAAAGTTAGAAAAATGTATTTATTTTCTATGTACTGACTTTACTAAAGCAGTATTTTAGCACTGTTCTGAATATCAGTTTTATGAAGGATTATAAATATATATACCTATATGCATATACATATATGTGTGTGTTGGACTGTTTTGAGGAAAATAATCTGTTACTTCTCCCTGGAGTGCCATGGCTAACTGCATTTGAACCAGAGCCATTTTAGTGTGAATACTCCAGGGCATATTCGCTTTTGGTTCAGTTCTGCAGAGAGCTGTGTGAAGTGCTGAGCATTTACGGATGTCCACTGCCTTCACTGAGGGCCATCGAGTACCTCCTCAGATTCACTCGTATGCTCAAGGACATCTAGAGGACTCTGTAATCTTCAAATGAATCATGTTATATTCATTAGTGTCAGCTTTAAAGCAAAGCATTCAGGTAATCATGTCATAAAGACCCCAACCTCTATCATCTGTTACACATGCAAAGCAAGAGATAATTTTTAGTATCACCTGGTTTTCATGGACTGAAGCTCCTTGTAATTACAAACTCTATATTAATCTATATTAATATATTCACTCTGGATTACTGTGATTAGTATTTATATATATATAACACAAATATGGAAACACATCCCATGTGCAAAAATAGACAGTGAGATGAAAAGTGTAGAAGCTGCAGTTCTGCACAAATGACTCTGATCACTTAATGACTCATAATGGCTCACTGAGAATCTGAGGCTTAAAGTAACGAAGCACAGCTTGTTGACAGCCACCCACGTGTGACAGCCTGTACAGTACTCCAATGATACAGCAATGATATGTCACAAGACTTTAAAAACTTTTGACTGTGTCAAAATGACAGAAAATCCAACTTGTAAATGCCTCTTCCTTTATGAGATCCATCTTAATTAACAATTGAAAATTATCATGCAGTTTCTTCTGGGAATGGGCTTGTGGTTTGCTGCCTACTAGGCAATTGTCCACATCAGAAAACTTGCACGTTATTTGCTACAGTTCAGTACACATTTCCATCTCCAGTTTCAGGCAAAACCCTTATGGCAAATTTCCATAGAGCGAGTGACCTCAGACCCTTGAGTGAATGAAAACTGTCCTATAAAAGGATGGTCCCATGTCTTCTGTAGGTTCTCTGTTTTTGTCTCTAAACAAAATGACTAATTTGGAGTCCTAGGTAACTTTGGACAAGTGATAAAGCAAGGAGACTCTGTTCTTGTGACACACAGTGAGATGCCATGTTTTCCTTTCCTAGCTCTATTGTACTTCTGATACAAAGAACATCATCCTTCAAATTTCTATTTTTAGGAAACTATTTCTGAATATTCTTGTAAACAAAATGCAAGCAGTATAATTTTGTGGAATCAATTGCAGTTAAAGTATATATATATATATATATATATACACACATATATACATATATACATATATACATATATACATATATACATATATACATATATATATATATACACATATATACATATATACATATAAAGCTATTTATTTAGAACGAGTCAACTGAGTATTTAGGACTTTTAAGTAACTCCCTCCTTCTCCAGTTTCCTCAGTGTTTGCAGTCTTCACTGGAGTTTCCACTATATCCCAATATTATTCCAGCAGTTCTCATCCCAGACTGTTAGACTCATGTTCATATCAAGGACATCCTTAAAGTCATACCTCTTTCTATGGATGTAATTTCATTATTGGATTTGGATTTTTTTTTTTTTTTAAAAAAAGTTATTTCTAAATGTCTAAATGTAAGATAATTTTAACTAGAACGAAATCCAGATGTAAACATCAAACGTGTGTTTTGAAGATCTTTGGAACTGGGCTATAGTTCTAAAATATTCCTACCATTTGTCAGAAAGCACTTGTCTGGTAGAAAAATGAGATCTGAAAACTGTACATAGAATAACTCTACTTAAACGACATCCACACAAAGATTAGGACATAATAAAAGCTGGTGATTCTATAAGAAATTTATTGCTCATCCAGGCACTGGGAAAGGTCACTTTTTGGGCTAGATGTATACCAATAGCCAGAGTGAGGCATATAATTTGTTAGCAGGATGTTCTGTCCATTTGTCCTGTACCTGACTGAATAATAAATAGGGTATAAAGCAGAAATGTTTTGGATTATTAAAATCTCCTTCCCACTGACAAAAATGTGATTGGCTGTCTAGTGAATTGGACTGTGAAGAAGTACATAATGATGGTAAGAGATTAAAAATCACCTGTGCTGACTCTGTGCAAGTATTCTCATAATAATTTAAATATGAAGTATGAAGTAGAAACAAGGCAGTTCTAATTGTCATGGATTTTAATAGAAACTTTCTGCTAGCAGACAGCGGAAATTTCATCCATAACCAACAGTGAAATAAGATAGGCACAAAATGGAATCAGAACAAACTGTACCCGCAGTTCAAAATTATATATTCTCTTCCTGAAATAAGAAAACCAAGGGAACTTGTTTTTTGGTTGTTTTTTGTGGTGGTTTTTTTTTTGTGTGTTTTTTTTTTTTTAATAGTAAAACTTCTGGCATTAGACAGCATTGAATTAACAGCAATTCTAATTCTGCACTGCTCTTGAATACATGTTGCTACTGTATTGTGACTTGAAGAAGCTACAGGCAATATTTTATAAAGTGAATGGAATGGACAGCACACATACATGTTCATTTGCACATGCACCCAGAATAGTGTATCTACTCACTAAAAAACTTAATATGATTGCAGAACAATGCCCACACTATAGTTACTTCTCTCCTTTGCACGCAGTATTTTAGTTTATAGATTGATAGTACTTGTTTTTTTATTTAATAGAATGTCATTAAAGTAGGAAAAAAAAAACAAAAAAAACCCACCCCCAAATCCCAAATTATGTTGAAGTTTTTTCATGAAAGGTACTAGGCTATCTGCAGAAGACAGTGACATACTATGGTTTTTCTGCAGTGATACTATATCATTATGCATCATTCTTTTGCAGTAGGCATCACTATAGCTGCACAAATTATTTTCCTTCTATAGTACTATTCACAAATATGTATGCTTCTGATTTGCTCAGAAGTATGAACAGATGGATTTCCAGTTCTGTCTGACACAACTCTGCTTCTCCCACTGGAGAAAACTCTAACATTTTCCATACCACTTTCACAGCATGAGAAGTTAATGGTTGCCATATCAATGCATTTGCGTCATAATAAATACCCTGACAACTCTGAGATGACAGCGCTGGTTTTGAACTTCTAGTCATGTCTCTCTCCCATCCTGAAAACAATCTCTACATTATTCTATCTTCACATTCTTTTCTTTTTCTACTCCATTTTGATAGCAGCAGGACATGTACTAACTGAAAACTTCCATTAAACATGTATGCATACAGAAGCGTGAGGGAGATAAACTGTTGATGGATTATTACCTTTGTCATCCATCAGTTGCCCATGCAAATACAGCCTTCATATGCAGAGGATTGCTTTAAACTCTCTTGGCCAAATGCAAACTGATTTTCACAGGTCACCAAATGTCCCTGTCAAATTTCAGATTTCTAGCAGTTACCACACAGCTCAGATGCCCCAATACTTAAAAAGTAGGATGCAAACATTATGTTAAACTGCCAGTAGTGTATTTTATTTACATTCTGTACTTCTATTAATAGTAGAACCATTTTTATTCAAACATTTCAAGGACATCATTTGTGCCTGTTTAGATGAAAAATTCAACATGAATTGCTCTGAAAAAGACTTAGGATTTCCCAGCTCTTAACGATGCAAACAGAAAGCCATTTGCACTGTGAAATGTAGGTAGAATTCTAGACTACATATGCAAAAAGGTTGTTATTATTATTTCTGACTTGTGCAAATGGGAGCTGCCTGTTTACATAGCACAGAGCAGCCAGGCAGCAAACGTGGCTTGTATCAGCTGTAAGAAGCAGCTAATTACCTATATCAGCACTGCAGCTGTAGCTTCTTGCTAAGGACAAGAAATGATGTACCTCCCTTTATACAGGAATTAATTCACTACTATTTCATGCACAATTACATTCCTCTATGATTACAAAATGCCTGGGGAAAAAAAAACACAATAGAAAACAAAAACCAAAAAAGCAACACACGAAACAATTATTTTCTTGAAATTTTCTGAATAAGTACCAAACATTGCTGTCTGTGCAGAGCAAACAAAATCAAAAGAAAAAAAAAAAATTCAAGAGCACATAGTCAGTAACGAGCCATGCAAGTATTTGTCACTTCCAGAAAGTGTAATTATTTCTAAATAATATTTCGTGGTTTAAGATCATCCAGTTTTTCCAAAACTGCCTCAGATACTTTTTTCTTTTCCAAAGTGCCACACTGGGATTCCACTACCTTTACTTGTCTTATTTTGTACTGTATTAATTAAAATAAAGATTAAGCTCAGAAACACTCAGTTACTGAGAAGTCCTTTGCCTTTCATAACATTCAACCCTTAAAAATTGCTTTGTGGAACAAATTTATTAAATGTTATGAATTTCATTACATGTAGCACATGAACAGCAATTCTGCTCCTCCTTTTCAAAGTCTGTGAAGTTCTGTTAAAGTGGAAAGACATGCTGGTTTCATGGATGACTGCTGATAGCTTAGTTTTCCCCATCACTTAGTCAAATTGATTCACTTTTCTAATGTGAAGCTATGGTAGTAGCAGGTTGAGTATTTTTTCACTGGGTAACAGTTTCTTCTTCACTTTCTCATGAAACACAAAGCCCAGCAAATATATCAATTTTTAAGGTCCATATGTCAAGGTTAGAAACAAAAGTTGTGATAGTCTTGCTAATCGTTTCATCAGGAACTGAGAATCTACCTATCAGGAAAAAAAAAAAAAAAATCACAGTAAAATAAACTAGATTCATATATGTTGCTGAGCAGATATCCACAGGGAAGACACTTGCTCCCAAGCTTAGTGCTGCAGAATGGCTCATGCCTGAGTTTTTCAAAGAAGACTCCCAGCAGCAGAGTGGCTGCATCTGCACCGCATAGAACTTGGCTTTATGTCTCCACCTGTCTCAAATCAGTGTCTTTGTAGCCCTAGGACCTAATTTACCTTTTTGCTTACTTGGGCATAATGGGACTTTTTCCCAGTAAAAAAATTCTCAAACAATGTGAGGAATGTGCTTTAAATAAATACTGGTTTTACAGCATTAAATTCAAGGTATATGTAGTGTGTCTTGTGGCATGGTGCGAAAGGATTATGGGGTTCTTGAAGGATGCATAATTTGCAAAGGGTGTAGGATTATCTACAGCAGGTAGAAGTCAGTATAATGCAGTCTTCCAGTTTTCCTTTGGGAGTAGCTTCTGGTATGAACTATCCAGCACAATTGCATCCATGTTTGTCTTACAGGGAACTGGAAGTTTCTCTGAAAAGAGCTCTTGTGAATAAATTAAAAATAAAGCAGTGTGGATAATCAAGAGATAAAGACCCAAGTGACTTAATTTTCTTCACAGTCTCTACTGTAGTGTTGTCTCTTCTTAGGCTGAAAGGTTGGTACTACAGCTCCTAGAAGGGCTAATAAAGTTTAGGAAAAATGAAACCGAAGTAAAAAAGATATTAAGATTATTCAAACAAAGAACATAATAATAAGCTGCCTGGAAATAAATACTGCATTTAGATTAAAAAAAAAAATGACAAAAACAAACACAACACTAAAAGATAGAAAAATAAATTATTTAATCAGGGTGATTACATGAATACTGTTCTAATGGTATAATTCAAGGAGTGGTCCCTGTTTCCATTCTAGTAGACCCACAGAGGCGCATTCATTTATTTCTCTATTTAACATTCAGTAGCAGTCTAGATTTGTGTACATGACACACTGCTTAGAGTACAATCAGTCCTGGTACCACTAAGTATTTTTTATTCATCCACACATCCATCAGGCACACTGCACACATCATACTTGTTTGTATGCTCATTGCATGACAGGGCAACCTGCTTATTGGATGAGGGAAAGGCTGTGGATGTTGTTTACCTTGACTTTAGTAAGGCCTTTGACACCATTTCCCACAGCATTCTCCTGGTGAAACTGTCTGCTCAAGGCTTTGCTGGGTAAAAAACTGTCTGGTTGGCCGGGCCCAAAGAGTTGTGGTGAATGGAGTTAATTCTAGTTGGTAGCTGGTCACGAGTGGTGTCCCCCAGGGCTCGGTGTTGGGGCCACTCCTGTTTAACATCTTTATTGATGATCTAGACGAGGGGATCGAGTGCACCCTCAGTCAGTTTGCAGATGACACCCAGTTGGGTGGGAGTGTTGATGTGCTCGAGGGTAGGGAGGCTCTGCAGAGAGACCTGGACAGGCTGGAGCCATGGGCTGAGGCCAACTGGAGGAGTTTCCATAAGGCCAAATGCCGGGGGCTGCCCTTGGGCCACAACAACCCCCAGCAGCGCTACAGGCTTGGGGAGGAGTGGCTGGAGAGCTGCCAGTCAGAGAGGGACCTGGGGGCGTTGATTGACAGCCGGGTGAACAGGAGCCAGCAGTGTGCCCAGGGGGCCAAGAAGGCCAATGGCATCCTGGCTTGTGTCAGCAATAGTGTGGCCAGCAGGGACAGGGAAGGGATCTGACCCCTGTCCTCGGCACTGGTGAGGCCGCCCCTCGATTCCTGTGTTCAGTTTTGGGCCCCTCACTACAAAAAGGACATTGAATGACTCGAGCGTGTCCAGAGAAGGGCAACGAAGCTGGTGCAGGGTCTGGAGCACAGGTCGTACGAGGAGCGGCTGAGGGAACTGGGGGTGTTTAGTCTGGAGAAGAGGAGGCTGAGGGGAGACCTCATCGCCCTCTACAGCTCCCTGAAAGGAGGTTGCAGAGAGCTGGGGATGAGTCTCTTTAACCAAGTAATAAGCGATAGGACAAGAGGGAATGGCCTCATGTTACACCAGGGAAGGTTTAGCCTGGATATTAGGAAGCATTCCTTTACAGAATGGGTTGTTAGGCATTGGAATGGGCTGCCCAGGGAGGTGGTGGAGTCCCCATCCCTGGAGGTGTTTAAGAGTTGGGTCCACATAACGCTGAGGGATATGGTGTAGGTGGGAACTGTCAATGTTAAGTTAATGGTTGTACGAGCTGATCTCCAAGGTCTTTTCCAACCTAGACGATTGTGTGAATCTGTGATTCTGTGACTATGGTAGATTTTACCAAGGGCCTTAATGTTTTGTGGGACCTAGAGATTAATTTTACATAGGGATTAAGAAAGCATTGAAATCCCTCTGCATGAAGCTGTCCTGCAATGTCCTTTTAGATGGACAGGAAGAATAACATCGCTTTTACTTCTTCCTCTCTCCCTAAGCTCAGTTTGTAAGTAGCTCAAAGCACACTACAACAGATGCTTTGCTCTCTTAGCCCTCTGGAGTATTATTTCAGCTGAAACTTTTTACAGTACCTAAAGTGGGCTTTTTAAGTGACAGTCTTCATAATGTGGTCAAGATTATCTTATTATTTTGGTCGTCTTACAAACAACATTTATGTTTCTAAGGCAAGAAGCCAACGTACAACATACAAGCAAAAAAAAAGTAATATCCTGAGAGTGTCTGTGCTGTTGGAGGGCCAGCATGGCCTGAAAGAGGAAGGCTTAGCATGATCCAGTGTGCACTGGTTGTTGGAGAGGTTTCTGTTGGGTACAAACCTGCGAACCAGTCATACAGCCTTTGCTAGGGAGACCCCTAGTTGTATCTCCTCCTAAGGGAACTTCAGGCCAGAATTGATCTCAGAAATGCCCAGAGATTGAAGAGAAGATGAATGAGGACCAGTACACTGGAGCAAAACTGGGACTATTTCCAAATGACACATTTCTTAAATAGCTGCTGAATTTACATAACTGGAGATTTTAAAATACATCTTCAGTAAATACCTGTCAAGAATGGTTTTATTAAAGTTGATCCTGACATCAAATTTCTGACCTCCTGTACTTCATCCTGCCCTATTTTTATGGTCCTATGATTAAACACATGAGGAACCTCAGGAGCAAGAACCTTAAATTTGAATGTCAGCAGCAATTTTTATACGAGACTCTAAGGTAGCAGGCCACTTTCAAAGCTCACCCAACGTGGTGTAGACTTGTGCAAAATTAAGCTTTAGGTGCATTCAATATTTCTGGGTAAAACAGGTTTGTTAAATAATTCAGCATTTGCAGGAGCAGAACATTGACACTACTTTGGATATCGACTCTTAAATTCTGCTTAATTTGCACTTTAAAGGTAAAAGTTTGTAAACTATACTGCCTCAGATGTATAGCAATTAAAGGTTTACAGAGAATATTCAGAGGTAGAACTTCAGGTACTCTAGCCTAATTTGTTTTAAGAAGGATTATGAGATGAGTTAATAAAGTTGGAAATATACTCTTATATTAAACTTTTATCAGAGGATTACTTGCACAAAGCTTTCTGAGGTAATATATAACAAGGACTTAAGTTGCTAAATTAATTAGCTTGCTGAGTGTTCACTCTGTTAGAAATTTATTTTAGCTTGAAATATGAGGTCTTAATATAGAACTTTACAGTCACAAGCAAGTGCTTTTAGGTTTAAATTGGACCATCTTTAACAACAAATTTACCAAATATTTATCAAATATTTCCATTGTATCTAGCTCTCTGAGTAAATAATATCTAATATTTATAAATATGAAAACCAACATAAGCTGCAGATAGTATACTCGAACTTGCAAAAAATTTCATAATGTCTGAACATATTCTTATGAAGTAAAAACTTGAAGATATTCATGCTAAGAAAGGCTGAAAAAAACTTTCAATGGAAAATATCAAAAGATAGGTTGATAGGAATCTTCTTCCTTTCTCTGAAACCAAAGAAAGAAAAACATTGACTGTATTTGTGGCACATGGATATTAACTGATGAATCTCAACCAAAATCCTGACATAACTAGCACCTTCAGTTCTCTGATTTGTTTGAGATGAATGGCATGCTTGTTGGAGGAATTTAAAACACTAGATGTTAGAGGACTTCTGTCATTGCAGGGTTTGTGTTTTTATAAAGTGCTTGCCTTTTGTTGAAAGAACACTTTGTGGAGTCTTCTGCTATGTTATGAGACAATTTTTAATCAAGCTACTGAATTAATGAATTTGCTCAGCATCGGTGGTCTGATAAAGTCATACCAGCACGTAGTATAGAATCATCATCATTCTTACCTTCGGCTTTCTTGAGATATCTTGGCTCTTACATGTCAATTCACTCAGTGCCTTATACTTTTAGTGTATGATCGCCTTGTAGATAAAATTCTTCTCCTTCTCTTTGATAGTGACATACTATCAGTATGTTTACATTTCAAACTGGAAAAAAAATCAGTCCTGAGCAATGAAAAACAGTTCGCCCTTGTCCTAGACTAGATTTTGTTCTATCTTCTTCTGACCACACTAATACTGAATGTTTTCTTTCTGCAGGAGTATAATTTAAAAGATAGAGTGAATTCATTTGCAAACATCCTTGCAAGTAAGATGGTTTTCTAGGAGGTGCTACCAATGTGTTAGCACTCAGGGATACCAGGCTATGAGCTTTCTCCCACTTCAGAAGCCCATTGAGAGTTCTGTGTATTGCTTAGCTTCGCTTCATTTAAGGGGCGCTGAAACATTAGCTACCAATATTCTTTCAGCTATTTCATGCTTCCATTGTTATTATTATTTATTTTCAGCAATGTTTATTCCAACAGAACCACTACCAAAACCAGGCTAAATAGACTTACAATGATAACTGCAATGACTAGCATGTAGGCAGGACAAATGGCAGCTTTTGAGTTTCAATATAATTTCACATGCATCTTCACTGCCAAGGCTAAACTTCTAACTAATCAATAATCCCACATGTCAAGTGTACAAAGGAGTAAAAACTTCCTGGGCTCAGCTTTATTTAAGGAGATATGCTTATTCCTAAATTACTCAATGTCTCTATTGAGGTTATTACAAATCCATTAAAGGTTTTAGTAAAGAATGTAATGAAACAGACAGGAATGGTTCCTCTTAAGGCCTTATCCTGAAGATCTTGCTCACACTGAACTCCAATTTGAAAGCAAAATTCCAGAACTTCTTCCTGTGTGTCACATTCCACTATTAGGGTCTTATCATTTTTCTATTCTTTCCCCTATATTCTTACAGAAAACACAATTTTTTTGGTTAAAAAGACAAGAGAGAAGATTTTTAAAGGAACTTCTAGTTCCTTAAAGCTGGAAAAATTTTCTTGTCATCTTGGGGTTTTGTGTTTGTTTCAATGATTCTATTCTAAAGGTGGTGAGACTTCATCGATGTGTAATTTCATGACTAGTCATAATGTTCAAGTTCTTAAGGGAAAACAGAAGAATGCACAGACTAATACCATGAAAAATTTTCTACATGGAACTAAAAGTAGGTATGAAACTTCACAGTACATTTGCCAGTAAAATGTACATACAGTATAGTGAGAGCCACAATGCAGTGGAGGATTCTGCAGATTTGGACCCAGAATTAGTTATTAAATCACAAGAGATTTCAGTTAGTATAAAACCAGCAAGTTTACAACAATTCCCCACAAATGTTTGAACTACATGTATCTTTAATAATAATGAAGAAAAAGAACAGACTAAGTGAAAACACTCTTTTCTGTCTAAGTGAATTAATCTATTCTTTTAGGTCAATTCACCTCTTCACTGAAACTTAATGTGCCAAAGAGAGATTTTATGAGGCCCATCAGAACCACTGTTAAATATGAAGGTAGCATGTATTAGAACATAAAAACCAATGTACTCAAGACTTCTTGGGAACATAGATAAACTAGAATTTTGCCATTCCATTATTTTATTGTGTTCGGAATGCCAAACAAAGATTTATCATCAAAATGCCTTTCAGATTTTAGGGGAAGGAGAAGAAGACAGACAGATACTAAAAGGATTTTGGGGAATATGACTGGGGGATGATCTTTCACTTACGCTTATAAGAGTTTTCTTCCCTCTAAGACTCTACTTTTCCTGTAGTTTTCCATCTTGTTTCAAGCTGTTGTCTGTCTTGTTCCCTATTTTGTCTTTTCTTTACATCCCTTTTCATCTTCAGTTGTTTCATATGAGTATTACTAACATTTGAGTAGGACGGAGAATACATTAAATATTTCTAAAGAGTAGGATTATTTGGATTGTTGTCCCAGTAAGACTGAAGAAAAGGTGAAGTATTGAGTTTTTGTTTGTGTATTAAATTAGTTACTGTGAAAAATTCAGATTTTTTTCCCTAAATTAAAAAAATAAAAGTTAAACTTTTTTCACAGGATTTATTTTCTAGTAAAAGTGAAAAATAGTTGTTTTCAATTTTCATCATAATAATTGAGACCAAAGAAGGATTGTTTCTTGATCTTGAAAATTTCAAAGATCAACAAATTGACTTAATCTGAGATTCAGAATTAAAAAAAAAAATAAATATGAAAAGTGTATTAGGTATTTCTATGATTGACACATAACAAACAGAAGAGTCAGTTGTAATTGTCATTTGGAACTGTGAGGGTAATTTTGAGATCTACAATTTATTTGAAGATTTTACTTGTTTCAGAGTAAGAAGAATAAACATGGTTTTACTCTATTCTAAGTAAAATTGTACTTTTTCTTAAGACATCTAAGGAAGCTGATTATGATATACATGTAATTGACAAGGACATATTACTTTTACTTTCTTTTAGATATATTTTTATTGTTAAAATAAAATTTTGGATATCAGTCTCACTAAACAAAAAAGATTATGTTTTTTTTTTTTTTTTTTTTTTTTTTTTTTTTTTTTTTCCCCCAATACAGAATGGATTATTGTGCATTAGGTTAAAACACCCTCAGACTTGAATGTCATTATTGTGATCCTCAACACTCTGTTCAGTTTCTGTTAAAGCTAAGTCAGCTTTCAGTATAAAAGTTCCACATCTGGGGAATCCCAGACAGTTGTGAAGGTTGACAGCACCAAACTCAGTATGTATCTAGAGGAATTCAAATCAAGGTCTTTGGGCTTGACTTTCATTTCTTTTCTTGGCTTTTTGTTTCTCCTTGCAGGCACAATTACTACTCAAGTAATCTGTCTGTAGAGAAAGTATTAGCAGACCTGTATGAAACTGGTTCTTCCTTTTATTGCAGACTTTATCAGAATTATTTTTTATCTCTTAAGTTAATGCTCAAGATTCTAGGTTCACAAATCAAGTATCATTTTTAGTTTGAGATTTATAGACATAGAAAAATCCAAGAAAATTCATTTAAAACTATCATGTTTTACCTGCTGTTAAAGGGAAGCCATTAATCCCTACCCTGAAATTACTGTTTGAGAGGAATTTAAAGTTACTGTATACCCAACCTTAAGAGCTTTGTCACTTCAAGAATATTTTTTCAGTGAGACCAGTCTCAAAGGTACACAAATAAGAGTTTTCTTATAATTCTATTACTGATAAGCACAAAAGTTTGGATTCAGCTGTGATGTACTTTTTATGTATTTTGTATAAAGCTAGTCATTATATCACATGTGGTTTTAAACCTGAAGTTTTACAGTCATCTGAAAATCTGTAATCTCTATGTCAAAACACTGTCAGAAAAAAAAAAAAAAGTCGTTCTGTAGAGGCACTAAATTTCTTAGTTAGAATTCCCAAAGCATAGGGAAATAAATTTGCTTTATCAGTTTTCAGTAATTTGGAAATCCGGAAACTTAGAGTGTATATTTTACAAATATGCATAAGATTTGCATGAGATGTGGTAGAAGATGACTATAGCATTATATGGCACTGTGAACATATAGTGACTTCTACTCACAAAAGATCTGTTTTGGTTTGATAGCAGTCACAGCTCTAGCACTTACTAGTTGGTGGGGGTCCCCTCACACTGCATATTACTATATTTCCTGTTCCGGTGTATTGGGGTTGTAGTATTGGTGCTGGCACATGTACCACAGCTTTCATTTGTGTTTAGTCCAAGAGGAAAATAATTTAGATATTACTGAAGAGATACTTGGTAAAACATGTGTAGGGTAGGATCCCACATTCAGCAGTGTAAGAGCTACTCTTGTTCAATAGCAGTGTCTGTTATGAATCAAATTTTGCCAATACCAATACAAATACAATACCAATGACTTCAGGTCAAATTCCATTATCTTGTTCTGTTTTCTTGCACGCTTTCTCATGCACATTTTAATTTTAATCTATGCATTGCACCTCACATCTTGAACAACAAATTTAGAACTGTTTTCTAATGATTTACCTATAAAGAAGTGAAGCCAAATGCAACCGACATTTTAAATAAACAGCCATGTAGATAGTGAACAACTTGCAAATCTAAGTCTCTGGTGGATAATTCATTCATAGCTTGAAAGTATAAAGTTACAAAAAGCTCCTTAAAAATTTACTTTCATCATTGACCGACAGACACAAAGAACCTCTAATCTTACAAATTTATCTTATATGTCTACAAAATAGTCTGGCTGATAGTTGCAAAGAGAATATGAGTCAAAAAAATCAAGGAAAATTTTATTAAAATAGAATCTTAAAATTGTCATTGAAAATACTGAATAAACTGCCAGGGAAACAAACCAAACCAAACCAAGATAAATAGAAAAAAATGAAACAGGGAGTAAAATTCAGAAGTACTCTTTTGCTTTGCAAATATATCTGTGGAAACAGGTTCACATGGTACTGAGTTAGAAACAAATACTGTTTGCTTTAGTTATTGTTGTGGTTTTTTTTTAATATAGCTTTGTAAAAGCACTGAAAATTATCCTAGCCACCTCCAGAAATGGCAGAAACAGTGTGGGAAAAAAAAAAAAAAATAAGAAGGTGAAAAAAAGGAAGACAAAGCAAAGAAATCTAATCAGATCTTCTTTCACTGGAGCTAGATTAAACCCTTATTTTGATTTTGTGATGGTACCAAATTCTGAAAATGACCTGTTCAACATGTTTTTCTGCTGGCTTTGATGTTGCTTTGATTTCAGGGAATACCAGGCAATTACACCCTTTTAAGAAACTCTCCTAGCAAACATATCCATTTTGGAAAATTAATACTTTGTTATTGTTCTGCTGTTATCCAGAGTTATAACACTAAAATTAAAGAAGAAAGAGACAAACAAACAGCATGAAGAGCTGAGACAGCTTCTGTGACTACTGAAAAAAGAAAAAATACCATTAGAAGGGGAATGAGGACTCTGAAGAGTTGGATCACTACTTCATGGTAAGAATTGTTAAAATATGACCAGGGAAGACATCATAAGCCTTACTTTTTCTTCATGATCCTGTGTCTATTGAAAAGACACTAAACTCTTTTTAATTCCTTTTTCTTCCTTCGAAGACATAATATTTTATACAGCTTTCTTTTACACGATGACAGGGGAGGGCAAGTAGGCTCAGATATTTGTTTAATCTAAAATTTTGATTTCAGGATATTGTGTAGCTCTGGTCCCAGTCACAATATTTGTCAGAATTAATTTGAAAATATGTCATATCATCAAAGAAGTTGAGTATCAAGCATCTCCTTACAACTACATGGAACATACTTTTGCTTTGTGGAAAATAAGGATATACAATATTTCTCTAGACATAATCAGACCTTAAATGTTAGCATAAAAGAAAGAAAAAAAAAATCAACAACTTTAAACCTAGTTTTAGCCACAGATGATAAATCCAAATACGTTTCATTGCTGTAAATACTAACAAAGGAAGCAAGAGATTTATCTTTAAGCGGTACAGAATACCACTGATTAGAATAAGAAAAAGAATATCAAATGTCTTATGAACAGAAACCAGTGGGTTTTCTCAGAATAAGAAAATGAAGAAACAGTGACAGCACATTTTTAGTAAATCCTTTTTCTAATCAAGAGAAAACAAACACTAGGCTTAGGATAGCAATTTGACCCATAATCTATGGTTCCTTATTGTTAAAATACTGGACTAAATTCACTGGTAAAGAATGTGGACACAAGTCAAAAACCCTGTCTTATGAGAATTTCACGTTTGTTATATTTGCACATCTTACAGTGACCTTTAACTAGAAACAGTTATGCTTATGTCTTCTGATGGTAGATAATGCAGATTCATCTAGATGGTGCAGACTGACACTTCGGGAATGATGAAAAGAGATTAAAATAGTGAAAAAAAACCAAAACCAAATCAAAACAAAAAACACACCAAAAAGCAGTGGATTGGTTAAGCCTGCTCCTACAGTAATGGAAATATGTAATACACATTTCCTGGCATCTCAATTCTGTGATGTTATATTAACTATATGGGAAGTGTACTTGAGAGAATAGTTCATTAGCCAGGTTGCCAAATTAAAATAATTACTGTTTCATGTTGTCCTGGTTCAGCTAGATAAGGGTTAAGTTTCCCCAGCAGAGAAGGGGGAAGGGATCTCCAGCCGGGTTATTCATACCATGCTGACGTCAGGTCCGGCATGGCATCACGGGAAGTTTTTTTCCTTTGTGGCTTTGGTCACGGGAAGAATAGGGCTGTCTGTAACCATTATGGTATTTCTCCGTATATCTTTTGTCTTGTTTACTGTTATTACTGTTTATTGTTGTTGTTACTATTGCTACTGTTGTTGTTCAGATTGTTTATCACACTGTTGTATTAAATTTCTTCTTATTTTAACCCGGGGTTTGTGCCCTACTTGTGTCT
>NW_020799091.1:52071693-52122182 GCF_003259725.1 Athene cunicularia | reverse complement strand
GAGAGGAACAATGGCAGTGTGGTCCCTGGTCCTGGCAGGGCTAAAAACTATCACACATGTTAAGATATTTTTGAGAAAATATTGAAAATAAGGTATCCCTTATTCAGAGATACGTGCATTAACAGAATCACAGAATCATCAAGGTTGGAAAAGACCTTAAAGATCATCCAGTCCAACAATTAATATAACATTAACAGTTCCCAACTACACCAGATCCCTCAGTGCTAAGTCGACCCAACTCTTAAACACCTCCAGGGATGGGGACTCCACCACCTCCCTGGGCAGCCCATTCCAACGCCTCACAACCCATTCTGTAAAGAAATGCTTCCTAATATCCAGGCTAGACCTTCCTTGGTGCAACTTGAGGCCATTCCCTCTTGTCCTATCGCTTATTACTTGGTTAAAGAGACTCATCCCCAGCTCTCTGCAGCCTCCTTTCAGGGAGCTGTAGAGGGTGATGAGGTCTCCCCTCAGCCTCCTCTTCTCCAGACTAAACACCCCCAGTTCCCTCAGCCGCTCCCCGTACGACCTGTGCTCCAGACCCTGCACCAGCTTCGTTGCCCTTCTCTGGACACGCTCGAGTCATTCAATGTCCTTTTTGTAGTGAGGGGCCCAAAACCGAACACAGGAATCGAGGGGCGGCCTCACCAGTGCCGAGGACAGGGGTCAGATCCCTTCCCTGTCCCTGCTGGCCACGCTATTGCTGACACAAGCCAGGATGCCATTGGCCTTCTTGGCCCCCTGGGCACACTGCTGTCTCCTGTTCAGCCGGCTGTCAATCAACCCCCCCAGGTCCCTCTCTGACTGGCAGCTCTCCAGCCACTCCTCCCCAAGCCTGTAGCGCTGCTGGGGGTTGTTGTGGCCCAAGGGCAGCCCCCGGCATTTGGCCTTATGGAAACTCCTCCAGTTGGCCTCAGCCCATGGCTCCAGCCTGTCCAGGTCTCTCTGCAGAGCCTCCCTACCCTCGAGCACATCAACACTCCCACCCAACTGGGTGTCATCTGCAAACTGACTGAGGGTGCACTCGATCCCCTCGTCTAGATCATCAATAAAGATGTTAAACAGGAGTGGCCTCAAAGCCAGCCCTGGGGGACACCACTCGTGACTGGCCGCCAACTGGATTTAACTCCGTTCACCACAACCCTTTGGGCCCGGCCATCCAGACAGTTTTTTACCCAGCAAAGCGTGTGCCCATTCAGGCCTCGAGCAGCCAGTTTCGCCAGGAGAACACTGTGGGAAACGCTGTCAAAGGCCTTACTGAAGTCAAGGTAAACAACATCCACAGCCTTTCCCTCATCCAATAAGCAGGTCGCCCTGTTGTAGAAGGAGATCAGGTTTGTCAGGCAGGACCTGCCTTTCATAAACCCATGCTGACTGGGCCTGAGCATCTGATTGTCCCGCATGTGTTGTGTGATGGTACTCAGTTCTCTACTCTTTGCTTGCTGACCTTAGGAAAACACAGCTTTCCCAAAAAGACAGGATGACAACAGAGAAAATGAGTGAAATCCAGCCCAGAATACACAATCACTTTTTTTTTTTTTTTTTTTTTTTTTTTTTTGGCATGTATTCTAGAAACTCTAGTAAGAGCTCTGATTTCAGTACATTGATGTTAACAAATATTTCCCAATCAGTCTCAGAGACCCTTAATTTCTATCACAGACAATTTAACTCTTCTTTTGATACTGATAGCCCAGGAATCTACTGTAAGTCTATCCTAGGGCTTAGCGACTGAAAGGTACAAAACAGAAATCCTCTTTTGTCTCTAGAATGGAATCCTTAAATTTATAATAGTTCAAAGAATTTGGATATTTCTACCAACTATCTTAGCATCTTGAAGGTTTTCAATACTCTTTGTTTTGATTATATTTACATTCTGTGCAATAACTATCTTCCCAATCTGTTGACATGTTGATTTGGCTGGAGTGGCATAAAAGTCTCAATTATCTGAGCTTTAGCCTATGAATTTATTATCTGCCTTGTTCCTTTTGACACCTCTGATTTTAATAGCCCAGTAATAGAGGAAAATACTGCCGCAATACATAGACAACACTTTCAACTGTAATTAAACCTCAGAGTCAAAATTTATGCAAGAAATATCATCATAATCTTGGGAATTCAGGCAAGATACATGAGGGTTTTATCTCTGTGTTTTGTTAATGTCTTATTTACTGCTTCACAGCTGCCCAATTTCACTAGAATTGGTCACCTGCAATACTTCATTTATCTGCTGACTTGGTGTTTGGGTCCTGTGCTTCAGCACTGAAAGCATGTTCAAATCATGGCAGGCTGAGGTATGACTAAACCTACTCATGCTGTTTGTTTGGTAGGACACTATGTATGTAAATAAATTAAAAAAAAAAAAAAAAAAGCATCTCTACCCCTTGTGTTTTCAAATTAAAGAGACTCCTGTCCTTTTCCTTGGTTTGATTTTGGTATCTCAGGGAAGCTTCTATATGCAGAGTGTTTTCAAATCATTGCTTGTCAGCTGTGTCCCTCAGGACATTAAGATCTTGTCAGCTTATTTTCTAATTCCAGTGGGTTTTGCTTGGAGAGTAAATAACCTGACTGATCAGATCAGGAAAGTTCTAAGTATTGCTACAAAAGAAGGAAAATTTTAGATCAAAAAGGAAAGAACCTACTGAATTTAGGTAGCTGTTTGGCAGATGTCTTCCCAGTCACAAAAGTTGAAGTGGTTAACTACAAGTAATTTTTCTTTTCCCCAGTCTGGCCTAAATATTTCTACTTAAAGACACTGTGGGGTTACATTTTGGTCCTTCTGCAATCCCTTCTGCAGCAAACATAAAAAAATATCATCAACAAACCCTTAAGACTGGATTATCATAGCATCTGAGCATTTTACTATACTTAATGTATCACCCATTTTCAATACTACTGGGACTCTTCTGAAGGTACAATCTGGGATTCTATGTGTAACAACATATTAAGAGCTTAGTATATGATACCTTTATGCTACTTTTAATGATAAATTTAAGAGGGTGCTGAGTGACAGATGTCAAACACAGTTATAGCAACTAAACAAAAGTTAATGCATAATTGTTACAAACAGTTGTCACTGAACTGAACTCCATGAAGCTACATTGATCTGCGCCACCTGAAGTTCTACACTTTGAATGCTATTTTTTTAAGATGCTGGTGTGAAGTTGCATAACTGGAACAATAATTATATTCACTTGAGTTATCATTCATTTATTTAAACATGCCCTGTAATTAAATAATTGCCACTCTAAATGTTTCCATGGCTATTTTTGAAATTACTTATTTTTAGCTTTGGCAGTAGAGTTCATTAACATAATAGGAGCACTTCCCCAGCTTTAATTAGTTTATCATTATGACATGTATATGAGGTAACGTCCTTGCTTGACACACCATGAAGATGAGGCTAAATTTGCAGTGCTTACTTATTGTCACAAATATCAAACAAGCAGAAAAAATATTAAGATTGATAAAATCAATAATCTTGAACAACTGGAAATTGAAATCTGACAAGTATCTCAATTTGCTGACATTAATAGTCTCTGTAAATAAAATACATCAGGTAATATTTTATAATGCTTTAAAATATTCTCTAAGCCTTCTGCTTTTCAGAAGTCAACCTGTGTAATCTTTTTACACACAGGGTAGAAAAAAATTTTATCATGTTTAAGATATATTCTCTACTATTATATTAAAACTATAATCCACATTACATAAAATCAAAGGTACAAAAAATGATATAAGGCAAATAATATTATTTCCTATGCATCCTATATATCACATTATGGTTTTGACTTTGAATAAGGACAAATAATTTTGAAAATTATTATAAGCCACTGTTATGCAATATTACAGTCTTTCTTCTCATATTATGCAGTTATGTTTCTAGTGAAACAGTTTTCCATAAAAGTATAATTAAACTCCTCAAAAAAATAGCACAGTGGCTTTTTCCCTGTATGACAATTTTGATTTATAACCATTAAATTGTTAATTTTTATTAATACCAATTACAACTAAAAAGTTAATATATTAATCAAATTTTACATAGTGTTAATCATTAATTCAACCCCCACACTAAATGTTGACTAATCAGAACACATCTTTCCAAAGGCATTGTATGAACCTGATCATGAAAGTAATATTTTAGACTTTCAAGACCTAACACTTTTAAATTGTGAAGCCTGACGAATCTTGCAGTTTGGCTCTGTTAGAGAAATCCACTTATGGTCAAAGATGGAGAAGAGCAGTTGTCGTTACTATGGTATCTGACAAATGAAAGCAGAATAATATCTCTTAGCTACCAAACAAAACCACACAAAGAAGTGACTATGTGGCACATTTTCTCTCTCATCTGCTTGTAGAGAATTGCAGTACAGCATCAGTTCTAAAACTCAAGTTTTCTTAGATTTCATGAAAAACTGGAATGATATGAGGTTTTTGTCAGACGATCATTTCATGTTATACCAACTGTTAAATTATCAGTATTTAAGAGGCTTTGAACAGCAACAATCTTTCAAAAGTTGCTCTCCTTAGAATAAATCTAGTTTGTCATTTAGGTAGAGGGGTCAAGATAGGATAATTAGCAGAAGGTACCTCTTGAGAGAAAACTTCTTTGTCCATTTTTGTGTGTACTAGCAATAAATATATTTTATTACATTGTACTGGGTCTGGCTGGGCTTGAATTGATTTTCCCCTATAGCAGCCCTCACGGTGCTGTGTTTTATGCTGGGAGCTGGCAGGGTGTTGGCAGCACCCTGGTGTTGTGGCTACTGCTGAGCAGTGCTTACACAGCACCAAGGCTCTTTCCGACATTTCCCCCCTCAGTGGGACGGGGTGGGCGAGATCTTGGGATGGGACACAGCCAGGACAGCTGACCCGAACCGACCAAAGGGATATTCCAGACCATGTGACGTCTGCTCAGTATAAAGCTGGGAGAAAGGAGGAAGGGGCTGGGGTCACCCTTGGTCCTCCGAGGCAACCACTCCACGTATGGGAGCCCTGATCCTGAGAAGGACCCTCATCGCCTCTTCATGGGAAGGAGACAATAAATCTGTTTGCTTTTTCTTCAGTGTGCCGACCTTTGCTTCATTTTCCTTATATTAAAACAGCTTTTGTTTCACTTACAAGGGTTGGTTTATCTTATTTTCTTTCCGTTCTTTGCCCTGTTGAGAAAACAAGGGAAAAAGGGAGGGGTGGGGGGGAGTGATAGAGCGACTTGGTGGATACCTGGTATTTAGCCAGAGTCAAACCATTACATACATATATAGAGAGATGAAATTTCATCATGATGAAAAGAAGGTTTAAACAAGTAATTTTGTTTTTATAGGGTTAGAAATATTTGTTTAGGAATTAGGCAGAAAAGTTGATTAAGCTCTTAATTTTGGGTTCTTTAGATGACTTCAAAAATCTTTTATCTATTTGATCTTTTTCTTTGTTTTAAGATTAAATTATTATCCAAAACAATTCCCTGAAGAATCTAACAAAATGTCAGATAACCTGCATAATTAAGTTCTTGTCCATCAGCACTGTTATGTTAGGTCAGACTGAAAAAATCAATTGCACATGCAAATAGCTTAAAAACTCATTTAACCAGGAAGGCAGGGCAAGAATTTGTTTATGAGAATTCATGTACATTTACAATTTTGTATTAAACAAGCATCAGATAAAATACATAAAGAGAATAAGATACTTAGGTATCAGCTACTGTGGGTGAGGGCCCTCGGTACTAGTTTGCCAAAATGATACTCCTGTTGAGTGAATCTTGAATTCTACTATGCATAGTAACAAAGGCAGAGGAAGTGTGGAGAAGATTGTTATTTGGAGTAACCTACATCTCTTTTCTCTCACATGTTCATAGTTGGTGTTGGATTCTTCCTTTCCAGAAGGCAGAATGTGTCCAGAGCCATTTTCCTCAAAATACAGTTGTCAGTAGAAATTGATTCATCCTTCTATATAGAATTTTCCAATGAGATATAGGTATTCTAAAGAGGGGAGCTTGACAATCTAGAAAAGAATGTCACAGTACTACGGGAGAATGGAAAACTTGCTATCCAGATACCTTTTGTGCTTAGTTATTTTTTTGGAGTGTGGCAGATGCTGGTTCAAGCCTCTTATTCCTGAGATGGACCCTGAATACAAGTCTTCTGCTTCCTGACAGATAAGCTATCATGGAGAAAAATGAACATCACTTTGAGTTAGTCAGACTGTTAAGCACCCAGAAGCTTAGCTGTTAGCCATCCCAGAAATCTCAAACAGGAGGTTAAGTGAGGAGTTTCAAAAGCCATTTTCCATCATTCTGCTGAAATAGTACAGTGCATACATAAATCCTTTCTTGGGTAGTTACAGCCTCTTTCCATAGAAAAATGCAAAAAGTTTAACAGTCATCCTTATTTTGTTTGGGAGATTAATGGTTTTCCGTTCAGTTCATGACATGACATAGCATAGTCTAAAATGTTTACACTTCTAAGATGGGACACTATTTTTTCTTGGCTAGATGGTTGGTCATCTGCTATGTACCTAACATTTATGATCATGATCTTTCACTATTAAAAGTCTTACAGAAATTACTGTCATTATAGTCCAAGGTTACATCAGCAATTTCAACAGTGTATCACTTGATCTGATGCACCATCTGGGGAGAAATGTACTAATCTTTTTTTTTTTTTCACTGTATGCTTGTTTTTGTGCTCTAGATCATCTAATGTATTTATGCCTTGTCTCTGAACATAGGATTTCAAAGGCACTTTTCATCTCGGTTGGATGCTAGTTAGCCCACAGGGGCAAAATGCCTGAAAACCCAGTTTGTTGATCAATTATTTCTTGATAGAGTATTAGTCAGCATCGAATGGAATGTTTAAAGCTATGAGATTGTCATTCTGTTTTCAACATTTTCAGCCTCTTAAAATTTTTCTTTCTTTACATGAGACAAGCAAATAGTGCTCTGTAGGCATTTATTACCCATTGCTGCTCTACTGTACTTCTAGCATGAATCTTTCTTTAATGAACAGACAGCTGTAATGCAGTTTAAGCTTGTGAGGAACAGATAATCAAATAAACAAAATGAATAATGAGTTACAGATGTCTATTTTGATTGCATGTTCCAGGAGGACTTTAATGTCTAAAAACTTTGCTTTGCACACTGGCTCCCAGGAAAGTGTTTAAGAACATGGAATACATCTGAATAGCCTTTATTAGATGTAGTATTATTCATTTCACCACATTATTAGGTTTTACTCTAAGCTGTTCACACTGCCTGTACAGCTGTATTTGAATCTGAGTCAGTCTTCTTCTGTTCATCCATTTTTTCCTTTTGTTTTTAAAGGAGTCAATCTCACATTTTTAGGTAAGTGTACAAGTGCTTTAGTATACAAGTAACATAAAATAGACTGAGACTGCAAGCTCCAAAGTCCCCAGGCCTTCCCAAAGACACCATGCGACAACTCTTTTATGTGGCTGTCATAACTCTGAGAGACCAAACTTTTTTTACTGAAATATTTTTTCCCAAGAAAACCTAGAAGTAAAAATTAGATCTTGTTAAAACCCAATTTGTAAATTACAACAGCATTAACGGGAAAGTCATGCTATGTTTATTTGTTGTAGCAACATCAGCTCAGTAAGAACATGTGTTAATGACTGCTTTATCTAACATTCAAAACTGGTAAAAATAGTTCAAAAAGGGCCAGAAAATTGCAAAAGATCAAATTTTTAGAGTTTATGCTGTTTGATACTGAGACATCAAGCAGTACATACTGAGATAAGCAGGTTTTATGTCTATTATTAGATTTTTCCAACAAGGCCAGGAGGCTTGTCTCAGAAAGTGTATTACAAACAGGATGATAATTAAATGGAGGAACCTGGAATAAGTTAATACAATTTTCCGCACTAAGCATGTCAAATACAAATATAAAACCTCAGGGTAATCTGTAGCTTGTGTTTCTTACTTGATAATTTGAAATACACTTGATTGCTTACCCTAATTCTTTCTCTTTGATTTTGTTTTTGGGTTTTGTATTTTAACAAGTTTTCTTTTATGAATATTCTTAGATATAGGCTAAATTGTCAGCTGCAAATCACAGACAGTGATTTGTGATAGATATTTATCCCTGCACAGATTTTGCTAAAAGGAGCAATGGAAAAAAAAAAAGAATCAACCAAAATCAAACCCTTTAATTGTACATATGGCAAGGCAGAAGTTATTCCACCATCAGTGAAACAGATACAGCTGCTTCTAATGCATTTCCTTTTTAGGTCTCATCTATGTGAAGTTTGAAGCTTCAGCATTTTTATAGGTTTCATATATCAGTGGCACTGCCAATGGATTGATTGATCAGTTTCAATTGTTGATTGAATTTCTCACTGCTTATTGTACTTCTGTGTGGAAAAATCACTAACTTGCAGTTCAACTTAGTCAAGTATATTTCCTCTCACCAGTTATGGAGAAGCCAAATATAACCCTGCTTTAGTTAGTAGTCATCTTTTCATCTCACACATCTCATTTCCTGAAATATCATGGCATTCAAATTATTTACTAATTCTCTGTCCATGTTAAAATACAATGTTTGTTGTTTATTAAAGAAAACAGTAAAAGATAAACTCATTTCAGTGTACACACTGTACACTGACCTGCAAGTTTCACAAGCAATTTACTTATTAAATGCATTACCAGTAAGGTCAAAATTTAAAGTATTAATTTTGATGCCTAGACTTCCAGAAATACCCTTTGCCTTCTCACATAACTTTGCCATATTTTATTTTCCTAGACAAAAGTGTAGATATGTTTGAAAAACAAAACTTCTAATATGTTCTCAGATAAACTAACATTACCTTCACTGCTTTGATGGCATTATTCCTGGTTTACAGTAGTGACTTCAAGGAGAATCAAATCTCATCCTTTTATACTGCTTTAATGTCAAAGACATTTTCTTTCTGTCCCTCATGTTATATTTTTATACTTTCTCATGCTGCTGTCTTTTTCAGCATCTTATTCTACAAGCTGCCTCTCACAGCATGTTGCTGAGCTGGACGAAGCTATTTTCATCACTGTATCTACACCTAATGTCCTAGAGTGATAGGAGATTGAAAGGAAAGTTGTGAGATAATTGCTCTGACCTATTTACTGCAGCCTCATGTCACTGCTACACTCCTGCAGCAGTGTTGTCAGTAGGCTGAAATATGGAAATAGAATTGGGCTCATTACATTAAGAAGACTCAAAACCAGAAAAACATTTTGCATTCACTGAAATCTGGGAATTAGTAATGATATATATAACAAGTGAAGTAGTGAAGCCTATATATTCATACAGAAACAGTCATTTATGATTATAGCTTGTTAAGTTTCTGTCACCTCATTAGATTAATTACTCTTTAACAGACACATGTCACAGTGGGGATATAATGAAGCTTAGAATCCTGAATAGTGATTAACAATACTGCGTGCAAAGGGTTTAATGTAAGGAATTGGTGATGAAAACTTACAAGTGATCAGTGCCATTGGGCAGACATTCTGAATTTATTTTTTTAATACTGTTACCTTTTTTTGTAGTTTGAATAAAACATATGACAGTGTTTTCATGTTCATTCCCTTTTAACCGGAGCTAACTGTTGCTATCACTTAACAATGTGGCACGCTAATGCCTCCAATAGCTTAGTGCCATATAAACAACCAGTAAATTATTGTCCTTATTGTAAGAGCTTATAGTCAAGAAAGAAACAAGCAAAACCAAAATACATCTTATTTTCTAGCATGCAATTTAATGTCAGTTATTCTTTATTCCATAGTAAATATGCCTTAAGTTACATTTGCATGGAGAGTTAAGAAAAGGGCATAGGCTTTACAGATAACTCAACAATGAGCAGTGCTTGCTGTGAGTGAAAATCAATATAAATACAGTATGAAACAAGGCACACATTAATACATTGGCAGAGGTCAGCTGTAGACTGGCAAATCAGACAAGCAACAGGATGAGCAGTTTCTCTAACATTTATCTATAACTAGAGCGATGAAATTGTTTCCTGAGCAGTGAAAACTGTACAGCTTGATTTCCTATAGCTTTCTGTACTTGTCTTCAATAACAGAACAAATTCAGCTCCCTTGACATATGTCCTGTATCTGTATTGTCCTTTTCAGTATTTCACATTCTTACATTTTTTTCCCTCTGACCTTGCACACTGTTTTCAGGATACCTCAGACTCCCTCATTCATTCATTAAATACCGGTTAAATACGAAGAGGTATATGTTGATCGACTTGTTATTTTTTGGCTGCTAACAGGCCAAACAGAACAGAAAATTAATGAGCTGAAGCCTTTCTCAGAATGTAAGTATATGGGCCAGCCTTTCCCTTCCAGGCACCTGACTGATGAAACACCAGATAAATTGTCTTTGAGAGTTCCACACTTCTCAAATTTGGCAGAAATTTATCAATCATTTTAAAAAAATATTGGGAAACAGATGACAAACAGATGGACAGATAGTTAACTCATGTAAGCTTAATTTCATTAAGGAATTTGCTAAGAATGTATTTTTCATAATGGATTTTAAGGAAGACAACAAATACAAGAAGTCTTATTTTGTGCCTTGCGTAATGTCATTATGAATGATAATTATTTAAAATGTAAAATATATCAATCAGCTAAATTAATTTTATTAAGATTTGATACTTATAATGTAAATGAAACTAAAACCTTATAATTGCCTAGGTATAAATTTATATCACCTTGTTTCTCTTTCTGTGTGAAGAAATAATGGTTTTAAAGACTGAAATTTCTATAGTTATTTTAAAAAAATCCTCTGAAAATCAGTACAACTAGGAACAACTCTGAATATTAAAAAAATAGCTAGATTTCTAATGTAGTAACAGTTGGGAGGTTTTAATAAAGTTTAAATAAAGAATTTTAAGTAAAGTACAATTCTGAAATCTGTTCTATGGAAAGGGAAAAAGGGAAATTTTGAATAAGGGGAAAAAAGTAAGAAATAACAAACTGAAAAAAAATCCAAATCAGAGTCTAGAAACTACAGACAGATTAAGATTTCCTTTTAAAGAAGGACTAATTGGGAAACCAGTCTGGACTAGTGGTCAGATCTCCACCTCTCCATGACTTATAGAGAGACAAGCCAACTCTTCCTATCCGTCTTGGATTCCTATCTTGTAGGAAGATAAACTGTGCTCCGAATGTTCTTATCTCTATGTACCAATGGAAAAGAGCACTACTTCCACCATTGCTACTATTTTAGACAGCTAAATGAGGCCGTATAAATTCCATTATACTTTTAGCCATTAGTGAATCAAATAGCGTCTGAGGGCCATAATGTTAAGAGTACTAATATCTCAAAATACCAGGAGTAAGTAACAGTTATTAAATAATGACAGGAATATGTTAGCTGTATATAATTTACACAAAGTTGCAAATTGGATTTTGGAGTATATCATTTTACTGTATTCATATACTACATTATTTCTCTAAGAATATCACTGTGACTTCACTTGCAATATGTCATAAATAGGAAGTACTGAATCCAAGTAGAGCTATTGGAATTATGTCAGATAATAATAAATCGTAATGTGATACTGTAACTAAAACAACAAAGATGGTTCTCCAGTTACAAGTGCAATACTGTTGGGTAGTTGTAGGGAGAGGACCAGTCATCTACGCATATTCCTATGGATTACTCGTCTATTACTAATAGCATTTCTGGAGTACCTGTGTTTATTCAATGACTCACTATTTTTTTTTTTTTTAAATGTGCTAAATGTCCCAATACCTATTCGACACATAGATCTAATTAAGAAAATAACTTTTTTTTTTTTTGTGTATACTGTTTAAAATTGCAGTTATCACAGAAGACACAAGTGAGTCTGGTTAGGTTGAAACAATAATGTCCAATGGGATTAAAATAATAGCATATTAAACAAAAAATTTACAATTACTTCTCTGCATGAAGATAATTTGTTTACGCCCATAGTTTGTTAATGTAAGACAGGATTATACTCGAACAACTACTAATGTTGAAGGAAATTACAGTCAAAGGGGATTACAGCCATGTAATAACTTGTGTGCATTTATGTGAAGTTTTGTTTTAGTCTCAGAGGGCTTTAAAAGGAAAAATACTTTTTAGGATGCACTTCTAGGTCCTTTGTTGGAGGGTTGCCAAAAAAATGAGAAACAAGAGAAGACTGCAGAAACTTTCAATAAATATAAAGAAGAGGTGAGCCACAGTGGTTCTCTGTCTTACGATCTTCAGATAATCAGTCTTGTATTATTAGATATTAGATAGAGCATTTAATTTACAATGGTCTGTGGTGTTATGTCTGTAACGCAGCTTTCTCCTCCTGCAAATGAGACAGAAGGGCAAAACAGCATGGAATCAGAGGGGCAGAAATTTCAGAAAAACCTGATTACATTAACATACAAAACTATGCAGGTGAAAATTTTGCATGGAATACCTTAGTGCATAAATGTGCTTTAATATTTCTTGATACATTTTAATGATCAACATAGATATTTTGTCTGGGTTTACAAGTGGCTCTTCAATTTAAAACAAACAAACAAAACCTTTTCAAAAGTTACAACTAAAAATAGCTCTTCACAGCTCAGACATTACTTACACAATTCACTGTTTTATTCTTTTCATCAGCTACAGCATGTCTGTAATATTTTCAGTTAATTTCTTTGCTGGATATTGAAGTAGAAAAATGCAACAGTAAATGTTGCATAGCATAAAGTATAGGCCATAAAAGCACCAGCTATAAAACATGACATTAAGCATCTTTTACATCTCTGTGTGTTCAACAAAAGTCAGTCTGTAGCAAATATTTCTAGAGTTATTATCTTACAGCGTGAAAAATTTGTCTCATTGAGTTTAAGACCAAAGAAACAGAACAATTCTATGAACGATCGCTGGATGAAACTGCTATATACATTGGCTGTAAAGAGATCAAAAAGAGTGTTCCAAAGGAAAAGCAGTATACAGACTTCTGAAATGCACTACTACCCTTTAAAAGGGTTTCATTAATCAAGAAGCAGCAACAGCTTGATTACTATCTGTGCTCGTTTGAATGGAAGATAATTTTAATGGTCATGAAGTTTTATTGGACTCTACTTATTTAAACACCCTCACAGTAAAGAAAGTTTTGCTAAATATAGCTTAGATGCAGATTTACAATGCAGTGGATGCTCAAGGTCCTTAAGGAAATGAAAGATAAGCAGCTGAGGGAATTTGGATGATCTACACACCTGAATGATGTTGGTAGTAGATACAGTAAAACTTAAAATTTATGAACAATTTATTCATCAATTAAACATTTTCCCTAAAGTCATAAAATATGATAGAGCCATGTTACAGCCTCACTACTGTCATGTTACACCATTACTGCCAGGCACAATTCTATTCTGCAGCTGTTTGTCAGGTGAGAGGCAAAAGTAATATGGCCTTCAGTGAAATGAGTAGCAGTTTGGTGGTATTGAGGTTCTTCTCATCAAACTGTTTCTGAATGTGTTTGTTTAAATGAAAAAAAAAAAAATTCTACCCTTCTTGCAGAAGAGTCCCCATAAGTATGTTTATAATGCAACAGGATGATAGTACACAATACAAAAGGGACAATGCACAATTATGTGATATAAAATAACAAGTCTACAATATGCAAAAGCACTGTCATCTTAAAGAAAGGATTGTGTGCCATTCCTGAATTTAACTCTAGTATTATTGTCTGTAGAATCACAGTGCTGAGTAAGGGCAAGGTTTCATGTGAATACCCCACTTAGGAGCAGGATGAAAAGAATGCCATCTGAGGTAGAGAAGGACTGATAGTGTTTGCTTAAAACTTGGAATTCCTAGAGACCACAGACACATGGAATGGTTGAAGTTCAAAGGAACCTCTGTAGGTCATCTTGTCCAACCTCTCAGTTCAAGCAAGGCCACCTACGGCAAGTTGCCCAGAACTGTGTCTAGATGGGGTTTTGATATTACTAAGGAATAAGACTCCAAAACCTCCCTAGGTAGAGCCTGTGTCAGTTCTTGGTCACCTTCACAGTCAAAAGTGTTTCCTGGTATTCAGGGGGAACCTCCTGTATTTCAGTTCGTCCTCATTACTGTAAAAGGAACAAGCTTTAGAAAACTCTTTTCTCTTAGGATATTATTATTAGCAGGAATAATTAATAACTAACTATTGTTTTGTACGTTAATAGAGCACAGGTGCTTTAGGAACAATACTGACAGTTTAATCAACTTAGAAAAGCTAGGCAATGAAAAGCTAGGCACAGATTAAGTATATGTTAAATAGAACATTTTGAAAATTTTCTCAGAAGTCTAAAAGTGAATTATAATGAAGATTGTTCAGAAGATAAGTAACTACGATGACCAAAGACTGCATCAGTGAGCAGTGGTGTCCGAAGAGGAATTAGACTGGAACGCATAGAACTAGTCGAAACTGTGGAATACAATGGACTTTTGAAATTGATGATGAATTGAGAGCTGAAAGTTCCTGGGAAATCACCAAAGACTCTTTGTATTGTATGTTATATCATATATATAGAGGACGCTTTTTGTTAGCTGTTGCCACTCACTGAGGTGATGGCCCAACTCTGAGTTGTTAATAAAGCAAGCCTAGAGATACCCACAGTCTGGTGAAATCCTTTAACAACTGCCTCAGGTCCTGTCATTGGACATCACTGAAAAGAGCCTGGCTCTCTCTTCTTTGCACCCACCTTTTAGGAATTTAAAAATATTTATTTCCCCCTTGCTGGGACAGGCTCTCCAAACCCTTGCTGTAACCGGGGCTCCCCAGCCACTGCGGGTCTGGGTGATGGGAACGTATGCAAGGAGTGATGGATCTTTCTTAATCACTATTTTCTCTCTCTCAGGTAGTAATGATTTGATGCATTACCTTGTACATTTCTATTTGTTTACCTGCACTATTCTGTCTTTTTGTACTGTATGTTTTCTGTATTATTCTGTTACATTATTTAGTTATTTAGAGTAAAATAAGCCTGGTCTTTTCACTCTGGTGTCTGAGTTTAATTGATATCCCTAATCAGCAAAACAATTCCTTATTCATAAAGTCAGTTTTACCCCTATTATTATCTTTTGTATTTATGGGCTACAAATAACAGCATTTTGTAGGATAGTCAATGAACATGTAATACCAAGAAAGACTTGTGGCTGAAGAAGGACACTGTACCAAAGCAGTCATTTTTTATTTAACATACCAATAACCAATTTGTATTTTTTCACTCCAGAGTCTGTAAAGAAAAATTGAATATATCAAAAATAAGAGTAGAAGTAAAGCAGTTTTAAAGTGTTGTTCCAAGCTTTTCAAGAAGGTCTCTTTATATTCAGAAACAAAAACTCTGACATTTATATTTTTAGAAGTTCAGCTTAGCATGATTCCTAATAGAATCTTCCCTCCACTTAAAATGTATCTTTAGGTTAAAGATTTCTAGCTCTTCTATTAAGTGAATACTAATTTAAAAGCAATTGACCTCACTTTGTTCGTCTCTTTGAAGAATGAATAATTCAGTGTATTTTTATGTCTGTGTAACTTTAAATGGTTTTAGAGATGATAGATAGAAGTATATAGCTCATCTTACCTCTCTCTCCTTGCTCTTCCTCATACTCGTCTCAAAGACCCCACTTAGCCCTCAGTGTGTTCCATATGGTACAGAGCTGCCAGGTGATAACAGAGGGCATGCATTACCGAGCCTGTTGGTCACCAACACAAGTGAGCCAATCAGTGACACCAAGATTGGAGGCAGCCTGGTTTACAGTCCCAAGAGATGTGGGGCAGACAAAGAGTAAAATCATGACACCGAATTTTAGGAAAGTAAAATTCCAGCTGTCAAGGAATTAGTCAATGGTACTCCCTGGGAAGCTGCCCTCAGGGGCAAGGGAGCAGAATAGAGCTGGCAGATCTTTAAGGTTACCTTCCGTAGAATGTAAGAGCTCTTGATCCCCAGGTGTAAGAAATCAGGAAAGGAAGGCAAGACACCAGCATGGATGAGTCAAGGCCTACTGGTCCAATTAAAGAGCAAGAAGGAAATTCACAGACAGTGGAAGAAGGGAAGTGTCCTCACCTATGAGGAAAGGCTGAAAGTGTTGTTCAGCCTGAAGAACAGAAGGCTCTGGGAACAATTTATTGTGGCCTTTCAATACTTAAAGGAGATTTAAAGAAAGATAGTGTGCTGGGTATGTGTGTGTGTCGGGGGTTTTGGTAACAGGGGAGGGGGCTACAGTGGCCCCTATGACAAGCTTCTCAAAGCTCCCCTGGATCCAAGTTGTACCTAACTCTGGCCAAGGCCGAGTCAATTAGCAATGGTGATTGCATCCCTGTGATAACATATTTAGGAAGGGGAACCTGGGACAAGGAGTTGAAGTTGTGAGGAAGAGTTGTTAGGGAAACATCTATGCAAACACTGAGGTCAGTGGAAGAATAGAGGGGGAGCTGCACCAGAGCAGAGATTCCCCTGCAGCCTGTGGTGAGAGGTCAGGATCTTCCCCTGCAGCACATGGAGGTCACAGGTGGAGAACGTGTCGACCTGCAGCCTGTGGAGGACCCCATGCCAGAGCAGGTGGTTGCATCCAAAGAAGGCTGGGACTCCAAGGGAAGCCCCTGCTGTAGTAGTTCATCATGGGAGGACTGCGACACTTGAAAGGGACCCACACTGAAGCAAGTTGTGAAGAGCTGCAGTCCATGGGAAGTATTCAAGTCAGAGAAAGTTAGTTCAGTGGCAGAGACAACGGGTGATCAACTGACTGCAACCCCCATTCCCTGCCCCCCTGCATGGCTGCAAGGGAGGAGGAAGAGAATTTGGGAGCGAAGTTGAACCCGGGAAGAAGGAAGGGATGTGGAGAGGTGTTTTTAAGATGTGGTTATCACTGTTCTGCTCTGATTGTTAAATTAAGTGGTGGTGGTGGTTGAATTAAATCGATGTTCTTTTTCTTCCCCTAAGGAGTCTGTCTTTTGCCCCTGACCATAATGGGTGTGAATTTTTCCTCTCTGTCCTTATCTCTATTCCTGAACCTTTTGTCTTATTTTCTTTTTCTCATTCCTGAAGGGGAAGGGGTGAGGTACTGGCTGTGTGGTGCTCAGTTGCCCTGTGGGCTCAAACCATGACAGACAAATGGGGACAGACTTTTTAATAGGGCCTGTTATGATAGGACAAAGGATCATGATTTTAAACTAAAAGAAGGTAAATTTGGGTTAGATATAAGGAAGAAAATGTTTACAATGAGGGTGCTGAAACACTGGAACAGGTTTCCAAAAGAGGTGGCAGATGCCCAATCCCTGGAACCATTCAAGGTCAGGTTGAACAGGGCTCTGAGCAACCTGATCTACTTGAAGATGTCCCTGCTTATTGCAGGGGGTTGGACTAGATGACCCTTAAAGGTCCCTTCCAGCACAAATTATTCTAACATTCTATGAGTTAGCTTAGTGTCTGGTTTATATCCTCTTTCTGCTTCTGCCATGAAAGAATACTGTGGATGCTGTTTTTCACAGCGTACAGTGGTTTCAGAGTTAGAAAAGTGCACAGGTAACCTAAAGCTCACTTGTGATGCACAGCTGCTTTCTCTCATTGCTGTCTAACATATAATACAGAAGAAAGTCTAGAGGATTAATGCTTATGAGTTTCTAACAATTTTTAATTATCTGGAAAGAGTAATGTATTTGTGGGGTATGTATGTGTGAGGTATGAGTGATGTATGTATGTGTCCTTGTTTGATTGCTTTCTAAGGATAGTAAGTTTTTAAAAGACTGTTTATGATGTGAAAGTCAACTGCTTACATTGTCTTGCAAAAGTCTGAACTTGATTTTTCAGAGGGAATGAGCAGCCTCAGTTCCAGATGGAGTCTCTGGAAGCTGCGAGTGTGCAGTCCTGGCAGCTCATTTTTAAAATGTAACAATAATGCTGATTTTAATGACCTACTATTACAACAGTTTGATTCTCGAAGAGGTGGAAATCACTTGCTCTTTGTTGAGGAGTAGACATAATACTTAAAATCATAGACATTGGTTAAAAAGAACATGAATGGGAAGGAGGAGATTGAGCCTTTTTTTAATAAAAGATAGGATGCTGCTGACATTCAACTACATTTTATTTAACACAAATCATTTGAAGAGCACTCCCACTGATACTCCATACATGTTTAAACTGAAACCATAGGTTGAGTAGGAATTTTGTAACCATTTTAAGATTTAAAATGCTGGAATTTTTTTTTTTTAGTTTTGTTTGTTTGTTTGTTTGTTTGTTTGTTTGTTTGTTTTTCACAGAAAAATCAAAGATGAACTAAACCTCGATATTTTTTCCCTATAATTTTTTTATACTATATAGCATATAGTGAAGTATCTCTATATGGAAATATAATTAGAAAAAAAAAAACCATGACTCCAAAAATAATCTCAAATAATTCACTGAGAATAATAGGTTTAATATGCCCGATGACTCTGAAGTGGCTGTTTGAAAATTGGTTTTGACCATATTTCTGTTACCATTCTTCCCGATCAAAAAATATTGCATCCTTTACTGATATTGTGCCTCATACTTTACATATTTCAGAGGAACATAGATATTCACATCAATTTAAGTGCTACTTTAGGCCTTTAGAATTCTTTTGATTTTTTTTTTTTTTTTTTTTTTTTTTTTTCTCCAGCTACTGTGTGCCAAGGATTGGAAGAACATGTTTATCACTGTGAAAGTTTTACTGTCCACACACAATACACACATCATCATGTTTCATCAATTAAATTTTACTGGAAATTAAACACATCTGTGTTCTGTCTTATATTTGAATTCACACTGAAATCTCTATTGCAAATCAAAGTTCCTTTTCTCTGTGTAAAATTTTAATGATACCAGTGCATATTGGTAATAGAAGAAATAAAACTATTGAACTAGTTTTTAATGTAAAATACAAATTGATCTTCCTCTCCCCATTATTCTTTCTATTAATGCTTTTAATAGACAACTTCTTTCCTGCACAGTGAGCTAGACAGCATTAATAGAAAGCCAAGAAAAAAAACCCAACAAATCAACTCCCCCCCAAAAAACCCTGTAAGTTTCAATTGACCTTGTAAAATACTCATAGTCTCAAAGTTAAGTCAGAAAAAAACCCAACCACCAGCCAGACATCTGTCAGGAGATTTTTTTTTTCTTGTTTTTTTCACATCTTTTTTTGTATAAATGCCTGGATATTTGGCCAGTTCCTGAACAAAGTTTTGTCCAACTGCTATAGGCCAAAACTTGTAACGAGTACATAGAAACCACTCTGTTCAGGCATATAATGAAAAAGTAAACTTTGGCTGAAGCCAAAAGAATATTTGGCAGGAATACATTATCTCTATTGGTCCTTGAAAAATATGACATTTTCATCTTTCATTTTTATGTAGTATAATTCAATAGAGTGCACCTGCCTAGTAAAATATCAGATTGGACAATTGACCTTGTTCCATATTAATATTAAAAAATAGTGGCCTTCAGCACAGAACATGTAACATCCAGATGATTCATTTAGAGAAGACCTTACAGAGGTTGATTACAATATTGAGTATTAAAAAAAAAGTATTAAAACCAAGGTAACTAGTGGAGCAAAAAGTAATCTAAAGACTGTTTCTCAATCTTCTTTGAACCAAGGCTCCATCGACATTGATCAGGAATTTAAAGCTCAGCTCATGTACAATCCTGCATAAAGACACCGTTTATGAACTCTGTAAGTGTAGGTGACTTCTGTTTTCTACCTCTATGAAGTATGAACTGACTGATTTGTATGAAAGTATTAGTGTGAGAGTCCCATAGTATACACAAATATAAATTATGAATTGATAATCTATTTTAGACACAGCAAACACAATCCACTGGGGTGATGATGCACACAGGAGAAAAGTAACCCTGTCACTAACTTAAAGCTTTCATCAGTGTTAACCAGAATAAATTTCACTTTACATGGTCAGTACACACTGGTGTGGAAAGTGGCATGAGACTGTGATCATGCCTAATTTGTAAGGCAATCAATACACAAAATACTATGAAAGTAGAACTGAAAATCATAACATATACATGCATTTTGTATTGTCTTTTCTTCCATATTTTAAGGTAGTTGACAAGCAGTTCATGAGAAAAGGGTTTTTTTCCTTTTCAGTGCCCCAGTAATGAGATGTGCTACTACTTTTGACATTTTAATTTTATCTCTTGGATCTAGTTTGTTATTACAGTTTTACCTTTTGCTGGGGTTGATAGTCAGGAATGATTTGCATTAGTAAGTTTCCTGCATAGGTGACTGCTTTTGTACACATCTGGTTGGTTTTATTCTCCCCTCTATATACCTAGTCATTGGTTTCAATGTCATCTCTCCTTTTAGCTTTTACAAATTACTGAAACAATGAAGCTGCCTTTCAGAAAGCTAACTGCAGCTTAGTAATAAAGTTGCTCCATTAGAGCTAGTAGTGTGTCACTGATTTTCACATACATAGCATTGTCATCCAGATACTTGTTCAAATTTTAATGGGACTGTTTGTGTAAATGAATGCAAATATATACTACAGTTTCTAGTAGAATGTGATGATAATGGAAGTGAAAGGCTTTTCTGGATAGGAAGGATTTGTTTTAAGAAGGTTTAGGCTTTTGTCCTTGGTTTACAGCTTAGCAAAGCTAGTGGATCCACTGTTTGATGCCTGAAGACAGACTCATGTCACAAAATAACTGTACATCCATTTCAAGGTGTAAAAAAGAGACATGGATGGAGTTCTAACACATCTCAAAAGTTATCTAAATCAATATTTGTGTAAATATAAAGTCTGGTTTTGTTTTGTTTTGTTTTGCCTAAATATCGATTCATATAACATGTAATAGTTCCAACAGAAAAGAAATTGAAACACTGACTGATTCTTTAGTGACTTCCTCACTCATCTGCAGAGTAAGTTTTCAAGATTCAAATCCCATGTTCAGTCAATGTAGACCTGCCATTTTAGTATCTTAATTTAACTAAAACGTTTTCAATAGAATGCCAACCACACTGGATGCACATACTTTGTGTGTACAGTGAACCGGATACAAATCCTCTATAACAGCAAAATACTAAATTGAAATAATTGCAAAATACTAAATCTCCAGCCAAATCATAATATGACAGTCAGTAAATATAGTGTGTCAAAATCACTGTCACATTTTGTAAAAAATGCTTGAAAAATGTTTGGGTACCCATTAATTGTGAAGAAAAAAAAGCAGGTGATGCTGCACCACTACTACACTTTTGCAGACATTCTCACTGGTACAGAATGTATTGATACAGAATGTATTAATTGTTAATCTTTGGTTATAGGAACTTCAACATTTCATTGAATGGTAAATTACTCTTGGGGAAGAATCCGGGAAGATGTTAAGAAAAGTACATTTTTAAGAAAAATGGATCAAAGCAAAAGGAATATTTTTTACTGTGATAGAAACATAGAATCTGACAGATCTACAACAAATTATATTTTGGTAAATGGCATTTCTTGCAGCTAAAAATGCAGGATTAGGCCTTTCTCATAAGAAAGGATACAATCTTGATTTACTACTGCTGACCTCAATACCTTTACATAGAACATAGGATTTTATGAATTCAAGGGTAAATTTGTTTGTGAGTACTATGATGTTAGCATTAATTTACTATGATTTTGGTGACTTGTGTACCGTTGTCCTTTGTTGCTTTTAACCTGAAGGCATTGCTGCCCGAAGTTGTATAGCTTTCCAGTTATAAATCCTGATTTATGTTTCTGTTTTTCAATGTACTGTTTATGCTTCAATGAAGTATCATGCCTCATGTCAATACTGTTACACAAAAATGTAATTTCAGTGGTGAATGGTAGCTTATACATATATATATATATATATATATACACACACCCACACCCACACCCACACCCCCCTACTCTAAGATGTGAATAAAAGAATCTCTGAAGATATAATTATGATACTTGGAAGTCTACCTGAAGATTTTAGCCAAATAATCGAACTTTGTTTTGGTTTCATCCTTAGCTAGTTTGTTTATCTGGAGTCACCAAAGAGCAATTGGGTTTTTTTCACTTAGTGTTGTAAACAGTCTTGGCCCATACAAGTTAATAATCTAAGTATAAAACAAAAAAACAACAGGTGAGTATCATACCAGAGAAGCATACAGAAAAAAGTCAATATTAATTACCATGATAGGCAATTATCAACACATGTCAGATGCCTGACTATGCAAAAATGAATGCTTTAAAAGCTGACTTTAAAATTAACTCTTTTCCCCTCCAACGGTATTAGAGATAGAATAATAATTTAATTTCCATGTTTTGAATGTAATAAATCTAAAAAAAAAAAAAAAAAAAAAAAAAAAAAAGCATAGGTTGAACAATGAGTTCAGAGATAACAGGAAATAATTGAAAAAGAAACCTGAAAATAGTAAAATAAAGTGAAGGTGCTTTTAACTGCACTTTACAGACCATTAATTCCATTATGCTCAAATCATCACCAAATGTGAATTTGAAACTATCTTCCTATTTTGAAGTCATAAAGATGTGAATAAACTACTCAAATGGAATGTCACAGTTTTTAACAGGGGAAAATAAATCATGTTATTAATTTGGCTGTGTGGTTTTGTGTTTGATTCATGATGGTTTTCCCTTTAATGAAATTTTAAAATAATCAGGAGACTTTGGAGAAAAAATATTTTATTTTGTTTGTTTTAAAAAACCCCAAAATGTTGATACAAAATACTCTTTTTCATACATCTTAACACATCACTTTGGGATTCAGGTTGTGAACTTACTTCTTAAGAGCATTTTAAGATATTATAAAGCCTCTCAGAGTCCTTGTGAAAGGTTTGTGCAAAAATTCTGTGGTTGCATACTTCCAGCAAACATGTTTCCCATGGGTCTTTGAATTGAGTAGGATTCAATTATATGAGGAGACTAATTTTGTGGGGTTTTTTTGTTTTTTGTTTTTTTTTTTAGTATAGTGCCCTCCTGAACAGTATTACCAGACATGCAACCATTGTATGGATTAGGGAAACTTGTACCCGCTCACCCACTTAATCGCTCATCATATCACTTCAAGGCTGGGTTTAATTCTCCGTTTTCACCGCTATGCGTGAAACATTAAACAGTAAGGGCCCAAGCTCTGTACAGGTAGGTTTTCATAGTTTTTCCTGACTTCACAGGGATTAATCTTCAAGGATCTGAGAGCATAGATTGTGGCTTCCTTTTTTTTTTTTTTTTTTTTCCCTGTAAGAATTGAGGACAATCAATCTACAGCTACTTTCCCGGTGTAGTCATTTCTTAAAAGGTAAGGCCTTATTCCTCTTCCCTGCTGGCTGCATCTCCCTTCTGCTGATAAAATAGTCTGTTTTTTATTACAGATATAGACATTTATATGAAAGAAAGCCTATCCCTTCCAGCAAATTTTCATGAAATCTGTGTATCTGCAATATTCATCCAGTCACTTCGCAGTATTACATGCACAGGGTTCTGAGTCACAGTTGACCTGTTGTCCCTTCTGGGAGGTGCAGGATGACTTCAGTGGGTGTGGGCTCCTCAGCCTGGGACCTTGCCCAGGGTGCATTTCCCCCTCCTGCACTCTCCTCTGACTGCTGGGGTTCCAGTGGCAGAGAACAGCAGCTGCCCATAACACAAAGAGGTCATTGCTGCAGCAGGATGGTGACACACATGAGTATGGCAAGGCGGGTGTTGACCAGCTGCAGCTACAACCAGTCAACCAAGACCTCCTGGGAGTGACCTTCCCTGCCCCTGACAGGGATGCAATGCCTGGGGCTCTACAAGCGATAGTAAAAAATCCAGACTTACTGTGCTGAAATTTCTACTATGCACATTGTATTTCATGAAGTAAACAGGTACTACAGAAAGAGAGGCAAGGGCTATACAGGAACGTAAAACAAAGCTTCAGAATGTGCATGAGAGGTACAATGAGCATTATAAATTACGCATTGGTGTCAGCACACTTGACTGCCCCACTGAAATACACTGGCGTGTATGATGAAAAGAAGCATCAAATATGAACATTGACAACCAAATAATAAATTTAGGAAGCAAGTTTTCATACAATTTTGCATATAATTTATATAAAAAATCTTGAATAAAGGTCATGCAATTGTTAGGATATAACACATTCATGTGCACTAACGGTGAAATTACATTGGAGACAATCCCAGAAGTGTTTGCTAGATACCTGACTGACTGTGAGATGGAGGCATTCAGAGTAGATATGCATTTTCACTTTCTTTATTCAGCTTTATGTCTATTAGTGATTTCCTTGATTAACTAAAAAAATTAATTTCAATTTCGAGTTGATGGGGACTGAAAAATATTAAGAATCTCTTAACAAAATAAATAATGAACTAAGAACAACTCATCAGACTACTGGGCTTTTTGCTTCTACATATTTCAGCTGAATATGAAGAGGAAGAAATTCTTCAAAGACTGGAGTGAGCTAAAACATATATTATTCTTATTTATACAAGAAGATAGCAAAATCTTCCAAAATTCCCTCCTTTGTCATACAAAATTTATTGCAGAATATATGGACATACCTCTACATTTTCCCCTCTTCCCCACTAAATCACATGTGATGATTCTTGGCGGTCAGCTTTGAGCAACTCATCTGGTAGGACACACCTTTGGGTCTTCTTCAAAACATCCATTTAAACTAAATGACTCTGCCATATTTATTAACCAGCTACAGTATGTAGACAGAAAGGAATTATTTTTTTCATTTGAGGTCCTCCACTAAGCTATCAGAATGGAAGAAAGGTATTCTATCTTGTACAAAGCCAAGATGATCAGCTACAGTACCACAGATGTTTCTCCTCTAGCAAAAGTTATCATAGAATCATAGAATGGTTTCAGTTGGAAGGGACCTTTAAAGGTCATCTAGTCCAACCCCCCCTGAGATGAGCAGTGACATCTTTAAGTAGATCAGGTTGCTCAGAGCCCCATCCAGCCTGACCTTGAATGTTTCCAGGGAGGCGTCATCTACCACCCCTCTGCGCAACCTGTTCCAGTGTTTCACCACCTTCATCATAAAGAAATTTCTTCCCTGTATCTAGTCTGAAGATAACACCTGCAAGATTCCAAGAACTTTTCAGGGAACATGGTAAATCACAGATGCACTGTAGAGTCAGAGGGAGATGTTATCATTCAGATGGCAAAAGAGGCATCAGAAATGACCTGGCCAAAAATATGGCAAGCAAAACTGTGGAAAAGCTGAGTGTGCAGTGAAGGCTTCCTTTACTTGCATTGAATCTATTTTAATAAGGTAAACTAGATTTCTGTAAGCACCAGTATGCTGGAAGAGGTGCAATAGGATGGTCAACTGGGTTGAATATGCTTGAGATGGGTAGAAGAAGTCTGTGTTGTATAACACAATGGAGCTTATAAGCAGTCACTGATGGTTTAGGAGAAATAGAAACAGACAGAAAATAATTTCTTCATCTAACATCACCAAAGAAAATCACCAGGACTTGAGAAATAGCACTAAAACCTGGACTTCCCTGGGGGTTTGTCTGAGATCTGATTAAACCTTGATTAACCATAAATTTGTTTATATGTAGCAGACATGGAGTTGATCTGCTGTATCCTGTATAGTCTGTAAGTCCTATCTTGTCTAATATGGTGCTCTTCATTTGTACTTTGAAGTGATATGGTAAACTTCTTGCCCTGCCTACAGAAATTAATTTTCCCATCATCTATAAGAATCAGCTGGTGAGTGAGCTGAAACTACTCCCTCAGTCAGACAGCCCTGTTGGTTACTGGCCACAGTCTTCATTTGGTGTGCAGTCATGCTGCTCCTTCACAGAAGGTGTGCTCAGCTGGTGGGGGCTGGAAATGCTTGAAGCAGTTGGAAGAGACTGTGAGAAGCAGGCAAAATGACAAAGGCAAATGGAAGTCATTGCCAGTAAGTCATTAGTAATACATGGGGGTGAAGAAAATCAATACATTGGGCTTTGATGGCTTTCATTATTCTCCTGCCTGCACAGTTGCAGCATGAACAGCTCTAGTAAGAATTAGTTTCTCCATCATGAAGTGGTTACAGAGATGGATGCTTCTCATGTATTCATTACTAATAGCTCCAATCTTATGTATCATTCCTTATCCATCAACTCTATGGTATGGTACTGGCAAATCAGTGCATCAGAAATAAAATTAAAAAAAAAAAAAAATCGAGCTACAGCTAAAAATAGCAAAGTTCATTTTAAAAGAATTGTTCTTCACTGATGAATTATTAGTGATAATATTTTAACAAGCAAATGCATAGCAAAAGATGAGTCAAATAATTGAAAACTGTATAACTAGGACTCTTTGTAAAAGGCATAATTTATAGATTAATGCATATGGCAAGTAGCTATTAAAATATATGAAAACACCTAGGAAGGAGTTTTAAATTTAAAAACATGTACAAGGAATCCCCCAAGAAATGCAGGAAAGAAAAAGAAATAACATTTTTTCAAAATATACCTAAAAATCTAAATGTTGTTGTATGCTAAAACCAGATGTCACTGTAAATCTTATGCTTTTTTGAACTTTGTTGAAAATTATCACGAGATAATTAAAATTATCATTCTTTCTATAGATATGAAGTTTAGGAAAAAAAAAAAGTCAAAAATGAAATGTTTTCTTCAAGACCTTAAAAATTTTAGTTTCAAAACTTGAGAAGTTTAAATAAGTTTGAATAATAATTTTGCACTGACACAATTCTTTCTTTTTATAGGTCTTTCTAAATTAAAGAGAACATTTTACATTAAGAAAGGTACTTTGCTACATAATCCATAAAGATGTTTGGGGCAACAGTGGTAACATCTGAATATGACATTTTAAAGGATTGTGTGGCATAGTTAACATAAAATGTTAAAAATACTTCTAAGAAACATAATTTTTCCACTAACATTCTCTTTTAAACACTGCTTCTTTTCATACCTCACTGACTGCATAACATGACAGCATGCTCATTATTCTTTAGTTACCAAGAAGCACTTAAAGGATGGACTTCATGTATGCTTAGAAATATTAAGGAATAGATGGCTTCATAGTAGAGGTTAAAGCAGTTATCTCTTTGGCTTTATGTGCATGGTCGCTATAATAAAAATCTTTATACTTGACATATGGACTAGTGGTGAAAATCACCCAAATGCATAGAAATAATGGTTCGTGGATGCAGAAGAAAAGAAGTGTTGATCTTTGCAGGTTAAGCATTGGACAGAAGCTTTTGTTTCTAGATGCCTGAAATGAGATAATTCATTCTACTTTCTACATAGAGTGTTCAAGAGAGTAATGTATTCTTGTGCCTTGCGTATCATCCTTTTTCCATACAGAGATCCAAGTGATAAAAATAATATCCTTAAGGCATTGCTGCCAACACAATGTCCTCACTGAGAGATTCCTAAGAATTTATAAAGTTCAGAAGAAAACACAGATCAGCTGTAGGTGTGGTAAGTAACTAACCTGCATCAAAAATCTGAAGTGCTGCTCCCTAGACGTTTATGTTGAGGGAGCACATCACAGCTTCTTTCTTGGTTAGTTGCCAAAGTTCTTTCTAATGGAAAATGAGAGCAAAATATTACTTGTGCTTTATAATATTTACATGCATGGAATAGTATCTCACTTCAACATACAATAGGGCTCCAGTGTACATAGGAAAAGCAAGAAAATGAGAACTGCTCCTAGATCCCTCATTTAGAAATTTGTAGCTGGAGAGTGATGAATAGGAATGTACTCACAGATGGTGAACTTGAGGTTATACAAGTGCCAAGTACTTGATCAGTTATTAAATGACTGTCTTGTTCTTCAAAGGGTTGGACACTGAACAATATGGCATCAGAACCTTTGAGAACCACACACCTGTACATAGATGAAGATGTATAGTTGAATTGAACTGAATTACAACTGCATTCATAACGTTCATTCGGAATGTGAATTGAATTAAAAGAAGGAAAATCCGTGAAAAAAAAAAAAAAAAGCACTTTATTTTTCTTCTTTTCCAACTGCAGTTAAAGTCAGTGTCCAGAACTAAGTTGTGCGATAAGAGTAAGATGTCTCTTGTGTAATTAAAGGAAGTAGAAACAGATCTAGTGTGTGTAGACAACTGTTATCAGAAGGCTGCTGGAATATGGGCGAAATAAAAGACTTACTCAGAAAAGACATCAAACAAAAAGATGTAGAAAATTAAATATAGACTTTATGATAAGAAGGCTATAAAGCAATCAATTTAGTTTATTGAACAGGAGACCTAGAAGTGATTGAGTACTGGTGTAATAGTGATTGACAATGCAGTGTTTTTCACTAGTCTTGTACAGAGAGGTGGACAGAGAAGGATGCACAGACTACAATCTTAAATTAGGTAGATTAAGTTTTGAATTAAAATGCAAAATTATAAATATGAAGGTAATTTATCTTCAGAGAATCTGTTTAAGAAAAGTAAAAACTAATTTTTTTTTTTAATTAAATGAGAATTAAAAAGAGAAGAAATTAGCTGGGGAATCTTTTTTTTTTTTTTTATTTCTGTATCTGGAAGTTTTCAGAGATTTGGTGATCATTTTGTGGCACTGAACTATATAAAATCTATAGCACAGATTAAAAAGCCAACAAAACACAATTTTAGATAATGCATATTTGGCCTAATTTTATTAAACTCTTTCACTCTGAAGCACAGTCCTTGTGTAAAAGAGTATCTGGAAGTGTCACTTACCAGAAGATCTGTTGCCTTCATTTTATTTAAAAAAATAAAGGTGTTATGGCTGCAAGGCTGCAGAGAAAATATACCCTGGAGGCAGTGGGCAAAGAGAAGTGAACTGTTCATGATCAATAGGATTGTTAACTACATACTAATGGAAATGGTATACTTGTGCTACCTCAACAGTTTCTGCCCTTGTTTTGCACTGTGTCTGAGTATCCTGCCAGAGATAATAGGACTGCAAAGTTATTTCTTGGAATGTAATTTGAATAGTGTAATCATAGAATCATTGATTAGCAGGTTGGAATGGACCTCAAGAATCATATGATCCAACCTTCCTTGGTAAAAACACAGTCTAGACACCCTGTCCAGCTGAATCTTAAAAGCATCTAATGTTGGGGAATCCACCACTTCCCAGGGGAGATTGTTCCAATGGCTGATTGTTCCCATTGTGGAAGATTTTCCTCATATCCAGCTGGAATCTCCCCAGGAAAATTTGTACCCATTACCCCTTGTCTTTTCCATGTGATTCCTTGTAAAAAGGGAGTCTCCATCATCTTTGCACCCTTTAAATACTGGAACATGGTCATAAGGTCTCCCCTAAGCCTTCTCTTCTCAAGGCTGAACAAGCCCAGTTCTCTCAGCTTTTCCTCACATGACAAGGCTTCCCAGCTGTAAAGGCAGCCTATAAGAGAGAACTTTAACAGAAGCATTTTTGACATAAATGATAAAGCAAAATGTTGTGTTTCTTGGACCTTAGGCTTAATTTATACAAATGTTTGTAAGGAAAAAAAAATCTTCATAAACTGAGCAGTACATTGTGGAGTAAATTCTGGAGAAAAATATGTACTCACTCACCAAGAGACTGATTTTTAATTAGTCACCTTCTAAAATCCTTCTTAATTTGGATTTAATGAATACAAGATATCCTTAGTTTGCCTAATTTCTGTTATTTATGCACCTTACCCAGTGTTATATTCATTCAGTGTTGGCTTCAGGCATGGGAAATGTTAAGCAGTTAGTTGGGGCAGCAGATTGCCACGTTAACAAAGTGAATACAGATCAGCTGTATACTTTACCTGTATGAAAGCAAAAGCAGTAGCAGTTATTGCTCATGAAAGTCTAAAAAAAAAAAAAAAAAAACAAACAAAAAAACAGGAGAAAACAAGGAAAGAGAGTAAAGGGTCTTCTGACTTTTTCCCTAATGACAGCCCTTACACAGTTCTGCTCTTCAGGGGTCCAGGGGGCGGCCTCAACTCATCATGATGCTTTATTATGTTTTCTCTTTTTTTTTTTTTTTTCCTTTTCCTTTTTCCCTTTTCAGTTCAATGCTCTTCAGAAACAACCTGGCTTCTGTTCCTTTTGGTGCAGTAAAATTCACTTTTTCTTACATAGCTGAGAATCTTTGAGTCAGATCTTCCTTAGCTCTTAATTCATATGTAGAAATCAGCTTTGTACGAGACTTGATCCAGCCTTTTAAATTTTCCAGTACTTTATTTATATATCTTATAAAGTAACTATTGGTCTCTAATCTGACCACTGTAACTGGAGAAAAGACTTTGAATTTAAAATGGATAGTTTTGTGAAAATATTATCTCATTGCTTAATAGAGATCAAAAAAGAAACCAGAATTTGTGAATTGCTAGGAAGAACATCATTATGCCATTTTAAACATAAGGTACTCCCAGTACTCCCAGACCTCAATTCTCTCTTTGGGTCCCATTAGTTCAAAAGGTGCAGAAATAAAAAAAAAAAAAAAAAAAAAAAAAAAAGAGGTATGAAAGTACCAGCATTTCTCCTGTAAATGTACAGATACACAGCCTGTCCATGACAACAGTAGCAGAGATACCTTGTTTAGAAAGCAGTTGTCATGGTAAGTAGTTGGATTCCATCCACTGATAGCTTGCTAAAATACAAAGGATGACGCTAAATTCACCTCTGGTAACTGTATTTGTAACTGCTAATGATTTTTTAGTTCCTGTATATACTGCTTAGGACCACAGCTAATCATTTCAGATTCTTGGCATACCATCACAAAACCTGTTACTTGGGTTTGTAATATAAACTGTATAGACTGGCTGTATAGACTACTCTCCCTGTTTTGCCCTCAGGTATGTATTAATCTTTATTAATATAGATTCCTAGTTTTTCCTACATTTCATTACAGTCATATATGTCAAAAATGCATATCTATAATCTTGGCATGAGCCAATTCATTCCATTAAAGACAATCTGAGCTCTGCATGGTTAAACCAGAAGCAATTTAAATTTAATATATATTTTTATTCTGTCTTGTTTATTCTTCATCTTCTCTCAAAATAAAGCTTTCCAAGAATGACCTTGTATTTTACTTGCCTTATATTTTCACAGGTTAAAACTGCATTCAGTAGGAACTTTTAAATATTTTCCTAATGAACAGCAAAAAGTTACTAAACCAGACTTTAATTCATTTAAACTGCTATTATAGTCAGGGACAACCCAGATAATACAGTTGTTGATTGTGAGGGCTGTTCTCCTGTCCAGATGTAAATGCGTCTTCCCAGATGAGCTGGATTGTTCTCTAGTTTCCACTGTCAATATTGAGAAGAAGCTTGATCCACTTGCTTATATGTAGGTTTCTAGTGTTGTTTATGATGTCTTGGGGTGTCTGGGACATCTGCAGAAGGCAGCAGATACGATCCAGAGAGATCTGCAAACTATGAACCAGTAGCCAGAGGCCAGACAGGATACCCCGAGGCTTCTTTTCATGGAGTTGTTCACATTTAAGTAATTGATTCTTCCCTTAGCTCTCCAGTGAATTGTAATAAAAGCTTAGACATCTTTGCACACAAGTATCTTAAATCTTAAAGATTTTTAGTGTGAATTGGGAGGCTGCATGGTATATGTCCTCCACCTGGTGCTCCAGATGGTTGTGGTTCTGTAGGTTCTGTGTCAAGTTTGCCAGCCTCATGCAGGTACTATGGATTTCTTACAGCGTCTTACATTGCACTAGATCACTAGTTTTAACTACCGAATGAATTAGTTTAGGAAATTAATATTCTATACAATTCACAGGATTTAGTACTGCACCTGCTTTTTATCTAGGCTATCATAGATGCTTTGAATGGAAGATTAAGAAAAAATAAAAAATGCGTAGGTATGAAGAAATCTTTTTGCTTCTACTCCAGTCTCAAATTTTTCACTTGTAGTGATTGTTTCATAAGATGAGTGAGATTAGTATTTCATCTAAACCATAATGTAAAATGAGATTTTTTTTTTCCCCTCCTGTTCTTCCAGTAATTAATTCTTTCTTGTATGCATTGTACCTTGTTTGCACTCACCTTTATTTAGATTTGGTGTTGGCCTGCTTAACACAGCTTTATTCAAATCCAACTGCTCTTGGTATTTTTCTTATTATTATATGGAGGAATTAATTTAGGCACACGTAAAATCTGCTGGAACACCTACCACCCCCAACACCACCCACACATGACAGAAATGTACTGGAGAAACCTACAGTTTAGATGCTTTAGTCAAACTGAATAGATATTTTTTATATTCCTTGCTGTCCATATAAGCAGCAAAGGATTCCCTTTTCAGACTTCTGTCTTTTCATATGGGTGCATAATTTCAGCCTCTCTTTTCTAAAACTCCCGGGATCTTCAATACAGAGTGATTAACAATTTAAAATTTCACATTTACCCTCACATTTTTAGAGCACCCAAGAGCAGGGGTGAGGGAGCTTGTCTGTGTTCTCCTGGTAAAATACTTCATAGTCCATTTATTCCATTGAGTAGGATGTTATAGCACTACTACCATGGGCAATGGGAGGATGAAGCATCCATACTGTATCAATATGATTTTGGATTTCTCAATGAACCTTTTAAAGTAAAGGAGAATATGAAGAGGAAAACATTCCAGGATGTGTGTTTCAGTGCTGTTTATTCTAAAGTTATTTACTTAGGCTACTAAAATTGTGATTGTATTTATTAAGCTCTGCCAGTAGGGCTCTCTCTTGCATTATATTTGAATTCAGTCAGGGCATTTTCATTTTGTGTGTATAGTCTCCTTTTCTAGGCAATTTTAACCCTGAAATGATAAATCACTAGTCCTATTTATGGAACCTATTAGGCAAAGAATTATGTGCCTTTGTATGTAGAGTTCCAGTAGGAAGATATTTCTAAGATATTTTCTTTTTAAGTAATTTGATTCTTGTTTAGTGAAGATGTGCATATGCAGTTAATGTCCAACACTTTTAACTGCAATGTCTCTTAGGAAATTTAAATAACCAAAGTTGTGAAATTTGACTGCTTGCCACTGAAGTCTCAAAAACTTAATGTATACTTCCAAGAGGTGCAGGGCATCCTGATGGTAGTCCAGATCCCACATCTATCCCAGGATAAACACATATTATGTCTGTACCTTGAATCTGTGTTGGGACAAGACTCAGGTACAAGACATCTCTCCATGTCTTATGGTTCCTATTGGAAAGAAACACAAGCCAGTATACAGGTCCCCCATTCTGAACAATCAGAGATCAGGATTATACCCAGAAAACCAGACCTACCTACAGTTCATACCAAACCATCTGGACCCTTAAATGGATCGAGGGCCTTCCTTTCAAAGGAGTCAGGACTCCCACAGAACACATACTTTGTACATATGTTTTCTTAATAGGTAAGATTTTCACAATTTTTTATTCACAACACCTAGTACCTCCACTGCCAAAGATATCCCTGTATATTTCTGTGTAGTAATTTTGTTCTGATATTTGGAAATAATATCTTAAGTTAGTCTTCTTTTAAATACACAGAAAGAATATACTCCAATGTGAACAAGAACATCTTTTGACCTCGTGGTGAGTAGAAAGACATTTATCCCATTTATCTCAAACACCTACCCAAGACTTTTGAAAGTGCCTATCTCTTCTTATTAGATACAACTATACCCGGCTTGGACTAACAACCTATCTGTTTACAAAGTAAAAATTAAGTGAGATGCTTCTATCTTTCTCTTCTTTTTGAAATTTCCCATTTTATGTCCAGCAGTGTTAGTATCCAAATCCTTGACATCTTCAAAAACATTACTGTGATGCAACTCTAAAACACTCATATGAGAGGTAAAAGAGTCATTCATAGTAGACATAATGACTGTGTCCCAGGAGTACCTAACTCACTTCAGAACAGGTACATTGCTTGGCAGCAGCTAAGACTTTGGCATAAATTCATTTTCAGGACTGGTGTAATTTTAAGTGTCGTTGTGATAGAGGTGGTTTTTTATGCAGGCCAGCTTGCCCCATCTGTTACTGTTCTGTTGTTATTTTTGAGAATTATTTCCCTGGTGTTTGGTAGTTATGCAAAAATTCAGAATTCTCAGACTGTCCTTCTTAGGTTTTTTTTGTTTTGATTTTTTTTAAAAGCATCTGTTTTCTTTTTACGGGATATGTGCATCCCAACTAGCATGCAACACCTTTTAGCAGTTCTGTTTATTCCAAGATCATAAAAAGAGGTTTCAGGACATAATTTTAGAGCAGAAATTTTCAGATCTGGTTACCTATTGATGTTCTAGTTTGCAATATTATTCAGACCCCTAGAAAACCTTAGTACAGATTCCAGAAACTTGAACATCCAAGAAATGCATTTAAAATCAGGTGCTTAAGTAGGGATTTAAACAATTATTTTCCAAAGTCTGAGATTGCAGACTTACATATAGCTAAATATGTTAACTGTATATTGCAGCAACCAATGATCAAAGATTCAGCTCATCTAATTTAGATCCATTATGAATTAGATTAGAAATTGATTGAGAGCACAGAATAAGATCAATATCTTGGTATTTTCTAGCTTTTTCCATTGACCGAAGACAGAACCTAGATGGCTGCATCTGAAACAGCTCAAGATAAAAGAGATTAATAATTTCCTAAGTGACCATATTTTGACTACATTTAAAAACTAAAATATGCGGCAAAGTTTCTTTTTAATACTGGATATAATATAATGCAATGGAATTAATGAAGATTAAACCAAGACTAAAGTTAGTTCTGAATCAGTGGGCAGTGTGGATATTCTTAATTTTTCACCTTTGCTTTTAATTTCCTGTTAAGGATTATATCTGCAACCAAGATCCTAAAATGATAAAATACTGATAGAAAAGCTATTATTGCAAAATTTCTAGCCGTGAATGACCAGAACAGAAATAGTAGTCTTTCATTACTGTTATTATTATTTTAATAAAGTGAAATGAAAACCAATATAGTCTTCTTAGGTTTTTCCTGTGGAGAGAAATCTAAGTTCTGATAGACCTTTATTCAACAGAACCTAAATAGAGTGCATCTTGCCTCATGGCTTTCTGCCATGGAATACTAAACAGAGGCTGAATGGCATTGATCAAAACGAGATTCCATATAAATCACAAAACTTTACAACGTAACAGGCAGCTCTAACAGAAATTGAAAAGGTGAGAGTTAATAGATTTTATTTAAATTTTTCCCCTCTCCATATCAGTGTTGCACAATGTTAGGGTTAATTTAAGATTCTTTTTTCATAGCACAATTCCTTAATTTCTACCAAGGTCAACATACTAAAGACAGTAGCAACAAAACTCAACAGAAATCCCACAATAAATTTCATTTTAGAAATCAGTCTTCACTGCAAAATAACAAGATTATTTATACAGGCTATCTCCGTAAAAGTAATGTGATCAGTTCTTAAGGGAATAAATAGATAGCTAAACGTGTACATAGTGAAATTGTGGAAGAAACATAAAATAGGTTCATTGTCCTGTTCTTATTTATTAATGTTAATTGCAGTTAAAGGACAAAAAAGCCCCCAAAAAAACTAACTAGAAAGCATTCAGCATCAGGAAACTCCATTTTGTTTTTCACTAATAATGGTATATAGATGGCATTTAAATAAGACTTTTAGTAGTTGGAAATGTAAAAATTGTGGCTAAATTTGTGATTCTTTCTGCAGAATATTAAGGTCATGTCCCTATACTATTAACTCTCCAGGTGACATTACAACTTCTTGGATGCATTTAACTTCACACATACTTGCTTTCAGTCTTATTTCTGAGGCAAATTTTTTCAGTTTTATCAAGACTGTACAAATCCTTTTTTAGAGATGAAATTTCTTTCAACTCTGCCCATTGCCTTGCTCTGCCTTGTGTCTAGCACTTCAAAGCTCAAAGTTGATACCAGTTTTAAGACAGACTGTCCTCTCACAGTGAAAATCAGCTACAAATTGCTGCTACTTCTTATTTTATTACCAGAAGTTACATTTAATGTGATGAATTTAAAGTGTCAAAAGCGAGTACCCCAGGTGCTGCTCCACAAGGCCTGGGTCTCCTTTAGGTTCCGCCCCATGTTCTGTCTTATGCCCTGTCTTCTTTGGTTCCTCTCTGCTGCACCAGCCACGTGTGGATGTTTCAGATAACCTAGAGCAATTTGGAATGGTGTTCTGGCAGTAATACTGAAGAAGCTGAGTCTTGTCCATGTCACTCACCTACCCTTTGGAATTCGACATAAAATTCATTCTTAAAAAATGTGATCTCCTTAAAGTTGTGACTTTTGTTGAGTGAAGCTCATGAGGAACTCCATGCTACTGTGGTAGCTACAGAAGTGCAACAAATACCTCCAACTTTTCATTTAATGTCAGTCTTTCATGTAGAGTTACAACAGACCATTTGTTTTCTTACCAGTTTAATTAAATATTTACCTTTTTGATCTGTTGACATATGCTTGACAAGATCTCTAAAATTATTTTAAAACTATAATACTGTCATTACTCTATTTTGAAATCAGTAAGTTATTTTTAACAGAAGATATTGACAATACCATGGTAAAAACTAAACCAAACAAAAACTGTAAAGACACTTTAGTCATTAGATATTGGGAATGAACACAATTTTGGGAAGATAGCTTTGAATATATGGTTGTAAAAGTCTCTGTCTGAAGAAGACAATCATTCAGATGACAATGAAAAAAACACCAAACAACAGCATCAAAACCCAAACAAGCAAAGAAACGAAAAAACACCCCAGAAATCCCAGTAATGTTATTCATAAAGAACATAGAGACTAGACAGAATTGAGAAATAATCAGGCAATGAGATTATCAATAAAAAGATAAATGAGGAGAAAATTGGTTTATTGTGGTATCAACCCTTAAATCAAAGGTGTTTAAGAGAGATTAATTTATTATTCTTCAACTAAATTGTGAAACCTATCTCTAAAACCAGCTCTCTGTAGGATAAGAATATTTAGAGCTTCTCGAAAGAAAAGCTATTATCAATGAATTCTTTGAATAGATGTGATGAGTTGATCTTGTCTGACTGCCAGATCCCCACCCAACCTCTTTCTCACCCCCTCTCCTCAACAGAACAAAGGGAGAAAATAAAATTAAAAAGTCCAGTGGTCAAGATACACACAGATACTTACCAATTAGTGTCATAGGCAAAACAGTTGACTTGAGGAAAATAAATTTAATTTGTTGCTAAAATAAAATAGAGTTGGATGGTGCAAAAAATAAACCACCTTCCCCTGATCCATCCCTTTTTCCTGGCTCAACTTCACTCCTGACTTGTCTACCTACCCTTAGACTGAGTGGCACAGGGGTGACAGGGAATGGAGTTTTGTGCTCAGTCCACAACACTTCAACTCTGCCACTCCTTCCTCTGAATACTTTTCCACTGCTCTAACATGAGTCCTTTCCATGAGTTGCAGTTGCTTTAGGAAGTATTCACCTGCTCTGGTATGGGAACATCCATGGGCTGCAGTGTGGATATCCATGCTGATGTCATCCTCTCCACAGGCTGAAGTCTGCAGGATCACCTCCTCACTCTCCTTCATCTCTCACCTTGGTGTCTGCAGAGCTGTCTCTTACACTTAAAAAAAATAAAATAAAAAAAAAAAAAATAAAAATCCCCTTACTCCTCCCTTCTGGGCAACATTTTATCTTTTCTTGAGTACTTTATCCCAGAGGCACCCTTGCTGGGGGGCTTAGCTGTGTCCTGTGATGGGTCTGTTGGAGCCAGCTAGAGCCATCTGTGTCCAGCACGGGACAGCCCATCTTCTCTCCTTACAGAAGTCCCCTCTGAAGCCCACCCACTGCCAAAACCTTGACACCTACACCAAATACAGTGACCTTCTGTAGTTTCACACTTTCCTCCTTTTTTGTTACATCTCTAACGTAATAATTACTTTGTCAAATACGTGCATGTCTTCTGACAGTAAGTACTTTGGGCTGTATAAAGTTCCTAATCCACACATGAAAATATTTCACAGAGTGTAAACAATGTCTATTAAATTACAGTGACACAACTTTTTTTTTTTTTTTTTTTTTTTTTTTTTTCCCTTCATTGCATGAGATGTTCTGTTTAGGATATAAGCAATATATCAAGTGGTATCTCTGTTTGAAGACTACTTCTGCCATCTTTGAATTATACAATATGCTCTGTATTTTCCCTTTCATAGACTGTGTTTTACGTCTTGTGACAGATATTTCTTTCTAATAAAATGTTATTGAAATCTTAGAAAGGTTCCCAAATGGGATATAATATCAGCAAAATTAACAGAGAAGGTACCAAACTACTTTAATTTAGATTTCTTTTTTCTTGATTATATATTTAGAAAACCAGGATCTTTCAGATGTTTATTATATAGATCAGGTATTTTTGATTTTCTTTACCTTTTAGTCATTTATTTGTGGGAAAAAAATATTTTACTTTGTCCAGGAAAGCCATCTTATACTATTATGAGATTTCAAAGGTCTGAAAGAGACATCAGACTATTTAAATGCCTTATCTGTATTAGTCAGATGGAGAAACTGAAAATCAAAATCATCATGGATTAGTTCATCCTTTTGAAATGTAATGTAAAGAGTTGTTCAGTACATTACACTATCACCTCTTAAGTCTGCAAAGCAAAAAACCCAATGATTGACTTAGATGTTTAATTTTAGCACCACCTTTTAAATACTAAGGAAGTATTTGTGTGGGCTTTTTCCTCTTGATTGTTCAAGATATACCGGAAGTGTATCATGGCTGATCTTTCTTGCATGTGCCTACTTTTAAGAAGTGCTTCCAGATTTTAGATTCTGAACAGACAGAGTTACCATGTGCAGTCAAAATTCAGGTAGCAGATCTCTGAAGAATAAAATTTCAAAGACCTGCTTGCTGTTGCCCATGATAGGATTCTTCTCATAGAATTTTAAACATTTAAAAGTCAGTGTCTAAATTATTGATGGAAGCTGATTCTACTGTTAGTAGAGAGAGAGGGGCATCTCCATCATGTTTTTCATCTTTGTAACAGATGTAGTAGAAGAACTAATACACTGAGGAGTTATTATTTTTCTCTGTTAATTGTAGAAGAAATCTGAATAACTAGAAAAAAGGTTTCTGGAGATCTGAAGTTAGGTGGGATAAATCCTATTTTTAAATTTTTCTCTAGACAGTATTTCTATTCTATGTGCTTTTGGTTTTCTCTAGATAAAATCTGAATCAGGGACAGTGCTATGCAAGCAAATTGATTAAAGGAAAGAATTAAAAACAAAACCTTAAAGGAATATTAATCAGCATTAAGCAGTTAGTGGCTATTTTCTAAAAGCTGGATCTGTTGCTGGGATGCAAAAAGCAGCTAAGAGATGTTCAAATTCACTAGTGATGTCTTCCCTGCTCCCTTGAGAGCAGTATTAAGAGTGGCTCTGCTAAAGGATAAGAAACCTATAATTACTCTTTTTTTCTCAGTCCATTATATGATACAAACAATTTTCTGTATTCTGTATTTTCTGTATCAGAAGCTCATTATATTTCAAAGACCGAAAGTAATCATCAAGTGATCAGTCTCTTTTACAAGTGAATCTGAAATTAATCAGAAACTTTCAGCTTAACCACAGGGAAGCAAGCTTTTTTTTTCTTTTCTTTTCTTTTCTTTTCTTTTCTTTTCTTTTCTTTTCTTTTCTTTTCTTTTCTTTTCTTTTCTTTTCTTTTCTTTTCTTTTCTTTTCTTTTCTTTTCTTTTCTTTTCTTTTCTTTTCTTTTCTTTTCTTTTCTTTTCTTTTCTTTTCTTTTCTTTTCTTTTCTTTTCTTTTCTTTTCTTTTCTTTTCTTTTCTTTTCTTTTCTTTTCTTTTCTTTTCTTTTCTTTTCTTTTCTTTTCTTTTCTTTTCTTTTCTTTTCTTTTCTTTTCTTTTCTTTTCTTTTCTTTTCTTTTCTTTTCTTTTCTTTTCTTTTCTTTTCTTTTCTTTTCTTTTCTTTTCTTTTCTTTTCTTTTCTTTTCTTTTCTTTTCTTTTCTTTTCTTTTCTTTTCTTTTCTTTTCTTTTCTTTTCTTTTCTTTTCTTTTCTTTTCTTTTCTTTTCTTTTCTTTTCTTTTCTTTTCTTTTCTTTTCTTTTCTTTTCTTTTCTTTTCTTTTCTTTTCTTTTCTTTTCTTTTTTTTTTTTAATGTTTTTTGGGTTTTGTTGTGGTTTGGTTGTTTGGGTTTTTTTATGTGAACTAAAGGGTCATCATAACCCTTGTAAAATACCAACATGAAATTGTGTGAGGAGGGTATAATTAAGGAAAAGTATGGAAAACTATGTTTCTTTTCTATTTCTGTGAAGATTGCAGTGTTTTAAATGAAATTCTTCACATTTGTGAGCAGCAAAATAGTGAACAAACTACTTGTTGACAAGTGCACTACATTCCTGTCAGTTGTCTGCAAGTCCAGATCAAATTTAACTTTCCCTTATATCTAAATCCTGTATGTATTTTGTGTGAGTTCTGATGCTGAGTCTAATCCATGAGTCAACATTTTCAAAACACATAGTGTTTCAATGATAGTGAAAACTCTTTAACATATCCACATAAAAAGCTTTCATGAAAAATTGTGCAAATTTTCACAGAAGCCAAGATGATATATTGAAGTTTATGGCACTTCTGAAGAAATTACTCTAGAAAACATGTCAAATTTAATAGAAACTGCTATTGTTTTTCTATAGGTTTTAGAAATCATTCCCCCCAAAACCTTCTAGGAAATACAATTCTCGATTATAAATATATGATCAAATATTTATCAAAATGTCTTTTTTATGTTCTATAGTTTTTTTCTAAAAAAAAAGTAATAGATACTTCAGTTTTTAATGAAAGTTGATTCTCTTTCAATTTCCTATAATAGTTCTTAGCATTGTTTCTCTTTTTTGGGGGGGAGATATTTTTTCTCTCAATGCCTGTATATTTCCATGGAAACATAATTCCTTGACTGTTACATCTGCTGTGTTGGTTTTATGTTGTTTTTTTCCTTGTCTTTTAGTATTTATATTTGCAAGGTAATTTCCTCAATGTAGATCTCACTTATTCATGCAGGGATATCATCTTTTGCTGCCATTGTCCCATCCTTTTCATATGGAGGGAGCTGATTCTGCTGCAGTGTGCCTCAGTGAGTTTTTCATTAGCTACAATAATACAGGAGATCTTTATTGACTTCCCATAATTTCTTTAAAAAACATTCAAGTCCCATGAACTGTGTCTGGCTGAGCCGGAATTGGTTTCCCCTGTAGCAGCCCTCACGGTGCTGTATTTTATGCTGGGAGCTGGCAGGGTGTTGGCAGCACCCTGGTGTTGTGGCTACTGCTGAGCAGTGCTTACACAGCACCAAGGCTCTTTCCGACATTTCCCCCCTCAGTGGGACGGGGTGGGCGAGATCTTGGGAGGGGACACAGCCAGGACAGCTGACCCGAACTGACCAAAGGGATATTCCAGACCATGTGATGTCTGCTCAGGATAAAGCTGGGAGAAAGGAGGAAGGGGCTGGGGTCACCCTTGGTCCTCCGAGGCAACCGCTCCGCGTATGGGAGCCCTGATCCTGAGAAGGCCCCACATCGCCTGTCCATGGGAAGGAGAGAGAAGAAATGTTTTCTTTTTCTTTCTGCATGTGGTCTTTGCTTTGCTTTGCTTACGTGAAAACTGCTTTTGTTTTACGCACAAGGTTGTGGTTTGTTTTTTTTTTTTTTTCCAATCTTATTTTCTTTCCCTCCTTTTTGCCCTGTTGAGAAAATAAACAGGGGAGATGGGAAGTGATAGAGTGACTTGGTGGTTTCCTGCCATCTAGCCAAGGTCAAACCTCCACACCCCATAAGAAATCAAATCCTTTTTTACATGTACAGAGTCAGTGAAAAAAAGAGGTGGACATTTTTCCAGTACTGGTTCTTATGGCAAGTTCAATCAACTTTTTTTTTTCCAAAATTTTACTATTTAATGTTTTGCTTTATTAGCAGAATGTTAAAACACTTAATATCATCATGGTGTAATGCAACAATATTTTGATGTGATTGAACAATACTATCAGAACACAATAGTTAATATGATATGATGGACATTCATAGCTATTCATGTTATTTTGACGGACCAGTCTAAATAACCAGTGTTTCAAAAGACACCATGTCAGAACACGTAGACTGCATAGTTTCTCCTGAAACCCTAATGGATGATTATAAGAATCAACTTACTGCTTTGCACTTGCTGGAAGCTGTCTGCTTATTTCTGTGAGTTCATACTAGTGCTGTTATGGCATCTCAAGGAATATCAGACGAGATTGCATCAGAATGAGAACATTTATTTGTAGAGTTTTTATACATTTATGCATCAACATAGAATGTACAAAAAGGTAGCTTCTGAAAAGATAATATTGCTTCAGAATTATAATGAAAGAATAGCCTATCACCTAAATAAGTTTTTATTCCCTAAAGTGTCAGTACGTTTTTTGTCAGATTTTGGATACATTTTTATTTATTAAGCTTCAAGACTTATTTCATAAACCCAAGGAAAGATTCCCAAAAGTTAATTAATAATAGCATTTGATTGGAATTTAGATTAATCTTATTAGAGTACAAGTCATTTTTGAAAGAGCTGTCAACAAATGGAGGAAATAAACACAGCATCACCACTTTCATTATACCGTGACAGTATTAAATGTATCAAATCTTATCGTGTTATCTTACAAATTTACTACTACTATGTCTGGCTCTTCCTCTAATCACTGCATATCTTTTGCTGTGATTATATTTACAAATTTCTAAATTTATGGAAATCTTCTGCCAATAATCTTTTTCTAACACCTCCTAAATTTATACATTTAGTATCAGGCCATATTGCAGTATGTTAGGTGTTGTTCCCTAGCTCAAATTACTCAATGTGCTCAACACAACTTTTATAGATTTATAGATTAAATTTATAGATTTGCAAGGCTGGCTGGAATGATTATTTCTTCTTAGCCTGATCCTCCATGTGACATGGGACTAGTACTTCCTTGTATTGATCTTTTTTGGACTAGAATATATCTTTCATTAAAACAACCAATAAACCCAACACATATAACAACTTTGCTTTTTAGTAAGGTTCATTAATAAAAATTCACTACACCTTTAACAAAATTTTTCAGTATCAAAAGTCATCTCTGGTAAAGATTTATCATTTTTTTCCAGTTTAAATTTGACTTACCCTAATAGTCAGAAACCCAGGAGAAGATTAGCTATCCAACTATATATTAAAATATCTCTGCATTAAAACATCCTTATCCTTTATTTGTAAACCATGCTGGTATTTCAAAGTTTCAGTGTTACTGTTAACTGTTTTTTGTGTTAGAGGGATCAATGCCTGTCTACCTAAGATGAAGTAAGCTGTATGTTTTTGCTCAAGCTGGTACTGGTTTTGATTGGGATAGAGTTATCTTCATAGTAGCTAGTATGGGGTCATGTTTTGGATTTGTGCTCAAAACAGTGTTGATGGTAACACAGGGATGCTTTAGTTATTGCTGAGCAGAGCTTACACAGCATCAAGGCCTTTTCTGCTTCTCACACCACCCCACCAGTGAGGACGCTGGGGCTACAGAAGAGGTTGTGAGGGTACACAGCTATGTCAGCTGACCCCAACTGACCAAAGTTATATGATATGATACCATACCATATGCTGTCAACCTCAGCAATAAAACTTTGGGGGAAGAAAAAGGAAGAGGGGGACATGCAGAGTGATGACATTTGTCTTCCCAAGTAACTGTTATGTGTGATGGCACCCTGCTTTCCTGGAGATGATTGAACGTCTGTCAGCCAATAGGAGGTAGTGAATGAATTCCTTATTTTGCCTTGCTTGCTCTCATGGCTTTTGCTTTACCTATTAAACTGTCTTTACCTTAACCCACAAGTTGTCTCACTTTTACATATTCCAATTCTCTCCCTCATCAAACCAGGGTGGAGTGAACAAGGAGCTGTGTGGCTCTCAGTTTCTGTCTGGGATTAAATCATGACAAAGCCTTATAATTATACTTTCCTGATATATTGTTAATATATTCTATTTCCTGATATATTCTGAAATGTTTGTTTTGCCTTAGCTCTTAATGTATGTGAATTTGCTTTGCTTAATTCTAAGATGACCAAAGAATATGGGACCTTAATGCAGGAAAAGAAAAAACCCTTGAGTTAATGAACACAGTAAGGTTTATAAAATTGAGCTCTGCATCTCATTAACACTGTCACTGAGCTTTTGGTATGTGGAGAGCTTGGGCACAGCAAATAAAGTCTGTCTATCATGCATCATGTAAACAGTATGACTTCTATACATAGAAAGGATCTTATGTCTATTAGGAGATGAAATATGTTTTCTCTGTGTATTCCAAAGTCATTCATCATGGAGAAGTCCTCCAAAAAGACTAAACACATTTCTGTGTCGTCAAGGCCAGAGAAGAATTCTTTATCTTTTCATCATGCTCATCTGAAGAATGCATTTATATTTTCAAAATACACCCCTCCTGGCTTTAATTTTGACAGACTGAGAAAAGAAAACCTTTAATTTCCTCCTTCAAAACTGTCCATTTCCTTGATTTTTACAGTAGCTTTCCTCATTCTAGTTTCAGTTCATCTTTCATAAGCATGGATAAGCTCTTTCAAGTGCCTTGTATACTGTAAATACAGCTCTCCTCTTACTGGAATTATTTTTACTAATGTAGGCCAAGATTGTTTTTAGAAGCTGAAGACCCTACATGAATCTATAGACACCTGGATGCCAAGATATGTAAAATGACACAAAGATTGGAACTTTCACACCTAACCTGTATGCAGACACCTTAATGTAGAGCTTTACATTTATGTGTCTTGATTTTCAATGCATTAACACCCTTATTTTGAAAAAAAGTAAAACAAAATATGCTACTAAATTTGCTGCAGAACACTACTGTTACTGTTAAGCAATGATGCAAGGAGCTAAATAAAAAGGGAAACCATAGACAATGACCAGTATGACAACTTTTACAGGTTCTAGAAAACCTACGAATCAGACTGTTAATTTATGGCATAATCGGCTATTTACACCTGTACATTGTTTGTGAAGTCTTCTGTAAGTGTTCCATAGTATCTCTTTTCCACTACTGTTTACTGCTGTTGTTGTTACTATACTGTACTCCATTAAATAGTATCATCATTGGAAAATAAACTTATAAACTACTTATCTTCAAAAGTATCCATTTATCATTTCTTGTTTCCTTTTTGGGATGCTCATTATAAGGAAGACCAAGGTGAGAAGCCTAAACAGTTATATGCAATTCCATATTAAATCATACTATTATTAAGTTAAATCTAGTTCATCAAATTCCATGATGAAAAGTAACACATTGAAACTAAGGGTTTAAAATACAAAAGCCTGTATGAATTCAATTCTGTTTTTATCTAAATAAATGAAAAATAGAACTCTCAGTTTTCTAGAATTAGTGTAATATCCATGGTGAAAGAAAGAGATATTCTGTTCTTTTTTGGCCTAATAGGATGAAGAAACTCATGCTGCTGGAGCATATTTCTGTACATTTTAGCCATATTTTAACAGACAAAAATGCATGCTGACTTGTGAGAAAAAGCAATAATCTTCATAAAATCTTTCTTCAGCCCTACAACTCAAGTCAGATTTATAAGAGAGTTTGCCAGTTGTGATGCTCTTAATCTGAGAAGTTACAGATTACACTTCAATTTTTGTAGTATTAGTGAAAGACCCTTTCTTAATTCTGGTCTTGTTTTTTCTTTATAAAGAAAACTATCTGAAAATGGGCATTCATATTTTTCATTATTTTTTAACTACTAAATTGCAACTCTTATTATTTTTTATTAAGGTGAAAAAAGATTTTTTTTTTTTTTGCACATAATTTCCATATTTTTAGTTTTTCCTCCTATTTCTTTCAAATTTAAATGATGTTTATTTTTAAAATTATTATTATTACTGTTGTTATTATTATTATTATTATTATTAAAAATGAATCCTTAAATTAACAACAAAAATTAAATAAGGATACAGCCTTCTCATAATCCATTAACAGTCTATTAATTAGCCCATTAACAAATAAAAAATTGGACTCCCATGAAAGAGAAACACATGGGTCATTATTCTGAGTAGCCGTTGTTAATCAATTTATAGAACTTCTGAATATATAAAAAAAAATGTATCTTTAGAAAACACTGAGCTTATTCTATGTCTAAAAGGATTTACAGAAGCTATGAAGTAGCTGACTGAAACATACTGAAAGTTCATGGGCCAAAAATCTCTCAGTTACAGCAGTTTAAATCCAGAGTAGCTGCAGAGTTCTAAATTTTCCCCTGATGTCAGATTTAACTCAGTATAGTGTAATGAATAAAATCAGTGTCACCTTCAATATTTAACAGAATTCAAGCTAAATTTAAAGGGGATTCCCCTGGTGGTATGAAATATATATGTATAAAATTTTTATCTTGACAAAGTGTAAATTGCAGGGCTTTAGCTAAGACTAAAACAAGCAGTCATGAATACATTTATCTCCTGCATTTTTTTCGTTACTGATGTATTTCCTTCATCCCCTGACTCTTCCTTTTATTTTTACTTCTCCATCCACATAACACTTCATCACTGCCATTCAGTTAATTATTAAATTTAGAGAGAAGTGGTTTAATCCTCTACATTTGTAATTGGAATACGGTTAGAGATACTGCATTAATTTAAACCAGATATTTTTTAATGCTAATTGAAAGTTCCATATGTCGGTTCCATAAAATGGAAAAAAGTAACAGATTAAAAAAACCTTTTGAGGGTAGTAAATGAGATTTTCAGCTCTGTTTAGGTGAAAGAATTTCAACTAGGCATTTCTATTTGCCTAAAGAGACCTGCTTTCACTTGTGCAGTTTACGTTTTTCCTATGGAGATCAAGATGAAAATAAGTTAACTGTAAATAAGTAGGTCTAGTAAGAAATTGAGGTATTCTGGCTTTGCCTCGTTCTTAAAGTAGACAAGAAATTACCTATAAAATACGTTTAAAATTTTAGAATCTAAAATAGTGAAGAGCTCTAGAAGTTGCCTTTAGAAATCTGAAAATGCTGTACTTTATATTTTAATATTTATTAAAATGTTATCCAAAAATTTAGAAGGGACACATTATACTTTTTTCCTTTACAAGTAAAATTTTATCTGCTGAAAGAATATGATTAAATGATTTATTGATTTTTAATTTTTTTTTTCCCCAAGGTATACATTCCAGGGTGAATGTCATAATATCTCTCTACTTTAATATTTCTTTTGCTTTATCTGTTGCAGTCAGCAATGAACATAACGATGAACATAAAGGCTCCAGAAACTGGTTGAAATTTGCCATCTATTAATTTATCACTACCATTGCAAAAATTGCATAAAGTTAATTGTCTTAACAGGTGCTGTAAAAAAAAAAAAGATTATTTTATTTATTTATTCTTTAGATAATCTCTATGTTCCATGATTAAATAAACATGCAGGCTGTTGTTATAGCTATAAACACCTTCTTGGTGTTGACATAATGCAATTACATAAATATAATGACATAAATAAAAGACTGAAACATAGAATAGTTTTCATGAGGATGTTGTTTTTAAGTCAAGAATTTTTGTCCAAGAAGTTAAAGATGCAAGAGCCTTACACAATGTAAAGATAAGAATATTTGCCTGGCAAAGTCTGAATCTGGGGCTAGTGTATGTTCCTTCATTTTAGTCAATGACTAATATAAAATAAATAAGCTGCTTCCATCAGGATGCTCTAGAGAATGTATTCATTCTCTCCTGCATGGCCTTCTATTTAGTCTTCTCTTTAGAGTACTGAATAATAAAAAATATACAAAGAGAAAAGAATGAAAATGATATTATATAAAGGGAATGAGAATTATTCACAACGTAGGTAGGTTGAAAACCAGATACAAAACCATCAAAGAAAATGGAAAAGGAATAATATTTATAGAGATTAGATGAAACTAGATTCTCAAATAACTGTGAGAAAAGAAACAATGAGGCAATGACAGGCTTTAAAAAAATATTTTATTTTGGAAATACACATTAAATACATGGAAACAAAGAATTGTGGATAGATAGGGATAAGTAGGTGATGGAAGTTGTAGTGGAGGGAATATGAAAGGAAGAATCTGGGATAGGAAGAAGAAAAAAAAAAAAAAACCAAAAAATAACTTAGAGAGTTTTAGACAGAGTTTTAAATAAAAAGAGCCAGAACTATTACGCTGTGATGGAGAATAATGATTTCAGCAGGAAATATTTTGAAATATACAGAACAAGATCTCCTTTTGTCATAGAATTTAGCCCCTTGCAATCACATGCACCCAAGAACGCAAATTTTTATTTGAAGTGTCTGTAAAGTATGCACTGTAGATTCTACACACCCAGAAATCCAGTTCTGCAAACTAAGGAATTCTATATAGATGCTTAAGGAAAGACTAAAAGTCACAGTCACTAAATGTTCTGTGAGAAGGCAGCGAGAAACATCAAAGATGCTGCAAGTATTCTACCTTCAGCAGTATGAAATTATATATCTTCATGCCAAAGGGGAAAGGAGAAAAATGCCAAACAGCGTCTCAGAAATGAATGTGTTGAGACTTTCTTCCTGTGTGCCAAAATGTGGTGAACAGCTAAACAGAGTACTTGAGCAAGACATCAACAATGAACATTCAAGATTTTAACAGCAGTGAAAAAAACCTACACATTCTGCTATGCACACTATTTTCTTCTGTGATCAGTATCTATTGTTTGATAAGGAAACTGAAAAAACCTTAAACATTGTATATGAAGGGCAGAGAAAAAAATCTTCCCAGGCTGCTGTAAGTGATAAGCTGAGCCATGAAATATGCATTTAGTATAATAAAATATTCTGAGAAGTAGAAGTACAGCTTAGTCTAGTGCTAGGGCTATTCGAAATGGGAATGAAAGTGGGACTACAACAAGAAAAAAGCTCTTACACATAAACACTATTCTTCAGATGGAAAAATATAATAAAATTCAAAGTTTTGAAGTTTGCTTGACATTTTTTATCTACCCCTTTCATTGCAGGGGCTAGAACAAGTGTTTTCTGATAAAAAAAATGGTGTTTTCAAAGTATTCATGTAAATCTCCACTTAGACCTTGGTGATTATAATTTACTGTTGTACCTGCAATGGATAATAACCTAGGGTATACTAACCCTAGTATCTGGTGGCCTGAATTACTGTTGTCTTGATGTTAGAAACCATGCTAGTGAACTGTTACAGGTGTAACTGTAATATTCTGTGAACTCTCCATATTTGTAGACGCAATAAAACCAGCTGAAATACTCATTTTATGGCTCTTACTCCCTGCCAAAGCAGTATGCTCTACAATTTTTTTTTTTTTTTTTGTCTTTTGTTATTTACAGTGTGCAAGGCAGTGAAATTTTCATTAATTCCCTCACAAAGACATTTTATATCTCACTATATGAACTTTTTTATATAACAATTTTTTTAAAAATCTATTTAATTTTATTTTCTTTGCACCTAGTTAAGATACCTTTTCACTCTTCAGTACCAATGCTGTCATTTTTCTTTTTAACTTTCCAGTGAAACATTATATACTTAATTTATTTAAGACTTGTTCATGTGTCAATTTTTCTAGCACCTTCTTCTCAAGTCTTGCCAAGTATTGACTCTCTTTCTGGTAAAGAGGCACCTATAAAAGAAAAGGAATATACTGAGTACAAGGGACTGCTCTCCAGACAGATGTATATAATGAAATTATACATCCCTGGTCCATGACATTGATTTCTGTCCAGATTATGTGAGGTTTTTTATCTACTTACAGGCAATAAATTAATTTCTAGTGTTCTACTCAATATGTCCTTTACTACATTTTATTGTCATAGGTCAGTGATTCCTCAGAGTCATTATTTTTCTCTGAGGGATGAGGAATAACATAAAGATTTCCATAGAAAGCATGAGTATGGTGGAAGTGCTGCCTCTTGTTCTTAACAGAGATGATATGGTGGCATTTAAACATTTCAGATATGCTGAGGCTGATAAGTGGAAATGTGTAGCAGGTGCAGAATCCCACATGAAGCATAGAAGTAAACCCAGGAAATGATTCTTTAATGAGCTATTAAGGAGATTATTGCACAGTAAACATACCCCTTAACAAAAAACAAGCAACACAGTAGGTGCATTTCTTTATTCATCCTTAAAAAATTCTGGTTTAGTTTTTATTTTCTTTGTTTTTCTGGCTTCTCTTAAGTGCAGTTCTGCGTCATTTAGCACTTGTCTTTCCTCCAAAACAGAGGCTTGATCATGTGGGTTTGACATTTTACTTTCTCCTGCTTTTAGTAAAGATAGGCTAATTTAATGGATGGTAATATTGTAATACACAACCTGCTGAGGATATCTTACCTGGTTTAGAAATATAATATAGTTGTGTGACAGTTTATCAGCATATCTAGAATACATTATCAAGATGTTCCACAGAATTTTAGTGATTACTTTGAGGTCTTAAAAAATTATTACTTTTTTTTTTTTTTTTTTTTTTTTTTTTTTTTTTTTTTTTTTTT
>NW_020799091.1:52035127-52071643 GCF_003259725.1 Athene cunicularia | reverse complement strand
TTTTTTTTTTTTTTTTTTTTTTTTTTTTTTTTTTTTTTTTTTTTTTTATTGGATGCTGAAAAGAATGGATCTGTATCAACTGGTCTTTAAAGGATACACACTCACCTAAAGCAGAAAGCTTAACAATTTAATAAGAAATTTTGCTATCACTCATGATATAACTATTATCTGTTTATTAATAAATTATAACTCTGATTCTCACTAGTTTTATAATTTGTCCACATACAGATGCCCAAGCTCAGAAGTTTTTGCTGGCACCTAAAGAGCAGAAAATACTAAGTTCCTAGTCCCCTTTTTAAAGCACTTTTTTAAAAAAATGTACACATAAAAAGTATTTATATACTACCAGTCTCCATAAATGATTTTTTAAAATGACTTCTGCTTGGGGAATAGCCACTGACTGTTAAAAAGAAAAAAAAAAAAAAAAAGACCACAAACAAACCAAAAAAGCACCACCACTCTTTAATATTTATTACTGAATAACAGGAAACAATTCACTTCATCTACATCATGGCTTCTGAAGTTAAAATCTTATCCTGGCATCTTGTTCAGTTGTTTGTTCTTGGTGTACTGGTTGGCATCCAGCATTACACCAAAAAAGGTTTGGGTTTCCAGGAAGTCATTTACAATGTCTGCTGACTATGTGAAGAAGCCTTGGACAACTTGGAAGGTCTCATATCACACTAGAAAACTATGTTCATTGTGAAATATTTGTTCTGAAAAGACCTCAGGAGACCTAGAAACTACTCCAACTTCCCACTCAGAGTAGGTCTAGTTAAAGAAGCTTGCTCAGGGCCTTCTCCAGTTATGTACAGAGCATCTCCAAGGATCAAAACCTCTCAACATCTCTAGGTAATGTGTTCCAGTGCTTGAGCACCCTGAATGGGGTTTTCCACACCCTTTTGTCTAATCAGAAAAGTTTACAGACACTCCAGTGAAGAAAAATGTTCACTTACCCTTCTGTTAGAGGAGAATCTCTTAAAAAATGTTTGTGAAAGACAAAAAAAAACAAAAACAAAAAAACAAAAAAAAAAAACCCAACAAAACACAAAACCAATAAAACAGAAATGCATTTTGAAAAGGAAAAAAATACTATTTCCTCTTTCAGGATAAATGAAGCTGTGATACTAATGAATTTCCATATCCAGACTAGCTATAGTTACAAAAGGCTGTAATTCTTTTTTTATCTGCTCTTACTTCCACATCACGCTGATCAATAAATTGACAGAAGTATTTTTGGGACATGAAATAATACTGCAGTTGCTTGACTTAGTCTCTTAAAGACATCTGCTTTGAATAATATCAGTAAAACATAAGCCTACTAAGCATATATTATTTTCTTGAATATGACAAAATTTTGATTGTGCTTAACCTCATATTAACAATGGAAAAATATTACCAAAAAATCCATTTACAAAGAGAAAAAAGATGAATCTTAGCTTTGGGAGTCTGATCAGGGTGAATTGCAGAATGTGTTAGGAGATTACCTAATTTGTACTTGTAAAAATATGGTTTAGACATCTCTATAAGGAAGCAAAATAATCTTGAATAAGGAGTATAATTGAAATGAATACATCAAAGTTGTTGATTTCTATACAGAAGAATGAAGCTTTGTTGATGCAAAGTATATTTATATCAGAATTATAACATCTGTGCAGTGGACTGAAAAAAAGAAATGATGTAACATTGTCATACCTGTAAATGACTAAAAGGCTTTCTATAGATATGAAAACAGGTGGGATAAAAGTGAAATATTGAAGGAGTTAAATTAAAGGCACAAAAATGACAGATTTTATAATGGTTTTAACAGAAATGTCTGTCAATGCCATATGGCATTGTCATTTAAAATCTTGTTTTACTAGTCACCAAAGGCTTGCATTTTTCTTATTGTTAACATCATTAATTAATCTTTCTGTATGATTATTTTTTCCTTATACTTCACATTCGCACTTGGATTGTTATGCTTTCCCTTTTGCACTCTTTAGTGTAAGTCTAAGATTAAAGACCAGCTCTCTTTAAAGTAAGGAAATCTTTTTATGGATTAGCTGAAAATTATCTCCCTTAATTAACAAGTTACTGCAAAGTGTTTAAGTATCTAAGATAACAGAAAAATAAAAAGGCATATAAAAGAACACTTCTCCTCTCCCTGCTGCTTTGAGGTATAGGCTCTTTTATTATTTGTACTGTGGTAACACTCAAAGGCCCCAACTATGAAGCTGCATGTGCTACAAAGCTACATGTACTAAACATAGTAAAAACACCAAAGGAAGTCTTTGTGTCCCCCAAGACATTTTGACCTCAACAAAGGTCACCAGATATTTTTATTTTGCTAGAATTGGAATATTTATCTTAGAGATATTTCTGAATATAGAAAGCAACTTTAGTCTAAAGTACTCGAAAATTGACTCACCAAACTCTGGAACCGTTGCTTGGAATGCATTATGATTGCTAAGAACGTACAAATTGTGGTATGTTATACTGTACTTCTACCAAAGAGATAATCTTTCCTCAACTCACAACCATCCTAGATGAAAAATTGCTCTGCAATTCAGAATACAAAAAAAATAAGTGCACCTCTGAGATATGCATTGTCACGGTAGAGATGGTCAAGCGACAATCAATAATCAAGTCAGAGGCAAAAGAAGCGCTTTATTGTTCTCAACATACTTTATATATCTTTTACAGCTACCTCAAGCTCTAACACAATTGGCTAAACCCATAGCAATGGTACATGATTGGATAGCTTTATATCTTAAAGTTTTGCTTCTGAGCATAATTCACATGGTTTCTTGTCTGTGGTCAGTGGTTTCATATGTCTTGCAGAAAATGTTCCCTCTCCTAGCTTACTCTGTTCTTGTCTGGTATGCCTTCCTGCACGTAGGCCTCTCACGGGTACGGGACTATCTGGCCAAGGTCGAACTCCATCTGTTCTGTCGGGTGCTCAGCAGACCCACTGCCTACCCTGACAATGAGTAAACTCCACATTAAGACATCTAAATTTTGAAGTCTATTTCTATGGGTTTCCATGTGAGCAAGGCAGATTGGTTTACTAGCACTACAGGATCAGATCACATTTGAGAAAAGTTTATTGGAATTTATTAATATTTTATTGGATTCCTGATGGATGTCTGAAAGGTGTAGGACAGCTGTATAGAATATATATGTGGAAGTTAGATGTGTTGGGTATCGCAAAATGTCTCAAATGTCACTGAATGTGCTGTATATGAGTTGCTAGTCAATGCAGAATTTGGAAAGCAATTCAGATGCCTGAGACGAGTTAACATAAGTCATATGAAGAATCCTTTGGTTTCTTTCCAGGTCTGTTGCTGCTACTCCAAAAAAACCGTTTCCTTGTAGCTTCTGTGTCATACCTGCCAACTTCTTATGGATGTTTCAGGTAGGCATGTTGTTAAAGCAGCAGTAGACAGTAAGCTGAGGTGCCTGAATCAATCCTGAAGAAAAGTAATTTTATATGGTTTCCTGGAAGAACTGTGCAATGGAACCCACCAGAGTAAATGGGAAAATGAGTAAAAAGTAAAATAAATATACTTTTTCAAGCACTAAAGCATTCTAAGAGTAGACAATTTTTTTTTATTTTTTTTTTTAATATATAAAGCATGGGGAACTTTGAAAAATCATTAGAGCAGTAAGGAATTCAAGCCAAGTTACATAATTTAACCAATTTATATTTTTCTGCTAAAGTGATATTGCTACAAAATTTTTCAGGTGAAGACCTAGTAATACATCATCAAACATTTTCTTATATCGTTCATTTATCCATTTCAGTTCACCTCTGTCCAAAGCATTTATCAAATCATATACCCAGATAAAAAAACCCATTGAAATTGCATACATAGGGATAACTGCTTTACACTGTGCAGAAATAAACCAAACTGCACCAGAATTACGAAGAATGCTTTATCTTGGTGACCTAAAAGTCATGTCATTTGTTGAATTATTCAAAGTCACATTAAGTTCTAAGTCTCTGACAAACTTCACGAACCTTGAAAACATGACTTGAATACTGATCTCCACTCCATCTCTTCTCCCCCAAGCCAGCTCACTGAATACAATTTTACTGACAGTTTGAACAAAATGGAATAGGGCAAATAGTCAGAAGACTGTGCAGCATTATTGGGATAAGCTATGAAATGTCTGGAGTAGTTAATATATTTGAACAACTTTCATTGGAACCACTTTTACTGGAAAATTTTTCATTTTCTTTAAAGATTTTATAAAAGAAATTTGCCAGATAAATGCAAATTTTTTGTTTGAAGAGTTTTTCTCTATTAACTAAAAGTACAAGCTCTGAGGACAATAAAGACCATTTCTAGAAAACATGTTTTAATCTGTACATGGAAATGTAACATTGTCCCGATCCAATATCGGGAGAGGGTTCTTAAATGATCCCAAGCGTGAGATTAAGAGACAAATGAGGTCAGATGCCATACAACCTTGTGAACTTCATTTTCTATAACAACTGATAACAGCAATAGGACAGAGAGAAAAAGGAAAAGTCATAATTTCTAATCAAGAAAACAGTAGAGATGCAGCTAATTACCACCACCACCACGAATCCAGCGATGTAACATTGGCTCGGTCTCAGTGCAGGTGAAGGTGCTCCAAGCTCCAAGAGAACAAGGGTGATAACAAGCATCCCGAGAGAGGAATACGCAGTCTTTTTATTGCCCCAGTCCCCACGATTTCTCCAAAAAGTCCACCCATTTCCACAGAGCTCACTAATGTGTGCCACCCCATGTTTCTCCATATACTCATGCCCAGGTGTTCACGGGGGTCCTATGGGTGGGAGATCGACCTGCGGTGCCTTCAGCCTCTGCACATCTTCCTGGGTGGATGTTGTGGTTTCATCGAGGACAATTCGTTTCCTTAAGAGCGTGCTCCTCCACAGCAACAGGATGCTGAGGCCAGGAAGTGGTAGTGGCGCAGCAGCAATGTTGAGACAAACACAGTCCAACACAACCCTTTACAGATATCAATGTAGACTATAACCCTACAGCTCTATAATTACAGTACTTCCTTTGCCAGTAACAGACCTCAGGCTTTCTATTAACTCTGCATGGACTCAGGACTAGGATTTTGCAAGGCTTGATTTGTCTGGACTTGTCTTAATCTGCCAGGAACTTCTGTTTTAGCTTAGTTATCATCAACAGTCTCACAGACAGATTTTGTTATACTAGTCTTAGTTGTTGTATAGCTTTGTACAATTTTGTTGTAAACCAGCTACTGTCATAATGCCTTCAGTATAAATTTCTTTAACTAATAATACTAATTAGTTGTCATTCAGTGCAGAACGATCAATGACTACAGAACATAGTACATGAGAGCAGTCTTTAAAATGGGGGCACGAGATGAAGCCAGAAAGCCCAGGGTACATGCCAGTCATGGATCACCAGTTATAGATCATCAAAGTAAAGCAACTTTAAGTGCTGGATGAAAAGGTTATGGGGATAACAAAGAGAAAAAATAATGTATACACAATATAAAAGATACCATAATAATAATATGGTTAATGGGATATAATATGGAAACTGTCTAATGAAGAAAAAGCAAGGTGTATTATGAATTAGAAAATGTTTTAGAGTATTCTGAAGTGGACTCTAGGAGAAAGAGGAAGAAACCCCCACATCCATGTCATATTTCTCTTGGCAAAGAATTTGTCATGCTGACAATTTGATGTAATCCTTTCAATACTCATCTTCTTAAGGAAGGCTAACAACACTGAAGACCCAGAGCAATATGGCAAGAGTCAACAAAGCATAAAGAGGGATAGAAACTGGAAAGTTTGTGCATATAGGTTTTAGCTATTTATTGGGAAGCAGTACTAGTAGAATACTTGAGAGGGTATGTGTTAGTATCATGGTAGCTGCATTCATAATAGTTATATGGTTAAACTGCTAATTTTAATTACGTTGTCAACAAATTATTGTGCGTACATATTATCCGTGTTTCTTTAGCCTAGATAAATTACTTGGGTTCTGTAATCTGGTATCCTGCCTTTGAGGCTGTTGTAAATTTGGTGCAAACAGGGAAGATCCCGATGGCTTTGTCAGAGTTTACAGAAATGTCCCATACATCTTAGTACACTTATTCAGATTCTGTGAGACAGGTAGGTAGTTAAGCATGTGAAAGCAGGAAATACTAGCATTAAGGTCAGATGTAATGTTAATTTGGGGCTCTTGTGCACGTGCTTTACAACATAGTCCTTAATTATATCACCACATTATTTCAGAATTGCCATAAAAAAAAAGGGGAGAAGGAAAGAAAAAAGTCATATTTCATTCATCTTGTACAATGTAACTTGCAGTTTAGGTCCATTAGTCAGAATTTTCAGTTAGCCTTCTAAATATCTATTAAGTAACACAGAGGTGATGGTGTCAAACTTTATTATTGGGATTTGGATCTAGATTCAGACACCAGATTAAGGTGTATACACAGATATCAGATATCATGTGAATCAGAGAATGGGTTCTAATTGTCTAAACACTGGCTATCTATGCATCTAAAATTACACACCTACAAGCCTTGCCTTTATGTAGGTTTTAAACTGATGCCCCATAAACTGATGTTCCAGCTCAATTAAATAAATACTAGATTGATGGAGGTTTTGCATGTTCATCTATATATCTATTAATGAAAATATTATATTTGAAGGTACAAAACACAGCAATGTATTGCAAGGTGAATGAATTCAGGACTTATTGCTGATTTTTTTTTTTTTTTTTAACCTCTCACTGGCATAATTTTTCTATGTTTAGTCAAGAAATTTAGGAAAGAATAATTGATTTTTGTCTTCTAAATCTAAATCTTCCCTTTGCTGTCAAATATTGCTTAGGGTTTGACCAATAGCCTAGGATTCCTGCATGGATATTTACAGGTAATCTGCATCATTGTCCTATAAGTCTTTTATTCTACATATTGTATTTAACATATGAATTCTAATGGTTGCTAATTTTCTGTAGTCTTTTAGGTGTCTATTTGTCATGTAATAATTATGTTGATTTACCACACATAAACCCTTTGCTTTCTGTACAATCTATCAGACCATATTAAAATAAATCTTTATATACAAGTTACTTAAGTCTTGTAGTTTTATTGTGCTCTGAAAAATCTGTTTTTATTTTTCAACTCATCTAATTTCTGTTTACTTATATAATGAGAAATGTATCTTAAAACCTAGTAATTTTTCTCTATATTCTTGTTTCTCAGAGTCTAGAACACTTGTGTTCAAATACTTTAATTTTTATTAGACTTTTTTCTGCTTTCATTCTCTCTCTCTCTTTTTTTTTTTTTTTTTTTTTTTTTTTTTTCCCCAGAATATGATCAAGAAAATCCACTAAGTCTGGAAAGCAGACTAATGAAATCTGTGGACAGAACTCGATTTGGTGAGCATAAAACCACAAGAAATAGACAACCAAAAGAAAGGTTAGATCCAAAATAGTTTGATAAAGAGAATAAGTTTAATTTGATGATATATTGGTACAATTAAGAAGTATATTCCAATCACAGTACTTTGAAATCAGTCATGACCCTGTTCAAGAATTCCTCTGCAAACATAGAGTATTTGTAATCCATGGTGACCCCTCTGCTTTAGAACAGTAGAGTTGTGGGCTATTCTGCAACGGAACTCCAGGAATCCATCAAGCCTGAGGAGGCTGAGTGGCAGCACACATCCACTCCTTGTGATCCGTCATTTGTAATCGATTTGTAAGAATGTTTATAGTTTTAATTTTCCTTTAAGATAGTTTATGCAAACTCTACATTTTTTGACTGAACACGTAGAATATAATTGTATGAAGTGTATGAAGTTTCCTTCCATATTACACAGAGAATACTAGAGAGATCATCCTATGCATAGTTCTGGTTTTTTTTTTCATGCACTTCCTTTAAATATGAGTTGCTTTTTATTAATAACTGTGAGAACCAAATCTTCATGTCTGTTTCTTCAGAACATTGTCTTTTTGTAGGTTTGTTTTTTCTAGTTTGGGGTTGGCATTTTTTTTGTTGTGTTTTTGTTGTTTTGGATTTTTGGGAGAGAGAGAGAGAGAGAGAGAGAGAGAGAGAGAGGAAGAGCAAGGTAATTAATCTTCATGGACAATCTATTTAAGAGATCAAAAGAGAAAATGGGAAATAGTATAAATAATTGAAATTATTTCAGGTTTGATGGACACCAAAGAGAAAACATAGTTCTAAATGTGTCACATGAAATGAATATATATATTTAGACAAAGAGAAGAAACAAGTTCCAAATGCCTTGAAAGTGAAATATTTTAACCTCCAAATTTATGACAAATCTCACAATATGGGTTTACAGCAAACTGGAGTGGAGTCTCAGATAAAATCTGAACACTTCAATTAGACACCCAATTATCTTGGATGAGTAGCTCTCAGTGTCCTTATTGTTTGTGATTAAAGAAATGAAGTGCCATAGAACTAATTTCAGTTCTTCCACACTTTCCTAGATGATGTCTCAACTCCCCCCCCCAAAAAAAAACAACCTCCAACTTAAAAAATTCAGTCTCTGTTTCTTCAACTTATGTGAATTTTTTCCTTCATTTCCCTTCTGAAATCCTTGTTAATTATTTTGACAATGTAATGGCTATAATAATCACAGCTTTTCCAATTATAGCTTCATTGCCAGTGTAGACTCTCCCACCAAATTACATTTATCTTTCTTCTGTGATAAATAACATAGTACATTGTATTTATGAAGTTTTCAGCTTATAATGAGTTATTAGATAAAATAACACTCTAACCTTTACATACAACATACATGAATGCCTGAATTCCCTTAAGCTCTGTATTATTTTCAAGGTTTGGGTTTGGGTTTTTTTTGGGTTTTTTTTTGTTGTTTTTTTTTTTTTAAATTCTTTGTCATCATGACAGGACGCATGTACTATTACAGGCAATGAACTGTAAGTGGCAATGACTATACCATTTTGTTCCTTTTTACTGCCTGTGGGAAATTGCTGTAATGATTTCTATCAGGTCAGACTCAGCATCTTTAAGAGGTCAGCTTCTAAAATAAGACAGGACTTCTTTTTCCACTATATAAGATTTGCTGTATATATCTTTTGTTGAATATGTGCTACTTCTTAGAATTTTAGAAAAACAACAGTCCCCCCAATCTAAAATGTTCAAACAGACAAAAAAAGCATTCTTAGTTGAACTGCCTAATTGTACAGATTGGTGAGACTGGGTCACATAGGAAGCCATCAGAACAAAAAATCACAAATTTTAAAATTTGACTCATTTCTCCAAGTTCAAAACAATTACAGAACATGACTTCTTAAGACAAATGAAATACTAGATAACCAGGAAGAGAAGATATATATCACAGCATGTGGGTGTATTTGTATGGTAAGAATGTAGATTTGTAAATTTTTTCTGCATGCTTGCCTTGGTGCTTCATGTGCTTCCCATCACTACACAGTATTTAGATGTAAGAATCAAACACGCCTTACACGCCTAAAATGGAATTCATCTCACTTAACTTTAATTTTCTGAAAATGTAATAATTAATCATTTTCATCAAACATAAAGGGACATGGCTTTAGAAAGGATGTTATTTTTTTGAGATGTCTTTCTCCCTATCGACTGTAGAGGGAACCCAGCTAGCTTACATTATATGTTCTTTCTAATGGACAACAAAAGAAGAAATTATATTTCTGAGTACAAGCCAAAGTCCTACCAAACATAAGGTGAGAATGATTAATCTCACCTAATTTTAGAGTTCATCTGTAGATATCTGCACCTGAATTAGTTTATTATAACGTGATTTTTTAATTTATGGTAAAATAAGTGCTTTTTGTGTGCAACCCATCTGACCTATTCTAGCGATGATCATATCTCAGGGAAAAAAAAAAAAAAAAAAAAAAAAAAAAAACTTGTGCATCGTTTATCATTGCATTTCCTGTAAAAACATGGATCCCTGAAATTCAGTTACTACATAAACATTCTTCTGTACTTTTACTATGTCGGTTTGAGTTCTGAAAGTTGGCATCCCTATGTCTAAATATTCAGTTTGCATAAACAGAACACACAGAGGGATAGGGAATAAAAAGAAATTACTCAGCTTGTGCTTATTTTTTAAATAAGTTCCTTATCCACTAAGAGGTCTGTTGATGAAATCCATGTTTCTCCAATTTAGAGACAAGGATGTCGTGTGGGACAGAGTAAAATATTTACACAAGTCCAGGTAGATGATGTCAATTGCTCTACCTTTCTACACCAATGATGTAACCTTGTCATAGAAGGCCACCAAATTTCTCAGGCATGATTTGTGCCCTTAGTGAAGCCATGTTGGCTGTGACCCATCACCTCCTTATTTTTCATATGCCCTAGCATCGTTTCCAGAAGCATCTACTTCATGATCTTGCTGAGCACAGAGATGAGACTGACAGGCATGTAGTTCTGTGACTCTTCCTTTTTTCCTGTTTAAAAAATGGGGGTTATGTATCCCTTTTTCCAGTCAGCAGGAACTTCACTGAACTACCATGACTTCTCAAATATGATGGATAGTGGATTAAACTCTTCATCCACCAGTACCCTCAGGGCACACAGATGGATCTCATCAGGTCTCATGGACTTGCACACTTTTGGGTTCCATAGGTGGTCTCGAACTTCAACTTTTCTTACATTGGGTGGTTCTTCATTGTCCCAGTCCCTGCTTTTGCCTTCTGAAACTTGGGCAGTGTGGCTAGACCCTTTGCTGGTGAAGGCAGAGGCAAAAAAGTCATTGAGTACCTCAACCTTCCCCATATCCCAGGTAAGCAGATCTCCTGTTTCTTTCTGAAGAGGGCCAACATTTTCCCTACTTTTCCCCTTTTCACCGATGTATTTATAGAATCTTTTCTTGTTAGCCTTGAGTTGCCTGGCCAGATTTAATTCTATCAGGGTATTGGTCTTGCTAATCTGATTCCTTGTTGTTCAGACAGTTTCTCTGTATTCTTTCCAGGCTACTTGTCATTATTTCCACCTTCTGTAGGCTTCCTTTCTGTGTTTGAGCCTGTCCAGGAGCTCTTTGCTGATCCATGCAGGCCTCCTGGTGTTCTTACATGACTTCCTCTTTGTTGGGCTGCATCTCTCCTGAGCTTGGATGAGGTGGTCCTTTATATTAACCAGCTTTCTTGGGTCCTTCTTCCCTCCTGGGTTTTATACCACGGTACTCTCTCAAGCAGATCCCTGAAAAGGCCAAAATTGAAGTGCTAAGTAAAACATTCATGGTTATCAATGAAACAGTTTACTTTCTATGACCCAGTATTTGCTAAAGGGAACACAGTGATTCCAAAGTAGATGCTGAAATTTAAAGTTTCAAACAGAAGTTTTAATATAAAAATATTTTAATTTTATGTGCTTTTCATCAAGGAAGTGTATGAAAATCTTTTAATGTATTGCAGATGATACTTTAACACAAAAATAAGAAAAAGGCTGAAAGAATTTACATAAGCTTTGAAAATCTGTTTTCCTCTGTTACAAACTGAGTTCTGCACTTTGTAAGAAACAGTGCTGAACACACAGTGACCTGTTATTTATACAGAACAGACCTACTTGTTGTCTGGAAAGTTTAGCTGTTTTTATTAGGTATTACAAACTACCTAAGAAATGTTGTAGAAGTCTCTGTACGCATCTTCATTTAAGAAATCGGGAAACATGGTCTTTGTCTAAACTACACTGCAATGTGTCCAAGTGTTGTGGTCTCCTGATGGGCAAGCCCAGGCAACCTGCTGGAAAGCACCACAGGTTCTTCCCTGATCATATATTAGGTTTCTTTTGAGTAAAAATGTGAGCAAGAAGGGAAAAATATGTGCTTCCAGGTCTCATATGTGCTGAAGATTTTCAGTGGTGTATCAAGGAACAGGGAAATATCCCTGAGTCCCTTAGTTTAGACATATATCATCTGAGAAATTAGGACTGCATTTCTTCTTCTGGGGTCCACCCTGGCTTAGTATTTCATGGTAATAAACTGAGCCGAGGGTATAACATCACAGAATATCTAAGGAAAGTAGAATCAGGAAAACCTGAAGTTATAACATCGGGCCAAACTAAAAACCTCTGAGGCAGACAGAAATGAATTTTTTTTTGTCATGGAAACTAGGGATGTATAGCCCTCACTGTTTATTCTCAATCTTTGTGTGAATCTCCCACAGGTTTTAGCTGGCACTCCATTCAGTGGCTAAAAGAAAAATGCAACCCCAAGGTTTTGTTAGTCTTCTCACTAAATTTTCCTCTTTCATGTAAACAGAACAGATTTGTAGGACTATTCTGATCTTCCTGCATATGTAAAAATAACAGTGCCAGCATTGAGAGTTCTTTGCAAGAAGGAAGAGCAGAATAGATAATAAGTGTTCCATTGTGCAGACAGGAGAGAAGAATTTAGTTTTAATGATCCCATTGCTTTCTGATAGACTGCTAAAAATTGCTACACTGAATAAACTAATGAAATAGATGCTACTCTTTTTGAATAACTGGAATGAATTTTATGAAACAATTTTTTTACAGAGACTCTGAAGGGCAATTAGGAAGGCTTAGTAAATTCTTTATTTCCCACTGGATATTTTAATTCCTAACAAACCCATTAAAATTTTATCTGAAAATATTACATACTTTCATTGTTGTTTATTTTTAATTAAAACTAAGGTGTTGAAACAGTCAACGACAATTACAAATACATGAACGGCATATAATAATTTGAATTATTAATTATGTATTATCACATTGACATGATAATAATTTCTGGCAAAAACACAGGATACTTTACTTAAATACCAATAAAACTGCACTGACCATATAATCCACTGAGAAAACTTACGTAGTGCCTGTACAGAATTGTAAAACTTAGAGAGAACGATAGTAGATATGATTGATTTGTCTTTTGAAAGATTGAAACATTCACTATGAGGACATTTTCAATCTTATATATGAGCTTTGAAAGACAGAAATGCAATTATAACAGTGCAAAACCAGAAAAAAAAAAAAAAAAAAAAAAAAATTTTCTGAAACCAATCCAACTATGTATTTAAATATTGCAAAATGCATCATTGCATAAAATAGTACAAACAAGACAGGCATCTAGATATATCCCTGATGGAAACTGATTTTCACAGGAATGCTAGAATGCTCCTATCATCAGTTGCATCATGTAGCTGCCTCAAAACCACCAGAAACTTTGTTGGAAAGCCAAGTAGTTTTTATTAAGACACCAAAATGAACATCACTGGTTTTTGCCCCATGCTTGATCATAACAACAGAAGCTAAAAGTCTGATTAGCCTTTTGGTCTTCTTACTTCAGAATAATGACAGAAGCAAAAAAAAGTGTGAACTCTTCTAGAATCTGATTGCTTCTGTGTGTTCTCCTTATAGAATGTAAAGAAATAGCTGCTTGGGAAGAAAAATCAGAAAGCTGGTTCTGACAGATGAGTGATACAAATAGTTCCTTATAAAGAATGCAATAGTATACAATTCCTTTCTGTACCTTAAGGGGATGAGACAGTGGTTGCATCTTATAAATGTTATCCTATATAACAAAGACAACAGAAAAGTTTTCCAGTTATGTTTTCACAACTCAGTATGTATAGTTTAATACAAATTATTGCCTGGGTCATAAGCTTAGCTGCTTATCATAGATGCCAGCATATGGTCAATGTAATGCATAGCTCTTTCTTTGTATTGGACATGGCAGTGTTACTTGGGACTGGCAGTAGTGGTGTTTTAAAAGATATTTTTCACAAACAAATTTTATGATCAGTTCTGTCAGAGTATATTAGAGATGTTTTGCAAATACTCTTTTGGAATCAGCTCCACACAAGATCAGCTTGACTGCATCTACGTCCTGGCATAGCTGACAGAGGCATTTCATAGTTGCAGTCCTTGTATCTGTCTTATCTTATATGTTCATGATTATTATTTTGTTTTCTCTTATGTTGCTGAAAACAGAGCTAGAAGTTCTGTTCACATGTACATGACCACATATTCATATTTTATAATGGTGACTTATTAATTAATACAACTAATAAAATAATCTGGTGATAAAATTAATTTATTACATTGGCAGTCTCAGTATTCTTTATAAGAAGTGTTTTCTCTGTAAACTCCATTGTTTAAGCAGGCTCAAAAAAACCCTGGACACAAAATTTACTGGAGAATGTCAACAGAGTAAAATTTATGCTCTGTGCTTTGTGTAAATTCTGCTGTTGAAGCAGTAAAGGAGGAGAAAATTGGATGGAGTTGAGCTTGCTGATAGTGGATTAAATACTGAAATACATTGCAAAAGAGTCTAGCTTGATTTATTGGGCTTTGCTATTTTCTGAGCAAATTCTATCCCTTGGCTGAGCTCAAACAGAAAAGCATATAAAAATGCAGTCACTGCAGATTGTCTTGTTAAATGTTCTTAACACTTGTAACCTTCTGCTTTGGCCAAACTGAAAAAGGAGAGGGAGTATGGTGATTAGACTTTTCCACAAGCTATATTATCTTTCTACACAAAATTATTATTATTCCTATTAATATCAGCTGTTTAGGACCTTTAGAAAAGAAGTAAGGGTGGGATGAACTGATCTACAAAGGGAGGGACAGAAGGAGAGATGGACAAAATGCAATTCAGACTACCTGCTAGATAAAATGTTAGTACTTACTCAAAAACCAGATATGATAGAAAGGTACAGTTTAAATATATAACGTAGGTGAGGGACAGGTCCTTAGATCTTTTGAACTGTGTTTTGTAGAAAACAAATAATTTCTTTCTTTCATCATTTGAGCATTTATACTCATCTCAGGAACTTTGGGAAGGAGAACCAGTTTCCATGTGATTTTATATAAGACATAGAATCAAATGCAACTTTCCAGTGTAGAAATAGAAATAAATTAATAATGCAGAATAACAAGAAGAATTTGCAGACCTTGAAGATGTACAAGGAATTCCAATCTTAACAGTGTTTTTGTACGTGAGACATTTTCAGGGAATGAAAAACACTTTTTAATACAAGTTTTCAGAAAATGCTGAATATTATAGATTAAAAATGCTGAGTGTTATAGATTTAAAATGCAATTAAACTCTAGAAGTCATAAACACAAACACTAAAATTATGTTTGGACAATGTGGTGCTTTTGTCTCATGTACATGCAGAAGGTTAATTCTGCTAGTATTTTACAAAGATGAAGTGTGTGTTTTAGAATTTTGAAGGAAAAATTTATTGTAGCTGAGCAGATAAGCAGAGTATAGGAGTTGGAAATTGTTTTAATAATGATACTGAAAAAAACCCAAACTCCTCAAACCTAAAAATCTTTTGAACATGCCTATGTTCTATGCCTCTGATCTCCATGTTCTAGAGATCATGTCACTTGATGTGCCAATCTTTCAGTCAGAATTAGGATATTCTCAAAAAAATAATGGGTATAATAATAATATTTTCTATATTTTGTCCTATATGAATGAATTACATTCTAAGCCATTACTGTTTAGACATGTGTGCTGAAACTCACTTGGTGCAAAGCCTAAAATTTCATAGTTTTTGCTTTTATCACCTCAGTTAGACTCCTAGCTTGTTCAGCAAACAGTCTCCTCTGACACTCTGCAAACATCTTCAGATCATATTAATGCCTGGGATATTTCCAGGTCCTGACCTGTACATTTGAACATAAAAAGTTAACGGCAAAAGTACTGGATTAGATCTCTCAAAGCAGACAAATGTTAAACTATCAGCAAGAGCATAAGAAAAAGGAAAAGCACATATGATGCTTCCCCCTAATAACCTTCAGCTTCCAAACACTTATACCTCAGCTAATTAAGTGCCTATGTAACCCATAATAGTTTTCTTTTCCATGACCTAATACAACATTCCTTTGAATTAGGCAAACTTTTGAAAAGGAGTTCCCCAACCTAACTACACATTGTGTATGTGCGAGATAAATAATAAAAAAAAGAGTTTTCTTTTTCCATCTTCTGTTGCCTTCTGATGTTCCTTACCTAATCCAAATGCCACATCTTGTCCTTGAGGTTTGCACAGATGCAAGTGAGCTTTGAGACAATCATCTGACATTTAATTCTCTCACAACGTTAGCATTTTTAAGGTTATGCAGGTAATAAAATAGTATGTTTTATAGATTCTATACTCAGATTATATGATATACATTATCAAAGGAGAAAAAAAAAAAAAGGCATTCAAATTACAGAGCCTATGTAAGTGTGCCAAATAACTATAAACAAATTCAGATGACCTTTTTGTTGGGACATCTGTGTAAGAACTGATTTAATCTAATGACAATGAAATGGCAATGATGACAACTTAGGAAGATACTAAGATGATTTTTTTTAATCAAAATTATTTTTGGTTTGTGTTATTAACTGCTGTTTAGCTGTGTATGAAATCCGGATAATATTCTAAAATCTAGTATTTTAGAAAATAAGTTGTCAAATAAAAAGATTAGAGGTAATTCTTTTCCACTTTGATAGTGCTGTACATGAATAGGATTAAAACATTTTCTTTGTGATTTGATTTAATTTAATTATATTTTTTAAGGAAGAATATTCTTTAGTAGAAAAGTTAACTGCCTTTAATTCTGTGGTGGCTTTTTTAATCATTGTTTTTCTAAAAGAAAGTGGTTTGGGAATGTCAAGGTATAACAGTGGAATGATTCAAAAGTCTTTTGCCATGTGAATGTAGTTTTTGTGATTAAAGTCCAGTATCATATATATATATTTATAAAGAATGATTTGACTTTTGAGAAGAATTTAAATGCAATATGGTGGAGATATTAATCTCAACTGGTAAGGTAGACAGCATATGAGTTTAAGAGTTGTTTTGCAACTTTAGGTCTGTCCTTATGTAGCAGAATCACTGTACCACAGCTTTCAAGAGGTAACCCTATACTGCTGTGTACTCAGGGACCAGATGATCTTCAAATTTCTGCTTATTAAGTCCTCAGTTCTTTACCGCTTTTACACACCTTAAATGAGTAATCTTTATACAGATTATTCTTGTGGACAGAAATTGAATATTATATTCTGCCTAATGAAGCCATTAAAGATAAAAATTATCTCAGCTAACTTGTTACCTGCATAAAGCTAAATGTATGTTCTTTAAACTGTAGAAACAAAATAGATACCTGAAAGATTAATCTAATTCACCTTTAGGAAGAGTTGAACTGTACATTCTTAGGCTATGTTATTTGCATGAAATATGAAGTGAGATGGAAGTTGCTGATTGAAATGGAAAAAAAAATAGGCTGCTGATATTAAAATTATTTGAGAAGAATTCTCACCCTAAAAGCCTCTAAATTGCTATAAATGGGTATTGGGTGAAGTATCCTTCATTTAACCTTAAATAAACTCAGTTTTATTGATGTCAGTCTCTGGTTCAGAATGAACATAACACAGACCCAAAAAACATGTCACTTTGAATATGTCAGACAAAAAGACTCAAATATTTGATCTTTCCCCTCCTTTTCATTTCCCTGTCTACACGTGTATCTGATTCAGTTATGATACACTGCACCATGTTCTCTTGGATTTTTGGTCCTCTGTATTAGATGTAGTAGTTTGATACAACCTACAAACAGCCAAAGCAGTTCCTGTTCTTCCCTGAAATTTTATTTAGCAATGAGCCAAGTATCCAAGGTCTGACCAGTCAAATACAAGAACCCCAGAAAGTGTGAATTCTGAAAAGTATGTTTAAGATTCTAATTCCTTTTCTTTAATGGGTATTCAGACCATGCATATGTTAACCAGCCCAAATGTTTATTTTTAGAATTCACTACTGTTGAGGTCTTTACTTTCTCTAAATACTTATTGATTTTGTACCAGTCTTTTATTCCTCAGCAGAAAATAATTTTGATGAGATTTTTAAATCTCAAGATAAGCAAACACAATATGCTTCTTTGAAAATTTACCCTAAAATCTTATATTTTATTTTTGCAATTATTGCAGCAAGGTACTTACATGGCTTCCTTTTTACGCATTTAAACTGTTATGATAATGCATAATTGTTCAGAAAAGAAGCTATAACTTTCTACAAATGTTATGCATAACATACTGCTGGATTAACAGCTCCTGCTCAAATGAATGAGATTTGTGGTTTGCAATTAATTTTGATAGAAATAGAAGTATCAGTGATAAGAATTTGAAGATTCAGATACCATTACCTTTGGCTGTAGAAGTATATGGTAGTAATACCTTGTGACTACCCATGGAACTGCTGTTTTGATGTGGCATTAAAGTTGGATATAGACAACACACATTCTGTAAGCGTGTGTGAAAACATATAGATACATATATTTGTATGTATATATATAAGCATAAGGTCCTACTGTTGTCTTCACTAAGGATCAGTTTGTCTTTGCATTAAAATTTCTGATGAAATAATTAACAGGTATCAAGTTATTTGTGAAAGAAAGATTTACATAACATTTTCAAATGAAAGAAAATAATTTTTACTTTTTTTTTTTTTTGAGGAAAACATTAATATCTTAATTGAAAAAACCAAAATTACAAGAAAGGTTTTTTTTATCCAAGATACATAGGAACCACAGAAGATTACAAAAGTCCTTGTTTCACCTCAGTTAGATGATAATATATCAAACTTTTATGAAGCATTTAAGTAGATACCGTATGACATTCTGATAAAGAAACTGAAATAATGGAAATGTGAATTAAAGACTGATCAAAAACCAGAAGGTTTTGTTAATGGAGGAAAAAAACCCAAACAAAATAACCCCCCAAACAGAGCAAATGAAAAAAACCCAATTGAACAAAACTTTAACTGGACAGACGTATTTCTAATTTGGTCACTAAGAATCAGTTTTTCTCCCTGTTATGTTAGCATGGAATGAAAGAGAAGAGAAAAGAAGAGTGGAGAAGAGAATGTTTCTGTCAGAGCTATTTAAATGTCATTCATCTGCAAACCAACAAGCAAAGTATATTATAAAATAAAAAAATATGGTAAAGTCAATGTTAGTAAAACGACTATCAAACAGACAATTAATGCTTTTTCAAGCAAAAAATTCATTGAGTTAAAATGAAAGCAAAATGAGCCAAACATTCTAGTGAACCATATCCACTACAATATCATAGTACTATAAAAAGTTGACTGAGAAGCTAAATAATCAGCAGAAGCAGTATACGTAGTTCCATAACTGACATCTGAAATGAGCTGATAAAACACTGGTGACAGAAGAAAAAATAAACAAACTGAAACGGACTCCATCACCTTGTGAGAATCTGAATGTGCACTGTAGGCATTTGGCAGATTATGGACACCTATTTTTGATTTACATTATCAACAAATAGCTATACAGTAGAATATAAATTATATATAGGACCTTAAGAAACTACTAAAACACTCGAGGTGATAGTAAATATTTCTCTGTTCATAATGTATCAGTAAAATCTTACAGAATGGAGCACATATTTATGCCAATGTAATACTCCCTGCTACATTTATACAGTACCTCATTTTTTTTTTTTAAAAAAAAAGAGTATAACACTTCTCTTTGGTACACAAGATATTAAGAGGATGTTTGGACTGATAAAAAGAGTAGAAGGCCATTGCCAGACTCTTTAAGTAGTTTTGGAAAGAAATAGAGCTGCTGAAACAGAATGAACGCATAAGTATCTATAATTCTGAGTAAAGGTATACAACTCAGAGAAAAAGTAATATAGCAAGGTACAAAGTAGATCACATGATAGCTGAAGCCATATTTTCAGAACACAGTAAGTTGTGTAAGTGTGAGACATTCCCGTCATATTGAAACAGTCTATGGAAGAAGGAGTCATATCTTCTCTAAGGAATAGGAGAGAGGAAAGATGTGCATAGAACCTGATTTGAAGGTGCAGTAAGTAGACAAGCAGAATTCGCTGTTTCTTCAGAGCAGAAATGATATTTTTGTAGATAAGCCTATAATCACACAGACTTTAGGGTATTTCACAAGTTAACTAAATAAAACATAAAAATTAAATTTTGTTCTAATTCTGCACTAAATTTCTATATAAATATAAAGACGTATGTGGGAAGTATTGCTGTGTTTTAGCATAGGAGGGATTTGGTGTAGATGGGAGGAGGAAGAGGAGAAAAGTAAGGCTAGAAAACAAATGAGCTTTCCCAATCAGAGTTTAAGCAAAAAAAATTTGTGAAGCTCTTGTTTATGTCACGCACAATCAACTAGAACTAGAGAAAAGCAAAGCTTGTTTCCTGGATAAATGTTAAGCAAGAATCATCACTGAACATAGTGTATCTACTAGAAGAAGTAAACTGATTGAGAGTTCACAGCACAGTTTAGGCACTGAAGAAGAAAATTTTTGAAAGATGATGTGAAAAATGTTCTGATATTAACGAAGGAACTGTTAAATCACAAATATGTGTCTAAGGTAGCTGGGGGCAGTAAGCTAACAAGTAACAACTCAAAATCAAATTTAGTAGCTATGAAATCCTCTTAGTTCATTTAATGATATAACTATTCTGCCAAACCAAAATAAAAGTCTAGCAGCTTCTTTAAAGACCTCCAATTCACTTTGTAATACAAAAAGAACATTTAATGCCATGCTGAGATTTAAATGTCCAGACATGAAGGCAGGGCTGAAACCTTTTTTTTTTTAAAAAAATAGCAAATTTAATTTGGGACATTACTCTAATCCCTGAAGACTTGACTGACTGAGTGATTTTCTATAGACAAAGGATTCTTAAGCTTTTTTAGAGCCAGATCACAGTTATGGTCTGGCTGCAATTCTTTCCGCTTCCCAGTCTCTCTGATTATACTACTTAAATGTCAGTCTTTTTACCTTTATCTCTTCTCAGGTTGAATCATACAGTTCTCCCACTGTTAGACTGAACTCTTAACAGTGCCCTGTATATCAGCTGCACTAACATGCTACATCCTGAGGGCTTTATTACCTGAGAGATTTGACTTCTGGAAACTATAGACAATGATGAATATGCCCAAATACTTTTCTTAAAGAAAAACTTTTTTACTTTTTAAAAAAACAAAAATGCATGTTATATGAAAATATTTTAAAATTGTAGTCTATACATTTCTTACCTAAAACTTTATCTTCTTCATAATGTAACGTAGAGTTAATATTCTGATGGAAATATTGGTAAAAGAAGCCCTAAGACTGTCACTCACTAAAACAGGGTTTTTTTTCCCCCCATTTATTAGTAAAGTACTACAGGATCCCAGGAAATGTCTGGGCCTTCACAGTTCAGCTGGGAACCACAGAGAGGTAAGCAGACTGTGATAACTGACTGTATAAAAAGAAGCCCAAGTGTACCTGAGAATATGGGACAGGGACCTTCACTGTCACTACACTCACTCCATTGGGCAAACCAGAATTCTAACTCCTCACTGTGACACCCACCAGCTCCCTGCTTGACAAAGACTGCCAACCATTAAACTCAGAATGACCCCAGAATGGGAAACATAACAGAGAAGAAATGGGGTAGATACTTATAAGACTTGTACAATTTTAACTGTGAAACTAATGAGACTTTTCTCCAATAATCTGTATGGTTAGTGTCAGTACTACTGTAACTGGAAAAATTACAACTGTAGAATTTTGATGAGATTAGTTTACTTAGATTTTACTTAGGCTAACAGTAAGTACTTGTTTCCAGGAATATAGTCTCTTCCCTTTTACCTCTAACAGAGTTCATAATCCTTGCCACTTCCTTGACTTCAACATAACTGCCAACAGTTATTTATTAAGCTGACAAAGGTAAGAAAACCATTGCTTGTTAATGATTTCAGTAAGCCTTTATTTTTCAGAGGATGGTTTAGATTGTTTTTGCTGATCTGAGTGGTTTGTTGAAGTACATTAAATCAATATCTTCATAAGACAAACTTCTTAATAACGATTGATGTATGATAGTTATAAATTGTTACATAGTAACTTCATTTCTTTTGTAAACTGCATCATATTCTGGCAGGAAGACTGTACTTTACCTATTTGTACAATTTTTTACAATTTCATAGATTTATTCTCACCACAGATCCAACTTCCTAACTCCTTGCCTGACTAAGCCTCACATTTTATCACCATGGTTTAACTTAACTTCATACTAAATCCTAACTATCATCTACAGGCATGACTTCCCCATTTTGAGCCTGTGCATGTGAGCTGCTAGTGAACTCACAGTAAGACTAGCCAAGAAGTAGGACAAGAGGCCTGAGTGGGGCTGAGGAGCTTAAAGGTTTGGGTGTGCTACTGGAGGAGAGTGAGTGTCTAGATCCAGGTACTAGAAAGAATGAGTGACGGGGGCCAGCTCCAGTGGAGGGTTGTATTTCATGTGTTCATGTAACCATTAATGAATTTTAAGCTGAATAGCTGATGACAAGTCCAGCACCTGGAAAAATGCAGGTTGGAGCTGGTGTTTGGATCCAGGCATGCATATCAAATGAAGTTGAAGTCCACACTAATATCTTTTTCTTAAAGAAGAAAGCATCTCTCTTTTTTAAAGGTAAATCAAGGCCTCCAGAACCATAAGTATAATGTGTTGTAGTTTTAAGTAAAAAAATTGTTACTGGGGTTCCTATAAGACTCACAGTGTCTGGATGCAGGAAACAATACACAAGAAGTCTACTTTGATCAAACAAAAGATAACTTTTTTGAGATTTTCTAAGGCTTATTATCCTAAGAGTTTAATAGTTCAAGTTAATAAGGTCCTTTCTCCTTTTTATAACCTATGCAGAATAAGGAGTTTGATTTAAATTAACAGCAGTTAATGAATTCAAAACCATGTACATAAAAAAAAAAAAAAAGTCATACTGTAGTTGAGGTTAATACTGATTTTATTCTTAGAATCAAGAACAGAAGTTAAACCTGAAACCACCTCAGGTTTAATGATTATATGCTCATCGTTAAATTTCAAGGTAAATCTACTTTGCAGTTCTGGCAATGCAGTTTCATGTTAAGAAAATCTTGAATACCAGCATTAGGACATAAAGTTGGATACATCACGATTGCTTAGTGACTTTCAACCATTTCAGGTAGTTTGTTCTGTGTGGCTAGCCTAGTAGGAGGTGTAGTAGAGTATGAAAGCAGTATCATAAAATCAGTTACTTCTGATGACTAAGAAGAGTATTCCATAGGTTTTGTTTTGTTTGTTTGTTTGTTTTTAAAAAAGAAAAGGAAAAAAAAAAAGATAAAAGTAATAAAGTATCTTTTTCCAGAGGAAGGTAATAGAGTTCTAAAACTCCTTTACTACTTTGTATAAATCAGTGATCATTATCTGATGACTTGATATACAAGAAATACTAAAATAAGCATCATAGTTATCATACTAATAAAATTTTAATAATTAACTCCTGTGGACATAAAAGAACCAGAAAAAGGTGTATTTTTATTGCTCATCTTCCAAGATGAGGAGGAATCTGTCTATAATGATGAAAAAGTATCGATACTAGTTAAAAAGCTTTAAATTAATGCCATTTAAATGTACTAGACTGAAACAAAATATTGACTCATTCAGTATTAATGATATAATGAAATAGATAATAACATACTTATCATCAGTATGTGACATTTATCACTATGGAGTAAATGAATATGGAGAAAAGTAGAAAGAAACAGTAATACCCATAGAGTAAATATTAATATATTATTACTTCATGCAAATATTGCTTAAACTGATGAAATATTACCTTAAATTTATGTTTTTGGAGCTAATCAAAATATACAGCGCAAGAATTATTTGAAACAAACAGATGAGAACCATAAGCTAGAGTCCAAGAGATTAATGATGTAATTCATCTTCATCTCTTTCAGGCATACAGATACAGTCATTTAGTCCCAGCCAGTCTCAGCTCTCCAGTCAGTAGAGACAGTTGTACCTGCAGAACATATTCTGCAGCTGAATAAAAACCTTAGTGTGAAATACCATTTTAAAGACCTATTTCTTCATTGACTGTGGAAGAATTCTAGACAATTTTTTAGCCCATAAGCCTAAATATTTAGATAGCTGAATTAGTAAAGTTAAAGTGTGACTGAAATCAGTACCTTCCACACATTAAGAGAAGAAAAATTCTGTAAACAATCCATAATCTACTTATACATTCCATATCTCACTTTGCTTGTAGGTCATTTGAAACTATTGTAAAGGAAATAAGTGGGTACTCTGATATGAGATAGAACAATTAATCTTGAAACTTGAACTTGTATTCTGGACAATATACCTTAAGTATCTAAAAGGGTAGAGTGAAATATTCTGGTTAATCAGGAATAAATGCTATTTAACCATTAAACTATGTCAGTACATCAGAGTACTTATTTTGATATCTGATTGCCTTAATTTTTCTTTTATTAGAAACTGAACAGAAGTATCGATATATATAAACTGTATGCTTTTTTTTTTTTTTAATTGTACAGTTCATATATTTTAAATCATATCAACACTGTCCTGATTACACAAGGTCGAAAACATAACTTCCTGAAATAACAGTAACAATGATAATAATAATATAAAAATCTTTGGACTTCCTCTTTTTCTTCCAACTACTTATTACAAGAAGATTAAATTAAGAAAAAATAGAATTAAAGACAGAATTTAAGAATATCATATCTCATAGCTTGCTTCCTTATACTAAAATTCTAATGAAAAAAAGCTACAGTTGAAGAATCTGTTCTTTTATTCCACAGATGCTTGACATAAAAAAGCTATAGCTGAAGAATCTGTTATTTTATTCCACAGATGGTAAACATAAGTACTTATTCCAAAACAGTGAGTTAAAGCGCTTTTTTTTTTTTTTTTTTTTTTTTTTTTATAATTCCAAATGTGCAAATACTCAGCTAAGCAATCCACACAGCTTTAAGGGTTTTCACTTTGTTTAGGAACCCTTCCAACAAGATTGTCCACCTGTCCCCTTCCTCAAGAACAAAAGAAGTCCAAGTGAACTACTGCATTATTTTTTTTGGATATGTAACAGTGATCGAGAGAGATTTAAAATGTTCCAATTTGTAAAGTTATTTTACAGATATATATATTTCTTGCATTTTCTTCTTAAGTATTACATATTTTTAAAGCAGTGTTCTGGAGAAATAATTTAATATTTCCCAGCCAAATCATATTTTCATAACATTTATAATTTCCTGTTTTATTTTATTCTTTGAGCTATAGAAGTATATCAGGTATAAATGTATATATGTATACACAAAAGCATATGTATGCTTCTGTTACATACCAAAATAATTCATTTTTTGTAGATGTTCCTTAAGAAATAACTTAAAGTTCTGAGCTTATTTTTATTTCATTGAAGGCCATATTTTTAATTTGGGACTTAGAGTTTTTTCTCCTCCAAATTCCTTGGTGAATATTTCTTTCATAATGTAATATATTTTTAAAGAGCAAAGTTTTTCCTTACAGAACAGTTGGAGAAAGTGTTATGTGCCCAGTGATATCCACTGTCATTCACGAGATGGGCCAGGTGTCTGCTTATCAAATGGTATTTACAGGATTTGGCTAAGGCCACCCACACAGAAAAGGGAAAGTCTTATGCCAGCCTACCATGACTCTGAAAAACTCAATTAGACTGTACTTATCTACAGTGTGTCTTTATTATAAACACCTGTTAATATGATAAATTATTCAATGTCTACAACAAATTAAGTCACAGTGAAGTATGACTTGATCAGACCTTACTTTTCACCTCAAAGTAGTCCACGTCCATGTGTTGTTCTGTGGTGTTATAAGTGCTGTCCATCAGCCACTCTGCAGGCTCCCAGGTAATATGCAGAGCTAATTTCTTCTATCCGTCTTTCATGCCTGACATGCCCAGTCAACCATTTCTTCCTACTTGTTACAGACTTAAAACTGCCTGAATAGTTTGCATTAACATGGAGTTAGATTAAAACCAAGTCACACATTATTTATTAAAAAGCCATTTTTTTTACTAGTTCTTTGCCTGGCAATTATCTAACCAGGGATTTAACATAACCACTGGTTGTGTGAAACACATTGCAGATTATGTTCTGCTGCAAAGACATTTAGGCATCTCTGACTGCACAGGAACTAGTGTTACTCCCTTTACAAAAGTCCCTTACTGTTAGAGTACTGTCCTAGGAAATGGGAGGCTGGTAATCAGTACCTACTTCTCTTTCAGAGGCAAAGGTCTAAAGACATTTGATGTGCCTAACTTCAAACAACTTGCTTATCAATAATGTAGACACACACAAGACTGAAATAGCTGGAAGGCCTATATTACCTTAATCTGTCATATCTAGAGATCTAGTTATACAGCATGCTAAAGACATCAGAGTGGAACACCAGATGCATCCATAGTGCTTCCTAGGGTGATTTATAGAATTTAATAACTGTTTGTTTCAAGTAGCTCATGAAAAGTGTGCATGAATAGGTAAAGTTCAAGCTGTACTTGACTCTTCTGCCCATCTCCCAGGAACTGTTTTAAGTAGTGTTGCATATCCCAAAGGTAGTCACAATGCAATATTTGTCACTGGAAATAAAGAATCTCATATAAAATTTACCTCTCTTACCTCTTACAGATCATTGTTTTAGTGAGAGCCATTGCATCTGTTTTTCACAGCAATCTAGGCAATCTTTGATTCACCTTTTCCAAATATCAGCAAAAGACTCCTGAAAGACTGACAAGGAAAATGAAGTAGGATTTACTCACAGGAGATACCACAAGTTGCATTAACAGACCATTGGAATATTTAAGATTAATTATTGTGGCTTATCACTAGATACACTTCTGAATTTATGTTAACTTGTCTTTGTGTTAGCATCATATATTAATCTATATTTTTTCTTTTTAATCCCTCACAGAATATTTTTTCATTATAAAGCCTTTGATTAGAAGAATAATTTCAACATACTGATTACAGTTTATCTCAGTGAATCTCAGCAAGCATTGTCTGAGAAGATTAACAGTGTAGAAGGAAAGATCTGCTGAATGTGGGTAAAAAACTAATTATGACAGCTAAGCATGGTTACACTCAGTGCAAATTGAAATAGAAGTTATTTTAATGCAGGAACAATTAATCAAAATTTTCAACTTTTTATTGATATCAAAATTAATAAGAGTTTTCTTGTTTTCATGATTTTTCAAATATTCAGTTTTTAGAACTCTGTAATATGATTACAAAACAAGTAAAACAATTTACTGCTACTATGCAAAAGATGTTAACAATTGCCTGACTGTAAAAACCTGTGCTGAATATTGTGCACAAAAAAATGTATTTCAGGTAATAGGAACATCTGTGACTTTAATACCATATTTGTATTCCATTCCTATTTATCATTTGTTCTACTATTTACTCCTGAATTTCTGAAAAGGTATTTAAAGTAGTTGTTTGCAAGTTTATTACAAATATGTTCTGTCCCAGCAAATTATTGATTAACACAATACCTAAGAAGTACTCTAGAGAAATATGAATTTACATTTTCTTATTTGTAAGAAGTTAGCATCTGAGGGAACAGAGTCCCACAATGATTGACTAATAAAACTATCTTATATAATATTTTAAAGATCTTGGCACAAGAAAAGTGTTCCTGTGAAATGTGCTGATGATAACACAGGAAAAACTTTGGACGGGAGTCTCAAAGAAGTAAACTACGTAGCTGTGATCACTGAAGTAACAGATACACTTATTGAATTCAACATGACAAAAGTCACAGAATCATAGAATCACTTGGTTTGGAAGGAATCATAAAGATTATCAAGTCCAAATCCCTGCTCCTCACAGGACTACCTAAAACTAAATCATATGTCTAAGAGTGTTGTCCAGATGTTCCTTGAACTCTGACAGGCTTGGTGCCATGACCCCTTACCTGGGGAGACTGTTCCAGTGATCAACCACACTTCCAGTGAAGAACCTTTTCTTAATGTCCAATCTGAACTTCCCCTGATGCAGCTTCATTCCATTTCCTCGTGTTCCATTGCTGCTCACCGCAGAGGGGAGATCAGAATCTCTTCCCCACTTCCCACCTTGAGGAAGTCATAGGCCATGATGAGGTCACCCTCAGCCTTCTCCAAGTAGAACAAACCAAGTGCCCTCAGATGGTCCTCCTCAGTCTTGCCCTCAAAACCTTTCACCCTCTGGTGTCACCCTCTTCTGGAAACACTCTAGTGACTTGTGGAAACAAGACTCTACAACAGTGAAGTTGTAAAATAGGTAGGTTTATTCAGTGCTGGGCGCATGGGGGATCGCTCCTCCACAAACATGCGTGCCCCTTGCAGCTCTCGTCCTGCTTGTATATTACAAAATAATGCATATTCATAGAATGCTTATACATATACATAATATATCCCCGCCTCCCCTTGCTTCTCATGGTAATTATGTCTCCTCCTCTTGCGTCTGCGCATTGAGCTCCTTTGGTGGTTGCAAATTCCTGGGTGGGGGTCATATAGATGAAGTATCTCCTCTTCCTCGCTGATGAACTTTTTACCCTGTCCTTCTGCGCAGCCTCAGTTGTTCCCTGGCTCCTAGCTAAACCGCAAGGCCAGTTTGTGCTAGAATTTGAGGTGATCTATTGCTGATTTGTACCACTTCAAGGACAATAGGAAGCTTCTGTTTAAGCCAGAAGACAATATCTTAGCAACACTATCACCCCCCTCATCTTGGCGCAAGCTCCTCAGTCTTGCACCATCTAACTAAAATGGTTTAAATTCCCTATCTCACTAGTGGTTTGATGTCTTATATTGAGGTGCCCCAAACTGCACACAGTATTTGAGGTGAGGCCCCACCAGTGCAATGTAGAGTGGGAAAATCATGTCCCTCAGCCGGCTAGCTATGCTGTGCTTGATGTACTGCAGGACATGGTTGGCCCTTTTGGCTGCCAGGGCACACTGTTGGCTCATAATCAACTTGCCGTCAAATCAAACCACCACATCTCTTTCTGTGGGACCACTCTCCAGCCTCTCATCCTCCAATTTGTACACATAACCAAGATTAGTCTGTCTCAGGTGGAGAATCCAACACTTGCTTTTGTTAACTTTCAACAGTTGTGATTGCCCAGCTCTCTAGTCTATCCAGATTTCTCCATAAGGCCTCTCTGCCCTCAGGAGATTTCACAGCTACTCCTAGTTTAGTATCATCAGCAAACCTTCTTAATGTATGTTTTATTCCTCTGTCCAGATCATTTATAGAAACATAAAAGACCATTGGCCCTATAAATTGAGCCCTGGGAAACCCCACTGGTAACTGAATGGCAGCCTGATGTAACCCCATTTACTATAACTCTTTGAGCCTGACCTGTCAGCCAACTGCTCACTCAACATATTATGGACTTGTCTAGCTATATGCTGGATATTTTGTCCAGGATGATACTGTGAGAGACAGTATCAAAATCTTTTCTAAAATCCAAAACCCACCACATCTACCGGCTTTCCTTGGTCAGCTAGATAGGTGACCTTGTCATAAAAGGTTATTAAACTGGTTATGCGGGACTTCCCCTCATGAACCTGTGCTGGCTATAACCAATGACTGCATTGACTCTCAAGAGTTTTTCAGTAACCCCAGAAGAACCTTCTCCATAATTTTACCAGGCATTGAAGTGAGATTTATGGACCTGTAATTACAGAGTCTTCCTTCTTACCCTTCTTGAAAACTGGGACGAGCCAAGTCATATGATAAAGGATCATTAACAGAATAACAGGAATGTCTGAGTTAAGTTAGAATTCACAGTTGAAAATGAAAGAGTAAAAAAATCCATGTTGTAGTGCATAATCATAAGGATTATGTAAACACAAATGGCAAATATGGTTTTAGGATAGTTCAAATTAGGTATGTTCAAGAGAGTAAACATTTTTTAAATTCCATTGTACAAGGTCAGTGCATCATCTGAAAGAGTATTGGTATTAACTCATGTCTAATTGAGAGACATATGCAAATTAGAAACACAGAAGTCAGCCAGTATTCTTGAGGGCAACACTGTAATTTCAGAGCGAAATAGAAAAGTTCAGGGAATGGGCTGGCAGGAACATCAAGAAATTCAGCAAGGACAAATGCAAGGTTCTGCCCCTGGGATGTAAGAGTCCCTGGGCAGTCATACAAGTTGATGACTGAGGATTGGGGAGCTGCTATGGAGAAAAGGCACTGGAGGTTCTGGGTGACAGTGAGCTGATGAACCAGCAGCATGTCTTGGAAGCAAAGATGGCCATCAGCATTGTGGGCTGTGTTAATGAAGTCTCAGGCAGTAGATCGTCCCCCTAGACTCAGCATTCCTTAGACCTCATCTAGATACTGCATCCAGTTTGGTGTCCGTAATACCAGAAAGACATCAAAACCAATGAAAGTTCAGCAAATAGTCAATAAGATGGTATGGGCACTGAACCATATGCCTGAGACTGAAACCAGAGGGGTTCAGACTGGTTATAAGAAGAAAAGCCTTTTCCCCATGAGGGCAGGAATGAAGTGGATCAGGTTGCCCAGAGAGGTTGTGTAGTCTTCATCTTTGGATCTTCATAGATTTTCAAGACCAAGGTGGACAAAGCTCTGAGCATCCTGGTCTGACCTCACAGGTGGAGCAGGCAGTTGAGCTCACATGTCCTGAGGACCCAATTTGAATTGTCCTATGATCCTAATATGAACAAATAAGGAAGTAATTATTATGGTAAAAGGATTTATTTTTTTCTCACATACAAACCAAACACATAAACAGCTTTAAATGTTACAGTGGTGAAGTTCTGGAACAGTCTCTTAATTAGACAAACTCCAGCAAAAAGGCAGGTTTTTGTTTGTTTTTTTTTTTGAGGGGTGTTGTGTTTTAGGGTGTGCGTTTTTTTAGTTTAATCGGTTAATGAAATGGTTTGCATAAATTGTTTGACTGAAATATTAAGAAACAATATTATTTCTATATTAATTTCCCTTTTTCAACACAGTCATAGATCTGACTAAATTTTCTGCAAATTGTTTGAAAATACTTTCTCTCAGAATAACCATTAATATATTTAGGGGTGAAGCTTACCCAAAAGTACCACTTGGGTAAGTCAGATCTTTATATCTGCCCTACTCTACTTCATTAGGTGAATTTGGGATGTCCTGGGAAAACAACCCAAGCACAAGTCATTCTTATGGGGGAGGCTTACTGAAAGCTCTGACAGAGCAAAGAAATTACTTCTTTCTGACAAAGAAAAAGAGGTGAACTCTTAAGAGCTTTGCATCCTTATAAGGCATTTAGTGCAGTATGCCAGAAGGTGATAGTGACCCAGACAATGATCACTAATTGGCTTTATATGTAAAGTCTGATATTTGGCCTCTACTCAACTGATCAAAGAGGCCCATGGCAGCTTATGTAGTGCATCTACGTTTGAAAGCAATAAATGGAAACAGGAAATTGAAATAGAAAACAATAATCCCACAGAGAGTGAGGGCAACATATAACTGAATTTCCAACACTGTGCCAAAGGACTGAGCCCAAGATAGAGTAATTACACATGAAGCCAGTCTGCCAGCTAGGACTTGGACACCTTTACCAGTTGGGTGAGGGAGTGTCCTATTCCCCTGAGTCCATGTTGCCAGTCACACTGGAGTGGAAAACATGACTGGTGTGAGTTTGTTTTGTCCAGAACAGGCATGAGCATGCATGTGTGTCTGTGTTGAACAAAACTTGTTATCCACCCTCAACAACCACCCTGTTCATTTAATGAATGTTTGATTTTATGTCACTGAGTGATGCGGTTGTGTTCTTGTCAAATGTTTGAAGACATGGGAGTTCACCTGTGATGTTACTACCATTTACTGTCTTATTCAGTCATATCTGCTGCTCAGGAAATGAACAGGAATATTAACGCCCTTTAGTGCTATATAGAACCATGGAAAAATTAATGTATCATCAGAAATTAGTTTACCACAGGTGAACACCAAGAAAATGTCCTTATAGTTTAGGTCCATCATGGTCAATCATTCTTTCAAAGTGTGAGTCCGTATTGGGAGAAAATATTTACTACCCCTTTCATCTTATCAGAGAAATACTTAATTAATCAATATAGTAAATAGTGCAGATATTTCACCAAGTGCTTAGCATAAAATTATAGCATTGACAAATACATGGACTAGTTTGCAAGGCATATACGTGTACTAGACATAATAAGAAAGTAATGAGAATGTAAAATAACAAATCTGTTTTTATTGAGTCCATTGGATAAAATTTATTTTCATAGTTTGTTAATTGGATGTGACATACTTTTGACTACAGAAAATACTTGAAGCTTGTTCTGATTACTTAAAACAGGAGAGTTCATAGTTAGAGATATGGTGTAGTACAACTTGTTGACTGTTGTTGGTCTCAGAATATAAGAAATTGTCTTTATCACAGGTGAATTTTCTTTTTCCTTTCTTTAACATTAAGAAGTATAAATCAGATAGAATTATATTCTAATTTTTAATATCTTATGAGTTTCAAATTGCTGTGAACATCTCATTTTTATCAAATAACTGCAGAAAGGCATCAAACATCAGAATTAGTCATAGAGGTAGAATTTATCAAAAATGTGTTTCTATTCTTTAGGAAGCTGATTCTGACTTTCCAGTGGGAGCTCTGTCATTGACTTGAATAGGTATGAAACCAAGCACGTTGAGGGAAATTTAGGCAGCTGTAATGTTCTGTTAATGGATAATACAGTTAGATATAAAACCTTAGAACTTAATCCCTAGCTATTCTTCAGAACTCCAGTAAGTTACCTACTGGTGAGTCTTTGTTCATTTTCTGAGATATCCATTCAAATTTTTTTAGAAAAGCTTGATTCAGAGCCACCAAAAAAATGGAATCTGGCTTGGCAAGATATCATAATACCGTGAACAGAGAAACCAATTCCATTCTCAGTGGTTTAAATTATTTTCTCCTTCCTTTCTCTTTACACCTAATCTAACCATTTGTAAGCATAGAATTAAGCACTGAATAACATTAAACAAAATGATGTGGAAGAAAAAACTTCATAATATTGGAATAAGTACTGTTAGCACTATATCGTGTATTCCTCTAGTGTCTGATCAGAAGAACATTCAGTCAGTATTTAATCCACTTTTCAAATGGAAACTATGAAAGTCAAGTGAACAGTAGGCACGTTGATTCCCTCTTGGTCTCTTTTGCACATTATTGAAGTTGCTTAAATGACATTACACGTGTGGCATCTAATGGATCTCAACTGACATACCTCACACCATGGTTTAGTTGACATCAATTGTATTCACGTTAGCATGTTAGCTCAGACCAGCAGTGCATTTTTTAAATGAATGTCCTGTTTGTGACTTCCCACTATGGTTTGGTTCACATTTGAAAAACCTCAGAGTGGAGCTGACAAAATGTCTCTCAGATGAAAGTGAAGTGCAAGATGTGCCACAGGGTACAAATTAGAGCTCTCCAACCAGTAACAGCAATTAGCCCATGGGGTCTGACTAGATCTAATCCTAAGGAACTTTTCTCCTTTCCTCCAGAAGGCAGACAATGTGGGTGTTGGGTGCCCAGCTGAAATCAATTTCTACTGAGCAACACTAAGCATAGCCTCTCCTTTTACAGCCAGAGAAGACAGTCAAGACACAAAAGTAGAATATGGGTAAGTAATATTCACTTTCCATACATGAATGTTGGAGTAGTTAATTCCTTTTAGCATGGTATTCTAGTAGTGAAGGCTGGTTAAGTTTATAAAAAGAAATTACACTGACATTGGACCTAGAGAGCAAAATGGAGACTACTATACTGTATTACAGCCTAGAAGCTGCCTTTGTAAGTGATTTTACTCTCTTCATTAGACCCATTCACAGTATTTGAGAAATGTAGTTGCTTGTGAGTTTGTCGTGTACCAGAGATCTGAAGAGCAGACACACGTTCATTTCAGTAAAATAGAAGACAATGCGTTTCTGAAGCTGTACAAATACTGGAGTTGTAGTGCTAACAGGCAAAACCATTCCTTCCAGAAGTTCATCCAGATTTTTTCTGCCTTCCAGTAATGTCTCACTCCACTTCTTGCAATTTCTAGCTACTAACCTTGCCACCTTCTCTGAGTGACAAGGTCACCAACTTTCTAGGGATGGCATCAGCAGAAAGGGTCAGATGAAAACATTTGTCTGTTCTTCCAGTTCATCCTGCCTCTAGAGCATTTCTAACAAATGTCTTTTTATATTTGTGTCTGAGAGGCTGGCCTGTACAACTCCCTAACGTCTGAAAAAAAAAAAAAAAATTTATACTTTTTAGAAAAAACACAAAATAAAAAGGCAAATTAAGAGGACCTTGAAATTTCAGTCATTCATAAAAAGGAAAAGAGAAATGGCAGTTTCTTCTTCCAAGGTTTAGAAATCAATGTTTCTGTACTTTAAGTTACAAAATCAGAGTTGTGAGGGTTTTTTTGTATACATATGTATCTGGGGTTAGACATATAGAAATAAATTTTCCTCCAGTCATATATTATTTAAGTTACAAGTTTGTCTATTCTCAGTTCGTGGGATATATTAAGAGAAACCTGGCAGGTTTAGTTTATACCTTCTTCTGCCTGATGAATAAATATATCGGTACACTGCTCCTTTTGCATGTTTGCAGTTAAGATTCATATGGTGAGCTACAGAGTATAGAATTCAATTTCCAGAAACATGTAGTTTGTCTTTAAATATTTTTCTTATATATTTTTGTATTTTGTAACAATGTTGTACTTGTTAGAGCACAGAAAATAGTATTTGTAAAATGTGTAACGAAAATGCATTTTCTCATCAATTTCTACCTTCAATTTACTAAAAATTCCACTTTAAAAACACCCTTTAGCTTCATTGATAAGAATTTTGTGGTTTGATTTTAGAAATATGTTTATTTCCCTGTAAAAGAGACAAAATAGACCTCTTGAATGGTTTTGTTATCTTGGTGTTTCTTTACTGCAATTTTTAAATGGCTTTTAATGTATCCAAGTTGAACATTTTTTGTCTTTTTCTTTGGTATCTAAAGTGCAGAGATTTCGGCATCAGCACAAATTCTAAGAAATGCAGTATGAGATTAGGAATAATAGTTAGAACATTCCGCTATACCTCTTTTATCATTCACTTCTGTTATTTGTATGAGTGCCAAAGAAAATAATGTTAGTGTTCCATTAAAAACCTTAGCTGACACAGAATCCTTGAGTCATAGGTTGGAAAAGACCTCTAAGTCCTACCATTAACCTAACATCAAGTCCACCACTAAATCATGTCCCTAAGCACCACATCTACACTTTTAAATACCTCCACAGATGGTGACTCAACCACTTCCCTGGGTAGCCTGTTCCAATGCTTGGCAACCCTTTTGGTTAAGAAATTTTTCCTAATATACAATCTAAATCTCCCCTGGTGGAACTTGAGGCCATTTTCTCTTGTTCTATCGCTTGTTACCTGGGAGAAGAGACTGACACGCACCTCACTACAACCTCCTTCCAGGTAATTATAGGGACAGATAAGGTCTCCCCTCAGCCTCCTTTTCTCCATACTAAACATCCCCAGATCCCTCAGCCACTCCTTATAACACTTGCTTTCCAACCTTCACCAGTTTTATTGTTCTTTGGATGTACTCCAGCAACTCAATGTCTTTTCTTCTGGTGAGGGGCCCAAAAATGAACACAGCATTTGAGGTGTGGCCTCACCAGTGCCGAGTACAGGGTGACAATCACGTTCCTAGTCCTGCTGGCCACATTATTGCTGATACATGAGAAGGTCGATTTTGTATATGCTAAACAAGTGACATTTTCTAAGGGTTAAATATCATTATGTTTTTGATAATTCACCAATAAAAACACTTGATGTCTCTGTGAAGGAATATCATCAGAAAAGTCCATTCATCTGCGGGTAAGGATTCCCATCCATCATGAACTATTCGAATCTTCTTCAGAGAGAGTCATAGGATGGAGACAGAAAGACGTGAAATTGTAATTGAGGTTCCCTTAGTGGAAATGGTAAGGAAAAAAAAACCCAGAAGCCAACAACAACCCATTTTATAAGTGGTCTTCCGCATGTTAGATTATAAGGACAGGTAGAAGAGAAGGGAAAGACAGAATCTTCCCATACTGAAGGCTATATCCAGATAACACAACCCAATATTGCATTTCGTGCTCCCCCAATTAGATATTGTTGGGTTTTTTCCCAAGAATGTGTGAAATCTAATAACACTCTTGTGAATTAAAGTAGAAAATTATAAGAAAGGCTGTCTAGGTTAATAGCAAAAAAGTAGCAATTGTCAAGCAACAGTACCAACAACAACTATTCTGTTATCGTGACCTACAAATTAGTCTGTCCTGTTTTTTAATTAATAAATTTATAACTGTATGTATATATATTAATATATACACATTTAATATACAAAATATACAATACAACTCATATTTTTATATAAAATATATTATTCATGTATTTAAATGTCAAATAGGAAATAATCTGATAAACACATTTCTAAATTAAAATAATACATATAAATCTGAAATTAGAGAAAAAAAAAAAATTACCCCTGTTCTTACTTAGTGTGTATTAGAAAACCATCAGAAATTTTAGTGTTTGTATTGCACATCAGTTTAAAAATAAAAAAGATAAAGCCTGTCTCTTATACACAT
>NW_020799091.1:52027372-52035077 GCF_003259725.1 Athene cunicularia | reverse complement strand
CCCCCCCCAACCCCAAACATCACAAACATATTAAAATACTAAGGAAATGTATATATGCCTTTTAAGCAATGGGGCTGTAAAATTGTCTGTAAGTATCAAACTATTTGTCAGGAGGTATGTGAAGTAGGACTTCATATACATTCAGAAGGCCTCTATTTCCAAGCTGCAGAGGGAAAATATTTTTAAAAGACACTTTTATGGTGACTGACAAAAATGCTAAAGTCTCATACTCTCTGACTACATTCTGTTAGATATTCTATATATGGGGGTGTAATAATATAAAATTACTTATTTGAAGATATTTTGATTTTTGATTTAGCAGTGATACAAAGTGTACTGAAATCACAATACAGGTGTAAGTTGCACTTTGCAAAGTAGAGCAACTGCAAACCACTGTTCAGTCACAATCGCAATGTCATCCCTATCCACATTTATAATATGTTCATTGACATGACAGAACAGCATCCCCAGTTGCTGAGGAGGAATATGTGTGCTAAAGCTAGCTCAAGGCCATTTCTCTCTTCAAAATTATATTGTTAGTTGTTTATTTTTATACCTTGTGTTGGGCCGAGTCATGTATTTGCTCCCCTCCATAAATATAACACAGGTGGATATTTACACCTTTTTAATAAACTCAAGGAGAAACACTTATGCCACCAATTGGTCCACTTAGCTGTGATGTAGGCAGCTGATCCACTCAACTGATGTAGCTGTTTATCTCAAACAAAGGCCACCCTTTGGACACCTTTGAGTTGAGATAAAGGCAGCTTTCTTTGCAATACCTGTAGTCAGTCACACTCTACATTGTTCCTTGAGCTTCCTGGGCACATGGTCCTTCCCCATCTCCTCTGAGCCTTGTTCCACTGTGGAGGTTTATTGATCAGTCACACAAATATGTCATTTGTATAAGTTACAGCTTAGCCGAGTTTATTTTAGCTTCATGTGGCTTGGCTTGGGCCTCCGCAGCAGTCATTACAGGAATGATTTCAAATATGTACAAAATATACAGCTGGAAATAATACCTTGGCATACCATCTTATTCTGCTGGATATTGCATAAATGTAATGTTAAGGAAAGACTAATTATAAAGACTAATTCTAAAGAATGATTAGTAACATCTATGAAAATCAAAGTATGTTGAAGGTGTAACATCCCGCTCACATGAGGGAGACAAGTGACTCAGATTAGTAAATCCCCAATGGAGTGGACAATGGTGAGACAAATCTCAAAGTCCAAACATTTATTAACTTCCCACAATGTACTAATTGGATATACAATAATTAGCTAAGTATTTAATGAGTTGTGGCAAGCAATACAGTATGCTTTGAATTTCTTAATGGTAGTGAAGGAAAAGGGGAAAAAGGAAAGGAAGGAGATGGAGAAAATAGAGGAACAGAGATGACTGGTCTGGGTTTCTGCATTGATCACACCAGTGAGGGTTCAAGGAGGCATCCATCTTCTTCACTTCACTCTCTGGACCCTCCACACCTTTTCACCCTTTTGATTTATACTCACTTTCCTTGGGTCCATCTCCTAGGTCAACCCACACACCTGCATATCTCATGTACAGGGAGGGGTAAGGTGTTTCATGGGATGATGAATTAGCATGACCTTGTTAGTCTTCCTTAGCATATTGAGGGGTGTTAACTTTAATATGCATTTCGTGGATAATGAAGCAAAGGTCATTCACCGGACAGATGGCCCTTGAAATTTGACCAGATACCCCAGAGCAGAACTGCACTGTCTCCACAGGACTCCCCCCTCCAGCTGCTTCTTGTGTTATTCAGGCAACATTATCATTTTTGATCTCCACACTGTCCACCCCATGACTATAGTTTCATTACTTGCAAGTGTTTGAGATATTCCTTAGCTTGGAGGGCCTCCAATTTCCCCTCTATCCTTTATCTCTTTCTCAGGCTGTTTTTCTCAGTCCTTGTTTCTTGCAAGCTTGTTTCTTTCCAGGACCTCTTTTTACAAGTTGTCTCTCACAGAAGGGTTATTTTTATATAGATCAAGTGGTATCTCAAACTATTTCTTCATAATATTTACCACCTGTAAGTAAAAAACTGATGAAAACTATCTAAGGAACAATGACATAACAGAAAGAGAATGTGAATCTCAGTTAAGAGAAAAAGGTAAGGGGAGAAATGCTTTGGTCAACCTTGATTGTCCTCCTGAGTGCAGAATACCTTGCCCTATGAATGGGGAAGAGGCAAAGGCCAACATTCCATTTTATTTCTGCTGTAACTGACTGAAAGCTAGGAAGAGGGGAAGGAGAAACTGATGGTTTGCTTTTTTCAGTTCATATTCTTTGAAGTGTTTTTAAGAACATATACTAAATACTGATGTTATACCTTACCTGGAGAGTAAATTGAATGTTGACTGAATTATAGTTCCAACATGCAATTGTTTTGAGTGATTGCCAGTTTGGAAATCAGAGTAGAATCCTTCAGCAAAAAGCAATATGGTGTGTACTTGTTTGGTTTTCCTTTTCATGTCCACATCAACTTCAGAGAAATATTTTTCACAGAATATAGCTCTGGTTTTTGCACAGATTTGATGGGAGTGAGACAAAGAAACAATTAAACAAATGTATAGTTCCTAAAGAGGTGAGTTGAGGTGCATTTGATTTAAGTTAATGTGCCTCACAGAAACTACAAATTGGATTAATATTGCTAGTTCATGCTTGAAGCATAGAAAATTGCTCAAAGGCAAATGCAGGGAGAGCAAAAAGTCTAAAAATAAAATTCCCAGTGGAAAAGAGGTTTTTCACTGTTCAGTCTGTTTTCTTCTTAGATATGTCTTAAGACACTGAAGTGAATAACTCACATGAAGAAAAATTAAGTCTTACGTAGCTTGACTGCAGTACTAAATTTTCTAGATAAACAGAACTATGAACTCAAGAATTATATAAATATAAAATTTATCTTCATTTTCAACTAATGAAGTACCTGAAATTTGAAAATAGAAAGGAGACATAGAATACAGACACAATACTAATTATCTGTATTCTAGTTGGCTATTATTCATAGTTTTATGATTTCACTTGATTATGAGAGAGAAGAATATTTATCATTTCAGGAGCAATGGAATACAATCATATTTGCAGCATTTTTCAGTTTAACAAATACTCTGTGGATATCTGAAGTGAATAATATTCTGCTGTCTATAGTTTTTGTCTACCAACTGGTGAAAAGATAAAGCCCCAGCTACTGGAATCACACTACCTATAAATATTTCAATTCCTCTATCTCCATTGTAACAGAAGATCACAACAATTATGAGTATACTGAGTAACTCATAAACATAGTTATTGCTATATATTTTGCTGAAGTTAAATAGCATAAATTACTGTATACTAAAACTACTTATCACTAAATTACTGAATGTTGTACTGTCATAGTTCAACCCCAGTCAGCAACTAAGCACCACACAGCTGCTCGCTCACTCCCCCACTGTGGGATGGGGGAAAGAATTGCAAGAGTAAAAGTGAGAAAACTCGTGGGTTGAGATAAAGACAGTTTAACAAGGAAAGAAAAAGCAGCACATGCAAGAAAAGCAAAACAAGGAATTCATTCACCTCTTCCCATCGTCAGGCAGGTCTCCAGCCACCTCCAGGAAAACGACTCCACCACACATAATGGTGACTTGGGAAGACAAACGCCATTGCTCTGAATGTCACCACTTTCCTTCTTCTCCCAGTTTTATATGCTGATCATGACATCGTATGGTATGGAATATAGTCTTGATCCCTTGGGGTCACCTGTCCCAGCTGTATCTTCTTCCAACTTCTTGTGCAGCCTTACCTACTCACTGGTGGGGTGGGGTGAGAAACAGAAAACACCGTGACTGTGTGTAAGCACTGTTCAGCAATATGAAAACATCCCTTAATTATCAACATTATTTGCAGCACAAATCCAAAACACAGCTCCATACTAATTACTGTAAAGAAAATTAACTCTACGCCAGCTCAAATTAACACATATACTACATTAATTTTCTGCCATTTTTAATTCTGTCTCTGTAGTGTTATGTAGCTGTAGCACTACTAGTCTAAAGAAGTGAATAATTTAGTTTAACATTAGAAGTCCAAAGGTTGTATGTTTAAATCTGACATAGTTGCCTCAGACAGTCTTAATACATGAGGACTTTCAAAGGGAGACTTACCTAAACTTAGCTACTTATCTTAGAGTGAACAAAACCATTTTCCCAGTAACTATTAAGTGGCTAGAACACAAACTTTGAAGTAATAATTTTATTTCTAAATATCTTGTTAGGATTGATTACCCTAAGACTTTGCATATTAACAGTAAGCTTTCAGAAGTTTTTGTGAAAGATGTGTAAACTGTGAAGTAAAATATTTGCTCTGAAATCCAAAAAGAAAACAAGTTTTTATACCTGTGTTCAGAACTTTGCCTCATCTGACTTTCCTTAATTACAATTTCTGTATAATGCAGAAGTGGTAAAGTCACCATATTTAGCCTCATTCATTGTTGGAAACCACAATCTACAGATTTCTGAAATCTCTTCAGATACTTTCAAGGAAAAGTAAACACAGAACATACTATGCACATCCAATTTAGAGGGTAGTAACTGTGAGTCTAAGCAGGTAAAATGGAGATAAGACAATAAGATAGGGTTTTATTGTAATTTTATCTCTATTCTATAACTATCAACTAGTTATGATTGTGTTCAGGCATGAGACAATTCTCTCTTTTTGCCTACCCATGAAAAGACCATGAAATTATTTCAGTTTTGTGCCAGAAAACAGGATGATAAAAACAAGTAATGAGTTTTACAGTGAAAGCAATAAAATAAAAACCAGTTAGACTTGTGTTGATTTTAGTTGCAAGATGAACTTATGAGTCTTTCCCTTTAGAAACAAAGTCAAGGTGTTTTGCATAATCAAAGAGATCACATAGGATTAGTATGAATAGTATGAATAAAGAAAAGAATATTTAAGAAAAATTGAAAAGACAAAAACTTTGAAACAAATTATTAGATTTAACAGTCTTGTTATATTTCAATTGGGGCAAAATGAGGCAGAAGAATACCACATAAATCCTAAAATGTTAACCCTTGATTGCCTAGAGAGCAGAATGACTTAGACATAACTTTATTTTAGCAGCTAAATATCATTAAGATACTTATAGATTTCCTATTATTTATATGTCACAAAAGGGGAGTTACTTGGGTCAAATCTCATTTATAAGGAAGATCTACCTGTTTAAATCAGAAAGAGTGAAGTCACTTTACCTTATCCAGCATCTTAAAACTAGACCTATGAATTAATTTTATCCAGGAGTAGCTCCTACCTTGTGGATAGTGAGATCTGTTCCCAGCCCAATTTAATATCCTTTGATTAAAGCAAGATGATCCCCAGCATCTTTCTGTGACTTGGTTTCCTCTTCAACTAAACATGAACAGTGTGCATGCTATCACCAAAGCCAGCTCCAAAACAAACTGGAACAGGAAATGTTTAACTCTTGAAGATATCGGGAGTAATAACATGGGTTACTAATTTGAGTGCCTAAATTTCTTAATCATAATTGTCTGTTTGATAGCCTGTAACAAAGTTTTTAGTCCAACCTCAGGTTACAGGCTTTTCAAAATGGGTCATGTGGTGATTACCTTGTCAACATGAGGGTGAATAAGAAAAATACTAACTCTCACGTTATTTTTTCTGTTGAGCATAATGAGTATAGAAGGAAGAAAAAAAAGATAATTCAAATGAATTTTCAAGACTAATTTCAGAATAACTCCATCAAATTCTAAATGCAAGGGGGAAAAAAAAAACAAAAAACAAAACAAACAAACAAACAAACAAACAAACAAAAACCCCATAAAATCCCTCCCTCCATTTTTGTTAATTCTGGATTTTCTGAACTGCAGTTCATTTTCTGTAAAAGAGGGCTAAAACTGTAAATTGTTAAATATTTGTGAAGAAGATAAGTAATTATTTTAATCAATGACAAAATCTTTTCTGAGTGTATCATGGACTTAGTTCTCCAGAACTCCAGTCATAAGAACATTGACTGTGTGTATTCATAAGCAACCAAGAACCTATCTAAGCTTTCAACACAATTCTGGTTCTGTCATTGGCTGATTTTGTTCAAGACTGCACACAGATCTGCTGAACTTTTACCACATACGTGAACTCTTTTTCCTCTTTGATTATCCAATTTCTAAGAACACTTGACCTCATTCTGAAGATTTTCATTGATCAGTCATTTTATGTGCACTCATAGGTCTTTCTCCTAAATTTTAACTCCTTTCTCACTTTTACAAAGAATGTAACTGAAAAGACTTCCTTTGGTCAAGCTTGCTAATGGATACTACAGTTAACGGCAGGCAGATTATATTCAGGATAATGGTATGAGATTCATCTCTTTAGGAAAATGGGGTGAAAATAATTTATTTCATACTCTCTAGAATGCCTCTCAGTTATAGTAGACTGTTTAAACTCCAAGTTAGAACACATTTCCATGCACTCTGATTTTGTTTTTGTAATAGTTCTATGTTAAGAAAAAAAAAAAAAGAAAAAAAAAAGTAAAAAAAAAAAAAGTTAAACACATAAGAAGAAGCTCTAGGTGGCTTTCATTTCAGGTTCTGATATATATCCTAGCTGTTTCTGATGCTGTCGCTGCGAGGTTGCTAATATAAGCCAGCTACCAGTTATACTTACATAATCTATATCTTCTTGCTCTTGAGTCAGATTGCTGATTCTTTCCTAGAGAAACACGGCAAATTAAACCACAGGGTCTATCTGAGCCTCCATCTTGAGGGATTTCAGCTGAAATTTGCTGAGATTTTAATTTCTTCAGTTTATTTACATTTTTAAATTTTGAAATCTTATATATGACAACATGGATGATAAAGATTTAATTTTAAGGCTTACCTGTGATTTTCTGTTTAGAAAATTAGATAAAATAATTTCATTAAACAATGAATTTGCAAGCCAAGACAGATCAATCAATTTTCCAGAAAACAGGCAGCAAAAAGTATTACTGATAGTTTCACATGCAATGTGCATGTAGAAAATACTGTAAGAAAAAACAACAAAAATATTGGAAAAAAAGGACAAGTTCGGGTTTTGGTGTTTTAGGTTCTTTTTGTTGTTGTTTGTTTTGTTTTGTTTTTTAAATCATTTGAATAAGTTAATAATACAGGATATTGGCAGCTATATGTAGCATAAGAGCAAGCATTTTTTCCAATTAATTTTACATATACCTATGGATATCATGCCAGCTAGCTGCTCAACAGTTTTTCTTCCAAATTTCATGCGGCTGAAAGCAAAAAAATGCAGAACTTCCAGATGTTTTTGTTTGAGTTGTAGTTTTGTTTTCTTAGAGCAATATAGTTTTCTGGCATTGAGGGCAACACATTCCAAAGAGTCATTTTTCACCAGAGAGATGTTTTTAAAAGATATTTAAAAGATGTTTTTTAAATGTCAACAAACAGAAGACAAGCACTTAGTATTTTATAAGCATTTCTACTGGTCTTTCAACATATAGCACTACAAACAAATGCTGTTTTCTGACTTTAGTGAAAGAACTACTGAACAGTGCTTTAAGTTATCTGAGTTAAAGTCGTCAGCTTAACATTTGCTTCTCTTTGTTCAGAAACAAAACAGTGAGATGAAAGAAAGAAGCCCTTTCATTTCCACAACAGAGAAACTTTTTTTTTTTTTTTTTTTTTTTTTTTT
>NW_020799091.1:52025782-52027322 GCF_003259725.1 Athene cunicularia | reverse complement strand
TTTTTTTTTCTTTTTTTTTTCTTTTTCTTCTTTTTTTTTTCCCCCCCTAATAAAATATGTAGGAAGTCATCAGGCTTTGTACATCACATCACATCACAAAAACCAGTGTTAAAAAGGCTTTGTATTTACTTAATCATTACCACTGAATAGAGGCAATTTGCTTATCTTTTAAAAACAGTGCTTATATAGCAATAATGTCACCATTTTTAGTGATTTTTTTCAATATGTAGTTACTTCTCAGATTTGAAACATTTATATATTATTGTCTTTTAACATGAAAGGAAGTGGTTTATAAATCAGTAGATCATGAGTGTTCAAATTTTTTACTTCAGCAAGACTAGTTATTCCATAGAGAATGAAAATGGTACATTCCATAGTGTCATTTCTAACCTTAGGAGTCTGTATTTTGAACATCTATGTGTTGGTCTAAACCTCCTAGAATTCATCTCTTACAAAGAAGAAAAATAGATAGCTTTTTGTATCAGACAGGGTAATCATCATCTTAAATGAAGGCAAATAATGTAATACCAAAGGAAGAGGATACTAATACAGTGTTTCTTCATGTTCCCTGGAATTTGCAGCCATTAATTACATCTATCATCAAAAGCATTTAATAACATGTTATAAATGGATATGAAGCCTGAAAAAAGGGGAGATAGCATATGTTGGAGCTATATTACTAGCTTGTTAGAACATTCCCTACAAAACTGAAGTTTATTGAAAAATTCTAGCCTAATCAGGCCTTCCAGAGAGTCTGGACTCCATTTCCTTCCAAACTTTTTTACTTTGTGTGAAAGAACTCCCCAATATAAATTCCATGAGTAATTCTGGGAGCAAGCACTAGTGCTCAAAACCACTCTATTTTTAACCTAAAGGTGACATGGTCAAACCATAGAACCAATGACTTCTTTTCTGCACCTCTTTAAATAACCAATTTTTCATTCTTCCTGTCCAAAGTTTTTACATTATTTGTTGGTTGAGGTTACCTTCATGATGAGTTTTTGAATATAGTTTGAGAGAACGAAATTCTCCTGAATTGTGCAATTAATGTAACTGGGCTGATATTGTAATTCTAGTCAGATTAAAATTGACCATAGTCAACAAGGACAGATATGAAAAAATTCCTTTGGTGACTGAAAACTTTATTTGCAGTGCTTCCCTTCCTCACCTGGAAAATAAAGAGGAGGTGCTTTTTAGAGGTGCTGGTAGGAAAAATATATTAGGTAATTTAATGTGTTGAATGACAACATTTATCTCCTAGGTAGGCCTGTTTTAAGGCTTTGGAGTTGAATTTTTGTTGATTCTTGACCAAAAGACCATCTGGTCTGGTTATCTAGTCTCTGATTAGTCTAGAGAAAGATAGATTTAATGAACTTTTAACTGCATACTTTTAATTAGGTATGCCATGAGTGGAAATGTTTATCTTGAATAAACATTTATGAAAAATAATGTTTCAATGTCTTAGTACTTTCCAGTAGATTCCTGAAACGTGTTATTGAGGTGCCTTTTTTTAATTGGAAGTATAACTTTTGTTGTTCTT
>NW_020799091.1:52009114-52025732 GCF_003259725.1 Athene cunicularia | reverse complement strand
AAACTTTTTTTTTTTTTTTTTTTTTTTTTCCCTTGAGGTATGTAGCAGTGCAGTGTAAGTTCACACAAGGGAAGGGTGCTGCTTTTGGAACATTGCATTCTGTAGTGATGGAAGAACATGTTGGATCACATAACAGGTGAAGAAAATTCATAATTGCCATGATCCAGATGAGAAGTGGGGCTCATATCTGGCTCTTCTGAATGTAAGACAACAGACACTTTGCTTTGGTACAGCATTGTAGCCTGTCTGTAGCTCTGAGATCTTGTTCACAAATTCCAGCTGATTCCCTAATCAAAGATCAGATTAGGTTGACCATGCTGGCTTTGACATCTGACTATGCCTTAAACGAATGAAACACGAGAGTCAAAGAGGAGTAATCTGCAAAGGACTTTAAAGTGCTTGCTTTTCCAGCTATACTACTATTTCTATGTGATAAATATATACTATATCTTGTTTATGGACCTTCTTGAGGCATTTAGTATAAAGCATCCTGAGACATCTTAGATATCAAGGTAAAACAATATTTGGATTTAATCTAGATATCTTGTATTCAAAAATCAGCAATATTTGTACCTTTCTGAATGCACCTGAATTATGCTGAAGAGGTGATAGGATATTTCGAGTATGCAGATGTAGCAAGTACCGGTGCTTCTAATTTGGTAAGTGAGAATGTCTTACTGTAAAATGTATAGGTAGCTTACAAAAGTCTAAACTCCTCCAACTGTGTAAAAAAATAACATTGTATAATATTTTCCTAAAATGTCACCAAGGTTGCTTGATTTGTCTCATTAATATCTTAGTTCAGGGATCTTTGGACAGCTCTGCATACTATGACTTCCTTTCTATTACCTTTTCCTCCTCAAGCTATGAAATAAATAAAATGCCACCTCCTCTGGCCACTTTATGTATATCTCTGCCTCTTGTGCTGTCTGCCTGAAGTTCATCTATTTTTTTAAGCTATTTCTAGTAAAAACCACAACAAGCAAACAAACACCCTAGTGTATGTTAATTTGAAATGATATATTTTTTTCTTTGGACTTTCCTCTCAGAGTTCTTGTGAAAAGATTGATTAATATAAGACTTTCAGTTACTACCATAAGAAGCATGAAAGAACAGCATATAAATAATTGAAACAGATTATTAAGCAGAAGTCTCAGTACCTGTTTCCATCCTCATTAATATTTTTTCTACATACGTGAGTGAGTAATTTGGTTTTGGTATTTATTTTTCCTTCTCTCCTAAAACAATATCTACTTTCATTATATATCAAGTGTGAAGATTCCATGACTCCTAATTATATGAACTACAAAAAGAACATACAAAAATAATCCTTCTTTTAATGAAATTTGGAAAGTGCCCATTCATACAATGAGACTGTAAAATACAAATTAACCTGCTTGCTTAAAGGAAGTATGAGCACAATATCACACACTCTCCTGGATGCCTCTGAGGAAAGAAGCAAAACCTGCTCTATTGTTATTTTAATTTTGTGTCTAGAATCGGTCTTGGCATTGCCATTCAGCATGAAAACAGAAGTTTCCTTCTTTATTCATTTCTGTTTCTGGTCTTGGACTATGCAGAAAATAAATTATGCAAAATAACATCCTGAGTAGCAATTAATACGAAATTGTCTCCTTGCAGCAAACAAAAACATCTACATGCACTTTGTTTTGTTTGCAGTTATCCTATTTCCATGGGGAAATTACAAGACCTAAATCACAATACATGAGAATGGATTAATTTAAGAAAAATGTTCACAGTGTGTTTTTCACATCCTTTTTAGTGACAAGTAGTACAAGTGGCCATTTGAAGGTAACATGGGAAAAATTTTGCATAACTGATATGTGTTCCTTAAAATATTCATGTGATACAGTCCTGTCTTGACAAGATTTTATTCACTCTCTGTGTCTATGAAACAGTCCCTACAGCAGGTTTTTTTTTTTTTTTTTTTTTTTTTTTTTTTCTTCTTTTTTTTTTTCCCCCCCTAATAAAATATGTAGGAAGTCATCAGGCTTTGTACATCACATCACAAAAACCAGTGTTAAAAAGGCTTTGTATTTACTTAATCATTACCACTGAATAGAGGCAATTTGCTTATCTTTTAAAAACAGTGCTTATATAGCAATAATGTCACCATTTTTAGTGATTTTTTTCAATATGTAGTTACTTCTCAGATTTGAAACATTTATATATTATTGTCTTTTAACATGAAAGGAAGTGGTTTATAAATCAGTAGATCATGAGTGTTCAAATTTTTTACTTCAGCAAGACTAGTTATTCCATAGAGAATGAAAATGGTACATTCCATAGTGTCATTTCTAACCTTAGGAGTCTGTATTTTGAACATCTATGTGTTGGTCTAAACCTCCTAGAATTCATCTCTTACAAAGAAGAAAAATAGATAGCTTTTTGTATCAGACAGGGTAATCATCATCTTAAATGAAGGCAAATAATGTAATACCAAAGGAAGAGGATACTAATACAGTGTTTCTTCATGTTCCCTGGAATTTGCAGCCATTAATTACATCTATCATCAAAAGCATTTAATAACATGTTATAAATGGATATGAAGCCTGAAAAAAGGGGAGATAGCATATGTTGGAGCTATATTACTAGCTTGTTAGAACATTCCCTACAAAACTGAAGTTTATTGAAAAATTCTAGCCTAATCAGGCCTTCCAGAGAGTCTGGACTCCATTTCCTTCCAAACTTTTTTACTTTGTGTGAAAGAACTCCCCAATATAAATTCCATGAGTAATTCTGGGAGCAAGCACTAGTGCTCAAAACCACTCTATTTTTAACCTAAAGGTGACATGGTCAAACCATAGAACCAATGACTTCTTTTCTGCACCTCTTTAAATAACCAATTTTTCATTCTTCCTGTCCAAAGTTTTTACATTATTTGTTGGTTGAGGTTACCTTCATGATGAGTTTTTGAATATAGTTTGAGAGAACGAAATTCTCCTGAATTGTGCAATTAATGTAACTGGGCTGATATTGTAATTCTAGTCAGATTAAAATTGACCATAGTCAACAAGGACAGATATGAAAAAATTCCTTTGGTGACTGAAAACTTTATTTGCAGTGCTTCCCTTCCTCACCTGGAAAATAAAGAGGAGGTGCTTTTTAGAGGTGCTGGTAGGAAAAATATATTAGGTAATTTAATGTGTTGAATGACAACATTTATCTCCTAGGTAGGCCTGTTTTAAGGCTTTGGAGTTGAATTTTTGTTGATTCTTGACCAAAAGACCATCTGGTCTGGTTATCTAGTCTCTGATTAGTCTAGAGAAAGATAGATTTAATGAACTTTTAACTGCATACTTTTAATTAGGTATGCCATGAGTGGAAATGTTTATCTTGAATAAACATTTATGAAAAATAATGTTTCAATGTCTTAGTACTTTCCAGTAGATTCCTGAAACGTGTTATTGAGGTGCCTTTTTTTAATTGGAAGTATAACTTTTGTTGTTCTTATGAATCAGTTGCAAAATGTGTGTAGTTCTTAGCTTCAGAAAAATCTAGAGAGAATTTTTGGATTCTGTTAAAACCACTTGAAGAATCTAGTGCTTTAGTGTCCTGTTGCAACAGCACACCTGGGATTACACAATCTTATTTTAGGTGTTCATGTGACCATTTGTATAGGCATATTATGAACTAGACTTTTAATTAAGTTATCAGTATTTTTCCCCAGTGTACCTTTGCCTTAGTCAATACAAAAGATGATGGATTTTTCTGTCATAAGCAGATATTCAATCTTTATCTTTGTCTTCTTTTTTTAGCCCAAATTATTCTAACTCTCTTCTAAGCAGCCAATTATTCATGTTCTCACGAGATTTATCTGTGGTGCTCGTCACCATATCTATGTTATTCTAATGCTTTAAAAATATTGATGAATTCATATGCATAAAAGTTCCTATAAAAAGAAGAGACATTATGAGTAATATTTTAGAGATACTGAGAAAGTGAAATGACACATAGTCGTAGTCATTTTGTTTCATGAATGATTTTGACATCTGGCTTATCCCTAAACTTGCCTTCCTTCAATTTCATTCCTCTTCTAATCAAAACCATAAATAGTTGAATGCTCTGTGGAAAAGTGTATATAGATATATCCCCAGTTCCACCAAAAAAAAAGTGTTCTGACTACTGTTTAGAACACATACTAATAAGAATCTATGAACATTTCAATCAGGACTGCTGTGATTCTAAGAGATGGCCTGCCAAGGAGAAATCTATTGTTACTAAGCAGAAAAGGCTCTGCTGAACTCTCACTAATTATCAGAGGAATCTTATCCAGACTGGATTGCCTTCTTGAAGATTTTAAACTTCAATCTTATTGAACAGCCTATCCAACAAGTAGGTTTAATTTCCAATAATCTCAGAATTCAGTTTTTCAAGGTGCAGATCTGATTTTTCAGATTAATTTTTACTCTATTTATTTTTCCTAGAGTTCTGTTACAGTTCTAACTGCAAATTAGACTAGATTCAGGTGAGCCTTCTCATGGGTGATTAGTGGAAAAGATTTAGTTTCACTGACTTTTTCAATATGACATAGGATCCATGTAGAGAAAGAGATAGAATCAAGTTCCCAGCAGGCTTGACTCCATAATTTAGTCATGTGAATGAACCTTCTTTTTGTGATTGCCAGATTCACCTTCAATATTCTGTCGCACAAAATGTTCTGTGTTCTGGGTAAAAAATATTTCCTTTACAAAAGACTTCCCTTGGAGCTATGTACAGTCCTTAGTATAAAATTAATATGGGAATCAGATTGCCATAAGAAGTGGGGTGCAAATTTATTTAAATATATATTACATATTTTGAATACAAGCAGACGTTACAAAGGCACTGACACATAATGATTCATCTGCCGTAAATCAAGGAGTCTACCCTTGCAGTTGCTCAGTATCAGGAATAATTCTCTGTTGCTATACATCTGTATCTATCTATAACTTTAAGTCAGTACCCACAATGACAGTACTGACATTGCTGGAAAAGTAAACATTTATATGGTGTTACGAGATCTTCATTACCTTGTTGGAATGATCAAATGGTGTGCAAAGGGTCACAAATCACTATTTTTCCCAACAAAAAATGGAGGTAATACTCACAGACGTTTCTGAAATACTCACAGATCTTTCTGAAAAAAATCCTCAAAACATTCTCAGAAATATACATATAGCTGAGAGGAGGTATTAAAAGTATGATATTATCTCAGAACCTCTTATCTAAACTAGAGAAACCAGTTTCTGCACAACTTAGGTGGACAGAATTATTTGATTTATTTTAGAATGAAGTAGCCCATTTCACAGTTGATCTTTACTACTACTGCTGCTGTTACTTCTACTACTGTTACTACTATTACTACTGTTACCACTACTACTATGACTATTTAATTGCTTTTTAGGAGATACTCACTGCAAGCTAAAGTGGCTTCACATTCTAACTGTTAATTTGTCCACATCAGTGGTATTCCCACATTTCCTTTTCCTTCTTCCTGTCTTCCTTGTAACGACAATTTTAGGACATAAACAATGTGCATGTGTTTCTTGAACAGACAAAGAAGTAAAAATATTATGTTCTTTGACCATTCTTCAATTATATCTGTGAGTTATCAATTTTGGTCAGTGTAAAATCCATTAGGTAAAATTTAGACAATAGGTTAAAGGTAATCTTGATGTAGGCTGCTTATTATTAGAAATTTTCTTTAGAAAAAGTTTATATTGATGTAGCTGAATACATACACCTTTTTTTGTTGTTGTTGTTTGGTCTGGTTTTATTTATTATTTATTTATGTATTTATTATGCATGAATTCCTCTCATTTTTGGACAACTGTTATTGTACTCAAGATGTTTCTTGTGTTCTTTTCACATAAAGAGAGAATAGTTTGAATTTAAGAAAATCTTGACCCAATGTAAAAATATGAGAGAACAACATGAAGACGGTATTTCCAATGAATTAATGGATTGATTCATAAGGCAGGAAAAATAGTAATGCACAAACAAAGAAAATGGATTTAGTGAAATACCCAGTACCCATCAAAAATAATTCTTGCCTAAAAAATGACTGTGCCATTTGAAACTTGCAGCATTGTGCATACATTTTCAGAACTACTTGCATTCAGGCTTAAAACCAACATCAAGATACTTCCAAGAACTAAAGATGGTCCGTTGTGATGGCTGGTACATACTGAGTAATAACTTTGTTGAGAATGTTAACCCTCCTTGCCAAAAATTCTGAGAGGTCGGGATTTTCACAGACAAGGCACTGTGATCCAAATTAAGAAGGACTGTTGGGGAAGATTAAGAAGTTGTTATGTCCAGCACTGCAGTATCTGAGTAAAATAGGTCATTTATAACTCTTACAGAGTAAGAATGTCCAAACCTAGTGATATGTGGAATTCCTTGTGTTTGAAGTCATCAAACGATGGCACAGATGACCAAACAGTCCCCTGATTTGCTCTGAGTATTTGCAACTCAGAACAGTCGGGACTTTCAGCATTTTAAAAACTTCGGGGGGTACAGAGGTTATGGTTTCCTTTGGATCTTAAGTAATGCAAAGGAATTTTCATCTCACATGCATCAAAAAATGGTAAAATAGGAATTGGCAATATCATGTCTCCCTGATATCAGTGTACTCATGATTATCTAGTTCACTGAACCATTGGTTCAAAAAACAAAAAACCAAACCTTTGAAACATAACTCTTGGATGATGACTGATATATTTTCATTATGAGAAGCTTCTCCCCCTTTTTTTGGTAAAATATGACACACTGTACTCCCAAGAAATAGGTTTCTAGAGACAGATAAGGAAAACCTGATTGGCATACAAGGCAGATTATCAGCAGGAGGGGACAAGAGAGGAAGCCATTTGACTTCTGCTTTCATTAGTGTATTTAACTTTGTAATGTTAACTAAATAACCAAAAGGTTGTTTTAAGGTCTTTAGTCTCAGCTGACATAAGAATTTCTATTTTTACTTTATTCTGGACACATGTAAAATTATTCAGAAGACACAATAGCCTAGATTCCAAAGAAAGTGTAGAAAAATTCTGTGGAGTACTGTCAACATCTTATGTCTCTCAGCACTCTATTTCATGGTAGTACATTTTCTGCATCTAAATACCTACTTCACTCCCATTATATTTTTAGTAACAGAGAAAACATATGTAATAGTTTTTAATTAGTAATTAAAGTCCCTAAGTTGAATCTGTTTTGCCAATGATGGTAACTGATGAATGATTTCCCTGCCTTTATCTTGACCCCTGAGCTTTTTCACTTTATTATCTCCCCCTGTCCTTTTGAGGCAGTGCAGTGAGAGAGCAGCTGTGTGGGGAGCCTCTGGTAGCCAGACAAGGTCAAACCGATCCACAGTCATAGAGACTGACTTTAAGCATAGAAATTAGGCATTTGAAATTTTCCACATCCGAACACTGAGCATGTACATGGATCACATAAATCTTTAAAGATTAAACACAGTAATCTTTAAAACATATCAACAACAAATGGTAAAGAAACCAATTTCCATATAGAAATTTTCCAATAATATCAGTCATTTGGTACTGAGGGGGCACCAGTCATACTATAGTTTCAAGCAAACATTTCCCATTTTTAGTGCCTCAAGAGATATTGCATGGTCTCATGGTAGAGATCTCTTGAAGTTATAATATGAAAGTCAAATATAATAGTGTGACATTAATGAGAAGACAAGTAGTAACAACTATATGTAATATACTCATCTTTCCTGCCCTCTCTCAGGACTCTGTGAAAAGTTCTTTACATATAAAGTTTCAGCAGTATTCATCTCAAATATTTTCACAAATTTGGTTTTCTCAATAGAGAACAGTATTATCAGTCATAGCTCTGTAGAAAAAAAATTACTAAAAATAAATAATAAAAACCCCCCACCCCCCCCAACCAAAAATGAAATAAAAAATAGGAAAAGAAAGAAAGAAAAAGAGACTAGTAAATTGATTATTGATAATGTCCCTTCTTCAGTAACTTGTATGAGCAACAGCTAACAAAAGTTGAAGTTTGCAAGACAAAACTTGAAATAAGGCCAAGTACTAAATAGTCAGTTTAACAGCTATTTAGAGGTAATTAGGTTTATGAAGGGATTTTATTTTTCTGTAGGAAACTGTGATTTAATATGTAGTAAGTTTCCTTTAGTGAAGTATAGTGTTTTATCCCGTGTTAGTTTCCTCAATTAGAAAACTGAAGAGTGATCTCTCAAATATATTTCAAAATCATTCTTTCAAAATGTATTATCTTTCCTTTCATTTCAGTTACTCTAATGCAGTGTAAAGACAGGAATTTTGTAGAAGCTTACGCACTGTTTCCCCAGGACTCAGTTCAGATGGAAGGACAATTGCAATATTTCACACAGTGTGCAAACTTTATCTACATTTAATTTACCTCTCTTATTTACACTCCTAGTTTATTCTAGTAAAGCAACTGTGCGAGGCACCAGTTGATATACAGTGAGCCATAGAACGTAACTATTTTGTTGAGTATTATTTCCTCTGTACATTTTCTTTTAAAAGCTGGCATACTTGACTTCTATTGAAAAGTGACCTCTTTCAGAGATTTAGATGGAACCAAATTAGAAATGACATCCAGAAAGACCCTTCTTTTCCACTTCCTACGGTAATATAGTATACTTCTTCTGAAAAGACATATGGAGTATAGCTGAAATAAACCCAAATACCTTCCTGACAAAAGCAAGGCGGAAAGAAGACTTAAACTAGCACAGCATGTGCTTCCACAAAGATTCTTCATTTGTAGATCTTTGAGGATTTGAAATGCAAAAGAAGTGTGTAATTTCTCTGCCATTGGCACAAAGCCACTAGCTAAAGAGAAAAACAAAAGAAGGGGGAAAAAAAGACTCTAGTGGATAAATTTTGTGTGCATTCTTCTGCCATGTTGATAATATTCTCCCTTGACAATGACAATGAAACCATTATTTTCAGCAAATATAAGGGGGAAAAATCCCACTAACAGAAAAAATACTATAGAATATTTAAATAGCTTTTTCCTCTTGATTTTCATTTTTTTTAAAAACCAAAAAAACTAATTTACAAATTGAATAGCAACAGATGAGAAAATACAAACAAATATGTATTACTACTGATGTTCAAGTAGTGGGTATAAACCGCTGTATTTGTTCTATATTTCTGATTCAGAGTGTTAAGTGATTACAGAAAAAAAAAAAAAAAAAAAAAAAAAGGAGTTCTTTTAGGGTCTGTTTAGTCTACTGAACTTGGCTTCTGTAAGAGCTTGAGATGAGAGGCTATGTTTTCCTTAGTGCTGCTTATAGGCTCACATAGCTCATATGATATGTTTCTTAGCACTGCCACACTTCTTTTTACACAACCTTAATTTAAAAATATTTTTAAAAAACAAATGTAGTATGTACATGTGCCAATGTAGTTCAAAAAGTAAACTAAAATTTAAATTCTATTTTATTATCAGATTTACTCATACCTTGTAACAGCCTCAGCTTCATACTCTTATGAAAACATTCAAGATGCTTGACAGAAATATTTTTACATAGTTGCCTGTGTTGATGTCAAAACTTTTGCTTCTTAGAAAGTAAATTACATATCGGTATGCCATTTCCCTTATCTATGCAGTTTGGTATATGGGTATCTGAGAAATTTGGATGTCTGGTGCAACATTTTGCCTTAACAAGGAAAAAAGTGGAAAAAAAAAAACCAAACCCACCCTATATTTTGCTTTATACCATTCAATTGAAAAATGTGTCAATAATCATACTTATTGAAAGAGAATAAATCAGTTTTTCTAAATCAGGACTAAAGTTTGGGTTCATTCCAATGAATTTTGCAAACTTAACTGTATTTTGTAGCCTTCCTTCAGCTATTATTAAAGTCAAAGGAAAGAAATATACACCACAAGAAGTTTATTTAGCGAATGCTTATCTCTTTCCATTGAGTACTATGTGAATCCTAAGCAACCATTGTCTAATTGATATCTCCTAAAAATCCTGAATTTATGTGAAGAAAATCTGGGGTTTTATATCTGTAATTTAATTCTATTGTTAATTTCTGTGTATTTCTTAAAGACATTTTCTGTTTTGATGCTTAAAGGTACAATGGGTGACAAGGGGAAATATTCCCAGCTGCTTATAAAATTTCTTTGATCTAAAGTTCCTTTGTGACTCATTTTCCCCATGGTTTTAATTAACATAACTATTTCTACTTATCTGATAGGAGTACTGAGATTCTTAGAAAAAATGTAAATGCAGTCTATCTGATACAAGCATAATTATTTCTTGAGACTATGAGGAATTCTCTCTACATTTAGTGTACAGAGACAGACAGACTCTATCTATTACTACTCTATGTTAAATATTATAAGACAGAAATGTCACTAAAAGAAAAAATGGAATAAATGGTTAGTTGTTTGGGGTTTTTTTGGATTTTGCCATCTTCAGTTTGATTTAATGTCCAATCCAAATAATCTCATAGTTTTCTACCAGTTCTTAATTTAGAGGTAAATTCTATTTTCATCAGGGCAGTTTCTTTGTGTCATGAAGCTGAAGATGCTGGCTTGTAAACTGCAGCATTATGTAACATCCCTGACAAACTTCACTTTTCTTTCTGTTTCTCAGCAGCATTGAGGCAGCTTTCCTAGTAGTTGAAAGATATCCCTAAAGACGTTCGTCAACTTTTCTCTGTCTTCCTGAGTTTCTCTAGAACAGGCCTTGTGATATCGAAATGCAGCCTTTTGTCTCTGAAAGCCACGTGCATTTTGCATAGGATGCACACATGTCACTACCAGAGGATCAGGTAATAATTCTCAATACTCACTGTAGAGAGTTGGAACCTTCCCTGCTCCTGTGCCTACCAGAGGAACTTCTGCTTTCATTCTTTTGACTTCCAGATATGAGTTGTTACTTTAGTTTACCCAGCATCTGCTGATATGCTACACTTCTCATATAAATACATTTTAAGAAGAGCGTATCTCGTTGTACTATATTTTCCATTCTGGATAGTATCTTGTGTATTTCTTTTAGAAATTACTACAGAACCCTTACAGATTACTGAAACTGTGTGATGTCTGTAAGAGAAAAAGAAGTGTAAATGTTTCCAGGCATTATAGGGTGTTAAGTGTTGTGCACTTTCACTTCTTTCCATGGGAAGTAGAATCATATATATAGAATTAAAAATATTAAAGCCTAATATACATCGTATTTAATATAAACATGTTCCACATTTAGCACCATATAGTCAACAGCAAGACTACTCATCTACTCTGCTTATACTTTTGTTATATGTGTTTCAGGACAGGCAGTAGTAACTGTTCAGAGTCATACTCCATCTGGAAATAGTGAGCAGCAGTACTGCTACAACCCTATAATACTGCCAAATGATGTCTCGGGATGTTAATTTTACCGTTAAAGAGCAATAAAGTTAATTCCCAGGGGATTGCTTTTTCAAAAGGAGGCATTATTTTCAGCAAGCCTTTCAACTGTAAACCATTCTAACTCCTCATTGAGTTATTCTGCAATTTCCTAAAACGTTCTGCTGATAAAGACCCTAAATAGTATTCATCTACGGTGGTAGGGAATGCAGGATTTGGAACCATTAGTATATAGAGCTGCAGTCTGCTACCTAATAATGAACTAGCTGAATTTTGAGAGAAATTGTTCTGAGCAATTCCAATACAAATTTTTACCACAACATTGTTAGGAAACATGGAAGACTATACTTGAATATAAGTTTGGGTTGTGTGTTTGGTTTTTTTTTTTGTTTTTTTTTTTTGTTTTTTCTTAAAGCTGCTGACTTCTTGTTTCATATACATATATATAAGCCTAAAATAATTTAAAATAGACTAGAGCATAAAATTAATCTGCTTAATAAAAATTCTGAGGTGGGTATTGTTGTTAAGAATCTCATAAATTCATTATGTTAACCATTGTGAAATTAGATAGGAGAAAGCCTCATGAGGCCCTCTACAGGATCCCGTTATCACAAAGAGGGCTGTAGTAGGCAGATTTAAGCAATAGTATTTCATACATTAGTGTTAGCACAATTCATATAACTTATCTTGCCAGTAAAAGTATTAGAGAATGAGTTGTCTCACCTTCTCTGGTTACTTTTGAGTGGTAGGATTATAACAGCAAATTGTGAGAATTCTCTCCACATTTTCTATAACAGAAAAAAGAAAAGAAATTCTTATGTACCAGCTTACTAAATATAGATAAAGCCAAATAACTACTTTGAATTCCCTCTAGTCACCATAGCTATATTAGTGTCATGAAACCCTTTCTCTCTTTACAGGCCTTAAAAGCTGTGCATTCTACAGATGCTATTTTTGTATACTTCTGCTGAATTGTGTGTATGTCTATATGTATATCATCTATATATATGTGTTTATAAAATCATCTCCATTTTCTAAAATACTGAAATCCTGAAACCCCTAAAAATTTCAGAAAGGATACAGCAGCAATAGTTTTGCTTCAAGTTTCAAAAGGATCCTGTTGAAACTCCCCAGGCAGCTGTGTTTCTGTGGTCAGACCACAAAGATATATGTTATTGTTTTCTCTCTTTTTGATATACTTGCAGAAAAACTACATATCTGCTTTGCACCTAAAACAGTTAATTCCTTAAATTTGTCAGTTTTTATTGTGAAACTTGTGCATTTGTGGAAATGGTTTTTTGTACTTACACAAAATTATTAAAATATTCATCTTCATAAGTGGCTGCAATATCTTAGCCTGTGATTCCTGAAAAGGCAGCAACACAAAAATCTAATATAAGAGTGGGATAGAAAAATATCTATTAAAAAGTTTGGAGGTATCAAATTTACTCTTGTGGTTTTAATCTGTCACAAAGATACTAAATCAGTCAAAGATTTTGAGGATTAATAAGTTATTAGAAATCAAGGCATTAGTGTAAGTTGCTTAAGGCAAAAATGTATTTTCAGAACTTCTAAATTTCCACAAACAACTTCCAAAGACAAAACAAGGCATTAGATAGACAAGTCAGAGTAAATTCTACAGGCATATGGTAAAGACATAGGAAATCCCAATGTGCCATTAGCTAGTCTATGTCTGGCCTTCTAAAATGGTGAGAATTTGTACGGAATCTATGGCAAACACCAAATTCTTGTGAAGCATGGAGTAAAATTCCCTTTCCTTGGTGTATGTTTTTAAAGACAACCCACTGTCTATAGACTTGCAGGGAAGGGAAATGAATACCTGTTCAATACTCTTCATTGCCTTATAGAATTTACATGCTGGAGAGTGTCCTAAACACGCAATACATTTTAATCAAACATGAAATTAATAATAATGGAAATGGAATAGTGTCATCTTCTTAAATTCTTTACACTAAGGAGAAATATTCCAAGATTCCCTGGAGAGTAGGAGGAAATAAGGTTTTCTGGAGCTTTCTCAGATGCAAATGAGTAAGAATAGTTAGGTTCCATTTCCTGATCCTATATATAAATACACCTATAGATATGGGGACACACACACATAAATACATACAAGCACTGACTATTTAACTGGCACCCTGGAAAATGAAATTATATCTTATTTGGCCAAATAGTTTTAAACTGAAATTTCCAACATTTCTGTACATATAATATTCCCCTCGGTTCACATAGGTTCCTTCAAAAGTAACAGTACTTGGACTATCAGCACAGGGTGCAAGGCATAAGAGGTACCCTAAATAATGTTTGCAGCAAAGGAATGTCTTGATAGAGAGGAATGTTCTTATAAACTTCTTTCCATAACATCTGTGTAACTTTCAGAACTAGAAAAAAAAAAGAATTTGCTTGTTCATTTGCTTGTCCTGCAAATAAAAAGAGAGTAACTGATGTCATCTATCTGGACTTGCGTAAAGCATTAGACACTGTCTCACATGACATTCTTGTCTCTAATTTAGAGAGACATGGCTTTGATGAACAGATCACTCAATGGTTAAGGAAACTGGCTGGGTGGTCACAGTCAAAGAGTTGCAGTGCAGCGATGAGTAGCATTCCTCAGAGGTCAGTTCTGGGACAAGTGCTGTTTAATATCTTTGCTGGAGATATGAACAGTGGGATTGAGTGCACCCTCAGGAAGTTTGCTGATGACACCAAGCTGTGTGGTGCCATTGACGTGCTTGAGGGAAGGGATGCCATACAGAGGGAACTTGACAGGTTTGAGAGGTGGGCTCCCATGCAAACTTCATGAAGTTCAATAAGATTAAGTGCAAGGGTTATTGCCCATGGGTTGAGGCAATCCCAAGCACAAATACAGGCTGGGTGATGAGTGGATTGAGAGCAGCCCTGCAGAGGACTTGGGGGTAGCAGCGGATGGAAAACTGGATGTGAGCAAACACTGTGTGCTCACAGCCTGGAAAGCCAACTGTGTCCTGGGCTGCATCAAGAGAAGTGTGGCCAGCAGGTCAATGGAGGTCATTCTTCCCCTCTACTCTGCTCTCATGAGACCCTGCCTGCAGTGCTGTGCCCAGCTCTGGAGCCCCCCAAATAAGAAGGACATAAATCTGCTTCAGCAGATCCAGAGGAGGGCCACAAAGATGACCAGGGGTTTGAAACACCTTCCTTATGAGAACAGGCTGAGATAGTAGGGGTTGCTTAGCCCAGAGAAGAGAAGGCTCTGGGAAGAATTTATAGAGGCCTTCCAGTACTTAAAGGGGGCCTACAGGAAAGATGGGGAGGGACTCTTTATCAGAGAGTTTAGTGATAGGACGAGGTGTAACAGTTTAAACTGAAAGAGATTAGATTTAGATTAGATATAAAGAGGAAATTTTTTACTGTGAGGGTGGTGAGTCACTGGCACAGGTTGCCCATAGAAGCTGTGGCTGCCCCCTCCCTGGCAGTGTTCAAGGCCAGGCTGGACGGGGCTTGGAGCAACCTGGGCTAGTGGAAGGTGTCCCTGCCCATGGCAGGGGGGTGGAACTTAGATGGTTGTTAAGGTCCCTTCCAAACCAAACCATTCAATGATTCTTTGATTCTATGAAAAAAGGTAACTATGAATGAAAAATTCATTGTATGCATGCAAATTCATTTAGATATTTACATAAATACATGTATGTAGACATTGACATATGTTAGGAATTAAGTGCCTTGAAACTCTGTAACTCAGAATTAGAGAAAATTAGATATGAAAAATAATTAGATTTTCTTATGACTATTACATACAGCAGATACAAATTTTACTTTAAGATCTACAGTATTCACTTCTTTATAGATTTATACATTAGTTGTATAGTCCTGTTGTATTCGAAGCATCATTGATATATTTTGCTATATATTTTTTTTGTTCCATTTGGTAGTTTCCAGATTTTAAAAACAATTAATTAAAGCAAATTTTATAGAGAAGCAGACTTGTAATTATTAGCTAAGTTAAGAAAACTATAAGACAATTTATGTTAAAAGAGGTATTATGGATATTAACATACTACAAGGAACACTTTTACATTAAAAATTACTAATCAGTCTTGTTTAGCTGAGATAAACATGATTTTTCTCAGCAGGACAAATATTACCGCACTGAAATATCCTTTTTCTTGATTTCAATAGGAAATCTGTATTTCAAGGACACAGAAGTATACTTTATACAAACACTGAGATTTGAAAACCACTGTGGTCAAGAAATGTAAATTGTCTTCTCATTGTAACTGTTTTAATGTATCCACCAGCACATAATGCTATATGCAAAGGATCAGCATTTTATTATATATTCACCTTAAAAATATTACTAAAGGAAAGGTCTAACAGATCAGCTTTGTATGTACATTATTTGCTGTCACTCTGTAACTCAGAAACTACACAAAAGCTGTTCCTGTATTTATAAAATTCTCAAAGCACATCAGATTGCACAGGTCTACAGGTAGCATCACGTTTACAATTAGAAACCAATTCACTTTCCACTTTTACAGTCTTTTCCTCACAAGGGATTGACAGAAGGTCAAATTGCAAACAAAAAATATCCACATTTTTCCCAGGTAGGACATCATCTAATCATAGGTTCTTGGGGTCTATTTTTACCTCATTATTAAGAAAAACCTACCAAAATACAGTAATATTACATCTGACCTATATATTCCTCCATTCTTATTTTATTTTTGCGTCAATAGAATGAGCCTCTGACAAAAAAATATTGTTTTATAACAGTGCAAAATGTGAAAAAAATATACTTGACTAAGGAGGATCAGAGCTCAGGTTTTTAACAAAGTATATAACAAATAATTAAATTGATCAGAATGTAAAAAGTGGTCTACCATCATCATTGACACTTTTTTGTCATCATTAGAATATTTGCTATTGCCCCAGTATTGTACAGAGGGTAAAATAAATTCCTATTACATGTGACTTCTAATGAAACCTGGGCTATATTTTTGGATATTTGTGTTGGCTAGACATTGAAAGGGCAAAGAGGGAAATAAAATATAACTGGAACCAAATGCTATTCTTGGCTGTGCAAATGGGTGCATGAAGTTACTGACCTAGCCAAAATCAATTTAAATTCTTTTGACTTAATGAACATCAGCTCTTGTCTATCTTTTTTATCTGACCGTTACTCTGACCACCAAGTCAAAATGGTATCAAATAACTCAGACTTTTTTCTTCCCCCCCCCCCCCC
>NW_020799091.1:51972885-52009064 GCF_003259725.1 Athene cunicularia | reverse complement strand
CCCCCCCATTAGTTGCCATCTGCTTGCAGGATTTTAGTTCTATATTTGACAGAGGCATCTGAAAGATACATGTTAACAGGAATAAAAAGAGGAATAGAAAGCTCAGGTATTGCCTTCAGAAAACTGCTTTTTTTTTTTATTCTAAGGCAATAAAATAATTGAAAACCACCTCAGGAGTTCAATGGTGGACACTCAAAGCTGATAATTTCCATCTCAACAGCATTCTGGATGTTTTTAGAAATGGTCCTGTCAGAAAATGCACACCAACTTTCAGACCAGATCATCTGTTAGAAATATATCTACTGAGACACTAGCACATAAATTTGTGTGTGTGTTTTAATCATGCACTAAGAGAACTGAATGAGATCAACCCCAACAGCATACCTAAATTGCATTTTTCTAGACTTGGTCACTACAGCATTATATATAAAAAACAACCAAAGAATTATGTGAAAAGTCACATTTCTACTGACAGGAGGGAAGAGAAACAGAGAACGATTGTGCTATGGTCATGAATAATACCTTTGGGAGATACTCAAGAAACACAGTTGTAGGAAATACAAAAGAAGGCCGATAAATTGCACTACACAACTTTTTTAAAATTAAGACATTTAGTTTTCTGATTGAAAAATTCTAATTTCTCTTTATAGAACACAACGTATTTTCCTACTTGAGTGAAAAACTGCACCCAGGTTTGCATTTTGCAATAATATATAGCTTTCTTATGACTTACTCCTGCAGCTCTTACTTGAGAAAAATGCTATTTGACTTGCAAAAAATTTTGCCAACATCAGAGTATTAATGCAGAAGAAGACTCTTTTTCATATCTAAGATAAACCTTATCCTCCAAGTTTGTAACCACAGGTGCAATTCACAGTTCTCGTAAATGCTATAGTTAAAATTTAAAAGGATAAATGTGTGTTGCTTCCTTAATTTCATAGTGACCTTTTAGCTAATTAAATATTTACCCATAGTATGCAATATTGTAGCTACCAGAGTTAACATTGACTGAAAAAAAGGTTCAAAGTATCTAAAACCCAAATTCTGTCAGCACCTAAAAATATTAGAGCTGACATTAAAATTGGATCACTGTGTACTAAATTTTCTGTTAAACATTTCAGACAGCAGTCAACTTCTGTTCAGCCTAAGCGCCACACAATGCAGAAGACAATATGGAAGGTGCATCAAATATTAAAGGACTCTGTCAGTTGTAGAATGTAGTAGACCTGACATCTCTCTGCTGGATGCTGAGTAAAATTTGGGTCCTTGAATCAAAAAAAGTGAATCAGAAACACTTTTATGGCCATTTTAAGCTAAAGATGCGTAAAACTCACTGCTATGCAGCCATGCGTAACTAGATTCATATGCCTAAATTTCTCTTTCATACCCAGACTACATCTACCATTTCTATGAGGTGTTGCCAAGAGATTCTTTGCATAGAATAATTTAGCAGATCTCACCCTAGGTAATGAACTCTTAAAATATTAAATTCAGGGAAATCACGTTCTGATGTTTGGATAATCTGAAGAGTTTCTCTTTGAGGGCTATCAAAACGGTTGTTTTCTTCTCTGTCAGACAAGTCACTATTGCCTGCTTTATAACAAAATAATGTAATAAGAGTGCATGTGCCTGACTGTCATAAATGGTATTGAATTCTTTCCCCAGCAGGATCAACACCTGCTCACAGTGTGAGTCTTTCAGAAAAACACAGTTGTCTTGTTTTACTGGCAAATAAAGATTATGAGCACGGAAACAAGTCAATAGAGGAGACTGTAAAGATTTATCTTGCTAGAAGAAAGGAGAAAAGCTTTTTTTTTTTTTTTTTTTTTTTTTTTTTTAGGGTGGTATGGTATGGGTAGTTGTAAATGAATTTTAAAACTAAGGCATTATCTTTTGATTAAAAAAAAAACCAAACAACCAACTCCCATAATTTTAGCTTTTAATATTTTTTGCAGAGTTTTCTTTTTCTAGAACTTGGGGAGCAAAACAGGCAGAAAGTACTTCTATCATACAAATAATTGAAATATGAAGGGCTCTGGAACTTTTAATTCAAACCCTTCTGTTTAGTATTGGACTCTGTATTTTAAACTACTATAAGAATTCTGTCTGTAAAGAAATGTTACTTTTTACTTTTATTCATGTTAGCATGTGTCCTGTGTAATATTGCTATAGCAACGAGATTATGTTTCCTTGACAACAATTACATGTTGCGTCGTTAAAACTGCAATATTTTCCTCTTCTCTCTGCAGTCTTCTTTTGGTAGAAACATAAGAACACTTCACAACTACTGATTCATTAATTAATGATTTTTAAAATAGTCTGGACTAATTTAATTTGACTTCATTTACTGATGTAGAACTTTTACTATATGAGACATAGGTCAAACCATCACCATATAATTTGGGTGCCTAAATTTGAAAACTGGGGTTCCTTAATTCAAAATTTTGACCTTGAAATTCCCTGTTCATTAGCAGGTCTAACATCAAAGGCCTTCTAAACTCTGTATATACCTTATTTGTAATAGCAAAGTTCATCAACTTCCAAATTTACATTTATGGACGTGCTTAAGTAATAAAGTTTCTGACCAACGTAAAAAATTGGTTTACACCAAAGCACAGTTACTACCCGCATACTACAAGTTCTCTTACTTTATTCCTCTCCTAATGTATTTAAACACTTCAAATATATCTAAACTATCTAGAATGAATCAGAAACAGCACAATACCACAATACCTGTGTCTTTTAGGATATAATTTGGATTACATCCCAAATAGTCTTAAGAACGGGTATTTCCTCACAAACTCGAATTCAAACAGATTTATTCCTGAAAACATATTTGTGAAACTTCTGCCATGGAAAAAATCACCAGTATATCAAAGGAGTAGATTTCATAATGTATTGAACCCATTTTAGTGTTGCTATGTTGCTGAAGTTTCATAGTATTGCATTCATTACTTTTCTTTATTTTCTTATTTCATAGTTCATCTAACTGTGCATGATACACACAAAGTCCATTATGTGCCCTTGAGATCTTACTCTTCTTATTATTGCCACAACTCCTTTTTACTACTTTTGAAATTCACTATTTGCTGCTGAATAATAATAATAATAATAATAATAATAATAATAATAATAATAATAATAATAATAATAATAATAATATCAGTTGATTCAACTAGTCATTTTGTTCTTACTCTCACTTCCATTTCCTCGTTAGGAACCATTTAAATAAAAAATTTTACCCCCATCAAACTCTGGTGAATAACTGTAGTCTCAATATTACTTAAGTCATATTTTAAAAATCGGTAATAAACTGAGATTTTTCAAGTGATTAAAGTTTCAATCATTTTTATTTTGCAATTTTTCCCATGAAATAAAGAGCCACATATAAGAATCTGGAGAAAGAAATGTGCACAGAAACATGTGTGTTAAGGTACTTTACATGATTATCACAAAAATTAATCATGTAAAGTATTTTCCTTTGCTCTTTATTCTAAAGGCACAATTTTAGTCTAAGATATATACACAGTGTACTGGATCTGTCTGAGATGTAGTGAATTATCTTCATAATAGCCTACACGGTGATGTTTTGGATTGTGGAAAGGTGTGCTGAAAATATACTGAAGTTTTAGGCGTTGCTGAACAGTGCCTGCACAGCATCTTCTTCCTACACTGTCCCACCAGTGAGTATCCTGGGAGTTCACAGGAAGTTGGTAGGGGACAGCTGATCTCAACAGACCATACCATATGACAGGGTGCTCAGCAATAAAAGCTGGGGTTAGGAAGGAGAAAGCAGGGGATATTTGTGGTGACGGCATTTCTCTTCCCAAGTAGCCATTATGCATGTTGATGCCCTGCTTCCCAAGAAATGGCTAAACATCTGACTGTTGATGGGACATTGTGACTGAATTTCTTATTTTGCTTTGCTCACACACATGCAGCTTTGCTTTACCTATTAAACTGTCTTCATCTGAACCCAAGAGGTTTTTTGCTTTTGCTCTTACAGTTCTCTCCCCCATCCCACTGCGGGATGAGTGAGTGACTAAGTGGGGACTTAGCTGCCTGCCAGGGTTAATTCACAACACAGAGAAAAGTAAAACTCAATGGAAATTCAGATCTTCAACTTTAAAAATCTATTCTAAATCAGCTGCTAGTAACAGATTGTTTTTCTACTGAAAAGCAAAAACAAACCATGAAAGCTCAGCGCTATAGAGCAAAACGTAGAAAACATTTGTTTGAAATCAACATATTTTTTTCTTATAAGAGATTTTCATAGTCAAACTATTTTTTGCTTGTTTAGTTTAACACTCAAAGTTGAAGCTTTTGGAGTGTCTACAAGTGTAGGTAGTATTCCATGTTTATAGTGTGAGTTATCTGAACTGGTTTTATTTCTGCTTGCTATGAAACAAATTGTACAGAAGGAATACCTGAAAAATTTTAATGACTGTAAACAACCATAGGATACTGCAGAAACATGTGTATCCACAATGAGATGCCCATAGATCATTCCCACTCAGTGTATAAAAAAGTTAATTACATTTCTTTGCAAAAACATGTCTTTCATAACAACATCCTCTGTTCCCACCTGCTGCTTCTAAAAGACCTATCTTATTTTTTATGCCTTTTTATGTCTCCCCTCCCCACATAAGAAATAAAATTAACAAGATTTTTGTGCAGCGTTTAATAATCCTTCTCAGTGTAATAATCTGACAGACACCCGGTAGTATAAAAAGCAATTAAAACACTTAGAACTCCAGGTAACATTCTTATACCTCCCAGAGACACACTGCAGGTATCAAGTGTGGGTGTTATGATGTCCACATACTCTTAAGATAAAAAAAAAAAAGATACTTATATTCTGTTAATTAATTTTTTACTGTAAAAAACCCACATTTTGTGATAGGGAACCCCATTTATATTATTTTGTTCAAGATGTAAGGTGGACTATTTATTTATTTTTCATCATTCTCTGAAATATAGGAGACTGTAGCTAGAAATAAGGTAGACATGAAGGCAATCATGGTTCTAGAAACAAAACAAAACAAATCCTTCAGGCGCCTAGTCAATTTGTCCTGAGGGCCAGCTCAGCTGTAAAATTGAATTTGGGATCAAGATGGAATTTTCATATTTACAAAGACTCCTGGACTTTTGTTTTGTTTTGTTTTCTCTTCTGTGAGGTACAGTTTTCTCCCAAGAATCATCACATAACAAACTCTCTGCTTTGGCAAACTTCAGACCTCATTCGGTCTCATCTATTCTGTGGAGAACACTAGCTTGTGGTTTTATTCCTTCATACTTCAGGTCTTTAGGTTGTTACAGGCTGTTGGAAGTGTTCTGCAACTGGTGTTAAGTAGGATCATATGCAACAGATATTCTGTAGACTTCTGACTTCTGATATTCTTGCATTTTTCTGTATGGGTTTCAGAGAGAGGTTGGTTTCAGTGCCATATATATTTTCAGTATATATATATATATACATATATAAAATTCAGTGTTGACCCCAGAGCCTTGTATCTATACTGTTTAAGGCTAGTGTAAAGTTACTGAATTTGTGACAATGTTTTTGAAATGTTATTATAGGGTGTACTTTCTGTTTAACTGAAAAAGTAAACTACCGGCAGTAATACTAGTTCCAAATTGTGCTAATTAGGCATGACTTTATGTATATTAACTTTAGAGAAAAAACCCTGAAGTGTGTTTCCGTTATTCTTGATACTGAAAACTGAAATATTTTTGAAGTCTTATAAATGGAAAAAAAATAGAAGAGCTGGGAACTTGTTCTTTTAGTCTAGGGGAGTTTGGTATTTAACCTAAGGAAATGTTTTTAAAAGGTTGTGGGGACATTAAAAAATCTTTTTTTCTTAGTTGAATGGACATATTCAATGCAAGAAGCAATAAAACACAAGAGGAGAATGAGAACAAAAAAAAATTACCTGCAGCTAATTTTCTTGTGCTTTGATGAAACAACAAAAGGGAAATTCGGATCAAATTGACATTAACTTTGGGATTTAAGTGATTTGGTTCACTAAGGTAAAATTAATAGTATTTAATATGAATAGGAGGAGAATCCAGCATGATATATCAGTGGCAAAGTGTAGACAGAGAATTGATAAGAATAATTACTATAACAGAGGTCATTCTGTCTATAATTTTTATTGTAGGAAGATGAAATATGAGATTAGGGAGGAAAGAGTACAGAGACAGAGACAGATGGCTGAGATTATGGAGAAGAAATGTAGTTTGGATGCTGTTATGATATCATAAGCATCAAGAAAACAAGGGCTATGTGTATGCTACAGAGAAAGAAAAAACTGGCAGAGCAGCAGCCTTGCTGAAAAGGACCTATGGGGTTACACCAGATAGCAGTGCACTCTCAGCGTCGATAAAATAATTGCATACTGGGAGGACAGAGTGGTGCATATGACAAGAGTTAATCTACAAGATAAGCATAAAGCAATATACTTAGATACCTAATTTTAATTCAAAAGTATCTTTCTGTTCCTTTTTTTTTTTTTTTTTTTTTTTTCCCCATCAGCTTTCTTTTCTCATTGTCTGTCTCAATTTGCAATATAGAAACATTTCTTGGACTGTTTCAACAGCATAGATGTAAAATCACATCAGACACATTAGATCCACTGCTCTTACGCTATTACTAATATGTCTTTACTCTGATGATAATATACTTTTTTTTTTTTTTTCTCTCATTTGGAGGGAGAAAAAAACCAACAAACAAACCAAACCAGAAGTCAGTAATAGGTAGCTGTTGTTTTACGTCTGCCCAGCAGACTAGAAGTCTGAGCCAGCAAGTCTCACTATACTTTGACACCAAGGAAATAAGAAATTTTTTTATTCAGTAACATTATGGAAAGGTATGTGGCTGGACCTTTTCCAAATGAGCTATAAATGCTCTATCAGTAAATGCCCACAGTCTGATTCTTGACATGAGCTTAGCAAGCAAGTATTTATGATGAATCAGGGACTTGCAGGACTGAGAGCCTTGATGTCTTCTCACCAAACTACTTCTGCTGCACCACTAACCACACAAGGGTCCTGTACTTTGCAACAGAGACAGACAAGAGCCTCTAACTCTGGTTCTTTTCCTGCTTTTTAACAGCTTCCTGTTCACTCCCTCTGATTATTGCCCATAACTCACAAGTGAGCTCAACTCATTTGTTCCCTTTAACATATCCTTTTAAGCATATAGTAACGAATGGGTGAGAAGGAAAAAGGAAAGTAGTGCGACAACTCCTGTTCTTGTCAAGTCATTTCAGAGGTTTTCTTTTTTTAAAGGAAAATGTAAGCTATGACAAGCCTATTAATTACTGGGTCCCATGCCCAATTTTTTGACTGAAGCCAAGTAATAATATTGTTGTCTTGCTATGATTTTTGATGGGTGAGTACCAGGCAAACACAGGACTCGTGGCTCTCACTTTGTAGAGACAGAACGAGTCTGTCAAACTTTGTAGGTAATGGAGAGACAGAGCCTCTTATAGAGCACAATTAACCCCTTCACTCTCCTGGGTAAACATTTAAATGAGTCAGAAAATCAGTGTTCTAAAAATGCCTATTTCTTTGAAACAATATGAAAAGAGTTAAGCGTGACTACTTCAGATGTAGTTGTCTACATTGTAGATGTACGATTGGTTTTGTACATGTATGATTGATCATTGTATGATTGTTTTTGTACAGATTGTAGAGAATGAAGAATAATGTTGGAATAAATCAAATTTTATATAATTTGGGAGACTGTCCACTGGTTATGTCATTAAGGTCATGCTGGGATTGAAAAAGGAACCTCTGAAACTGGAACATATAGTTCTCTGTAAGTTAACGTGACGTTTGAGGGTAGAAACCTGATGTTAATTGAGCTCATGGTGCTTTTGCCATCAATTTATTATGAGATAAGGGTTTCAGTCTCTAGACAGAGCTACACCATGTTCCATGAACCAAGAAGCAAATAGGTAAAACACTCAATCCTGATTTTCACAGTAGTAACATATTCCTGAGGCATGCAGCACCACTCTTAGATAAACTACATGAATTTGCAGAGAATTGATATGTACGAAGAACTTTTAAATATTATGAGTGTTCTGTCAGTTTCATAATTAGACTTAAAAGCTTGCTTTTGGTATTATAGCTAATAAAACATAATTTTTGTCACACTTTGGAGTGAGGTTTTCAGAGGTTTGGAATGGAGGAAGAGGAAGAGGTGGAAGAGACCTGGACAGGCTGGAGCGATGGGCTGAGCCCAACTGGAGGAGTTTCCATAAGGCCAAATGCCGGGGGCTGCCCTTGGGCCACAACAACCCCCAGCAGCACTACAGGCTTGGGGAGGAGTGGCTGGAGAGCTGCCAGTCAGAGAGGGACCTGGGGGTGTTGATTGACAGCCGGCTGAACAGGAGCCAGCAGTGTGACATGTCTATCAGGAGGATCTGTTCCATGATCTTACCAGGCACAGAGGTGAGGTTGATTTGCTTTGACATCTTAAATGCGTATCTTAACTAATGCTTTGCATCACGTAACTTATATTTACTTCCAACTCACAGGCATTGTGTCTTTGTAATGATTTTAGATGTAATAATTTTACACTTGATTATGGTTTTTAATTTTTTTTTCTCACTTATAGTCCTTATGAGTATACATTTGGTTCATTCTATGATACTTACCCTCTAATATTTTAGCAGATTTTTCTAACATTAAGCTATCTTCTTTTAATATTTATTCTCTCTTTTAATTTGTGGTTTGTTTGTTTGCTTGTTTTTTACTTAAATCTCTGCTGAAATCTTTGGTTTCTTTCTGCTAGAGCAACAGGCTTTTCATACAGACTGTCTTTACCTTAATTTAAAAACCATGTCAATTGATAAAAGAATAAATTTTAGACTTAAAAAAAAAAAAAAAAAAAAAAAAAAAAAAAAAAAAAAAATGCGTGGAGTGTGTTTTGCCTGAAAGAGCAACAGAAGTAGATATCCTTGCTTATTATCCCTGAAACATCTCGTCCACTTTTAGTTTTTCGTTCATAAAGTATTTATCACTGTTCATGAGAAAAAAACAAAGCAAAAATTACTTCTGTAAGGTAACTTTATAAAGGACACAGTAGAATGGTGTCATAATCTGAAGGGTTGGATTTTACTTAAATTATTGCATTGTCAATTTTTATGAAGTATCATCAGTCATTATAGAATACCTTATCATATTTTACTTATCTCCCCAAATTAAAAGAGGAATTCTAACATCCTAAATATTGAAGGCAAATTAATATATTTTTGAGTAACAATAAAGTATTACTGAAACCTAGAAAACACTTTCGGACATTATTGTCCAAAAATCTGGGAAAGTAAAACCTGTAAATTTGGCATCACGTAGTATTATGTATACAATCCAGATAAGTTCTATTCAGTTTAAGACTCACCAGAGAACATTCTTTTTACTCTTTCTCTATCATAAATATTTCAATACTACATTTATTTTTGTTTTTCAAAATACAAGTAACATTATTTTTCATTTATTAGCTTTCTCTGACTTCTATTTCTTCTTTGTGCAGTCTAGTTATTTTCCACTTCTCCTTTATGTCTTGGGAGAAACCTTAAGTTTATGAAAATTCATTCTTACCTCCCTTGGTTAATCTATCTTAAATGAAAGTTACCCTCTGTCCCAGCCTCCCATATAATTTTTGTCAGCAGGGCATTGGAGTGTCTATAGTTTCAGTCTCCACACTATTTATAGAAACACATTATGGCACTTTTTTCCCCTCCCTCAGTATCTGACGTGCATAGTGATATAAAGTCTTGGCTTCATGATCATGTTTAAGCTCCTCCTTCTGATACCACAGGCTGCTTCTATCAGCCCTTCCTCTTGTAGATGAAGTGATCAGCCAGCTGACTAAATACTTTTGTATTAAACCGGTGATGTGATAAATGGGTTTGGCCTCAAAAAGACATATTCATCTCATACATTTCCTGGAATTTGAAGGTTGGTTCATAAACTGCAGTGCACTTATTTTTAAAGAACATTAGGCTAAATATAACTATTCTTCTCATGAAAACTGAAATTAAAGTGACCATGTGGAAGAGATTCTCATTTTGACATGAACAAATAAAGAATACGTGGCAAATATAATGGTGATCTCTGATGGCAGTAACTTACATTGCTGAGAAACATGGCAGCCCCAGGTGATTTGTAACATCAGCCAGCGATACAGAAGTCCAAGGGAAACCAGACAGATAAACATCAAAATGATCCATCATGAACACTAGAAAGCTCATGCAAAATTAAATAGTATTATATCTAAAGACAAATTTTGAATCTCTGTTTTAATTAGTTCTCAGTTTTATTAACCAGTCTTTAACATAGCTATGTGATTGCAGAGAAATTTCCATCTACAGCACAAAGGACCTCCTCCATAGAGCAGACCAGTTGTAACACACGACACTTGAACTTTGGTCTTATCTGAAGCAGTCACTGTTCCCCTGTGGCCTTAAGACAGAAATGTTATGTTTGGGGGGTGGTCACACTTCACAAAAGAGTCTTGCATTACATCTGTAGCTATCAATGATGAGAAGAGAACTGAGTATAAAGAAGTAAGTGAAGGCTCTTTATCCCATTCAGTATTCTGCTCTTCTAGTATTTAACTCTTGCAGGGCATTTCCTTAATATTCAAAAACAGTTTGTTGCATCAGACTTTACAAGAAAGTTATTTTGTTTTGGAAAATCAGGAAGTCAATTACAGAAAATAGGAAGTTGCAACATTTTTTTTGTCAGCATAATCGAATTTTTTTAAAAAGCTTTCACTTTGCAGAGCCTAAAAATGCAGGCACAGTGTGGTGACAAATGAGAGCTGGCAGGACATAAACTATTAAACTTACCATCTAGCGAAAACCTTTAGCCTAGCAATTAAGTTATGGTATGACAAAAGCATAGATCAGATTGTTTGCACTTATCTGATATAGGAGAGGTTACTATCTACAATTTCAATTTCAGTATAATAAAAATTCTTCATCTAATAAGAAATGATCAATGAAATGTTAATTTAAAAAATAATGACAAAATTTTAGACAAAACCAGTGTCAGCTGATAGATTGAAAGATTTCTGTACCTCTCATAGAAGTTAACTACAATTAGCTGGAGTTGACTCATGTTCTTCATTTAATAGTTGTCGATCTTGAAAAATAATTTAATAGCATTATTTTTTAATCATTCATTAACTACTTTTCAGTAACACACTGTGAATATATTTGTTTAATTGTAGTTAGCATCAAACCACATGCAAAATAATAAAAATTTAAAAGAATATTCTTACAGGAAAGTTTGTTTTTTGTTTTGTTTTGTTTTTTTGTTTTTTGTTTTTGTTTTTTTTTGGGGTTTTTTTTTGTTGTTTTGTTTTGTTTTGTTTTGTTTTTATTATTTTCTTTTCAGGATAGTGGATTAATTTGTATCCATCTGCCTTGAAGGCAATGATAAATTTTTAAACTGCATTATTTCATCCTTCCCACTGCAGTGTTAATTTGACATGAGAATAGTTCCTAACAAAATACAACCAAAATAAATGGTCTGGAACAAGAAAGACGAGGCTGTCCTGTAAGGAGGGGGGCACTAGGAGCAGGGGGTGTCAGCAGGCTGACAGAGCAGGAACATCCCTGACAAGGACTTGCCACCTCTAGTGATTGTCTGCAAGTATTTTTCTTCTGCTCAGTAATTTTTCCCTTCTAACCAGAATGCCTTTGTAGTTGCTTACGTCAGAAGTCAAGTCAGCAAGAGGGGATCAGGGCTGGGATCAGCAGGGATGTGGCTGGGCAGGGGCAGGGCTGTGACATAGCTCTGGGATGAGACAGAGAGGCACAAACAAAGCAGGGAGAAGCAGGGCCACCCCAACGACTCTTCCTCTGGCTCTTTCACTCAGCGGTTTGAGTCAAGGTTGCACCAGTGCACTGCATCCCATCACTGGCCTTTGAGTGCGGGCAGGGCAGCTCCAAGGAGGCGGGGAGCATGCTCTGGACCTGACAGGAAACCAGCATTTGTTTTTCAGTGTAGAACAACCATGGTTCGATCTTCTATTAAAACTAATTTTTAAAAATCTAAGAAATCATTAAAAATTGAAGAATCCAACCAAATTATGTTCACAGGAAGTTTCAGCTCAGAAACATTACTGGTAACTCAAAGAACTGAAACACAGATAAGTTCCTGTCTCCACATTAAACTTCATTTCAGGTACAAGTTGTGACAAAATGAGCAAATAAACAGCCTGAATCGAGACATCCTATATTTTTATATACAAAAAATACAGAACATATTCTATTGTTGCCATGTCTCTCATAAATGTACATTACCTACAATCAAATATCACTTATTCATAATGAATAAAAAAATTGTCAAGAAACCAAATTCATGTTAAATAATACAAAAAAAAAAAAAATCACATTTAGCAGATTGAGAATCTCTGATTTTACCATTCCAGTTAATAATAGTAACATTACAGGGTAAAATAATCTGGGAAGACAAAGACTAAAGAGAAAATTGAAAGAGATGTCTGAGGAAGGGAGCTTGGAATTTAGCTACAGAAGCAATTACTCTACATGATGAATTTACCAGGTCAAAACAGACACATCAACTGACTTCCAAAGATTTTCACAGCACAAGAAAGATGGGAGAAGTCACAGATGGTAATGTCTTGGGAAAAGAAAAACTTTCCCTTGTCACAAGGGAAGAGGATATTTAGAGGTGTAAGAATATATTTGTATATGTAAATATATTTAGATATACAAAACATATAAAAATATGACACGATTAAATAATATTCTATAAAATAATAATATATTTTAATATGGTCTATAATGGAAATCAAAGTGCTTAATATGATAAGGAGTTATCAAGAAAAAGAGAAGCTACAGAGATAAAGAAATCAGAGTTGAAAGATTGAAGAATAGAAGTGGTGGTGGTTCTGAACAGTTCACTTTCCATCATGTTTCAGTCAATAATGATAATGAAGTATTTTGTGTCCTACTATATAATTATTATTCATTTAATCAAAGGAGAAATTTCACTTATATGGGAACTGTAGTTATGCTAAATGGGAACTTTTCAACCAGAGGAGGCAAAATATGTCTCTGTTGTGGTTTGAACTTGGCTGGCAGCCAAACACCACACAGCCAGTTGCTCACCCTTCCCCCGCCTAGTGAATAGTGGAGAAGACTGAAGGAACACAAGGAAAAACTTACGGGTTTAGTTGAAAAAACAGTTTAGTGTTTGTAAAACAAAACAATAATGGAAATGTGTTGTGGTTTAAGCCCTGCCGGGATCAGATAGCATGTTGCTGTTGTCCCTCCCCCACCCTCGGACACAAGTAGGGCACAGACCCCGGGTTAAAATAAGAAGAAATTTAATACAACAGTGTGATAAACAATCTGAACAACAACAGTAGCAATGATAGCAACAATAAACAGCAATAACAGTGAACAAGACAAATGATATACAGATAAATACCGCAAAATGGTCACGGAACAAAGCCAACACATGAGTCCCACCACCAAAAAGCCAAAGAGAAAGTAAAATCAAAGTTTCCCGCCCCTGGACCTGATGCCAGCATGGTATGAATAACCAGGCTGGAGATCCCTTCCCCCTCTTTCTCTGCAGGGGAAACTTAAACTGTCCTAGTTGAACCAGGACAAAATGGAATAACAATAATGGAAATTACAAATGGGTAATGCTCACCACCTGCTGACCAATACCCAGCCTACCCCTGACAGCAATCCCAGCAGCACTCCCAATAGAGTTGCAGACCAGAAGCAAGAGAGAACCCACCTCCTTTATATAATGAGCATAAAGTCACATGATATGGAATACTCCAATGACCAATCTGGCCCCAGCACTCCGACTGGGTCACTTCCCAGCTCAAGAAAAGTTAACTCTATCCTAGCTGAACTCTGGGTCAGGCACTCCAGCTGTGATCCCTTCTAGATCAAGAAAATTAACTCTATCCTAGACAAAACCAGGACAGTATCCAAAGGGAAAAAGGAATTCCTTAAAGTTCCTCTGAAAAAAATATTGTGATTATTGTAACAAACAATTATGGCAAATTCAACAATCCATTGAAAAGAAATTGTGTTAAAATTAATCATTAGATTAATAAAAAAGTCAAGTGCTGTTAGTACTACTTGATTGTAAATCTCAGTGAGGCCTTAGATATGGTATAGGTGCTGTCACTTTCATAAAGCCTCAGAACACAGTAATATTTCATAAATGCTTCTTAATCAAAAATGTTCAGTGACGCACATCTTATCTGTTAAGTCATGCAAATGGTAAAAGTTATTGCACATTACGCACAAACATAGATTTTGGTAGCTCAGTGCTTTTGGAGCAATTTTTAGACATTTTCTTGGAAAGGAAGTGCTCAGTGATTTCCAGGGATGTAGCAATTTTCTATTCATTTATGAATGGACCAATAGGGTTTACTAGGTAGATGGCCAAATCTATGTTCACTGTAAATTTCTTATCCAATACACTCTAAGTCTATATTTGTTGTTTTCTCTGATCTTGTCATGTTGTTAACTATAAGCAGCCTCTGAATTATTCATACACATAGCTATTTTGTTTTAAGTGTCTTTCCTAATTGAAGAGGCCCCATATTGTACCAGAAAGACTTTTTGTGATACCAAAGTGTAAGATCTACATTTTTGGATAAGAAAGCAATCCCACTTTATAACTTAGGTTCTCAACATCATCTATGTAATATTCCAATCATCCAAAGTATTACTTCTCTCTTATTTTCTGACAGAAAATTTGAATAACTTTCCCACTGTTATTTTTGTAGAAACCATTGGTGAAAAATATAAAATATTAATTAAGACTGCAGAGGAACTTCCTGCACAAATAAAGTGGTGGTGCCCTTTCATCATAATCAATGTGTATCTTTCCTTTTGAACAATCCCTTTTTCACTTGTCAGATCTCTATCTTCTCCAGCTTTCCTAGTAACGTGGAACTGTACCAAGGTTGTTATTGATGTCTAGGAAGGTTAGAACAAGTGTATTTTCCTATTGTAAAAAAATCAATTATCCTGTCCAAGAATTTATCTGGTAAATTGGGCATGATCTATCTTTGTTAAATGCATGTTGCATCATTCACTCTCATCTACTTTACTTAATTTTTGATCAGGTATATAATTCTGTTTTAACTAGTTTGAAATTGATCTTTATTTGATGCTTTCATGGTTTTATTCATTGGAGTAAAACCATATCATATGCGAAGTCATACAAATTTTTTTTTTTTTTTTTTTAAAAATGACTATACCTATACTGATAATTAGGTAGCAAAGAAGTACTTTGCAATTTTTTTTTTTTTTTTTTTTTTTTGTAATTTGAAGCAAAAGAAGAAAAAAAATCAGAAGCTATGGGAAAATAGTGACAATTCATCATGAAACTTTTCTACTATTTCATTTTATCAGCAGCCTTTTCATTTGTCTAGGATAAGGATTTGACATAAATCATTAAATTAGCCTGTTTTCCAGATAGCAGAGTTAAAGTCTGAGTTGAAGTAACAAGGAAGAGATTGTATTAAAAGGAGCTGACATTAAGTCAAATGTGCAATTCATCACTGAATTTTATTTTTTTTTTTCATCTATATGTATAAAGGGCAGAAAATGGCCTGAATTTAAGAGAAATATCTGGCTTTGTCCTAAACTTCAGTAATAGTATTCACTACAAATAGCCAAATAATCATGTAGTGCAGAGCACAAGCTACTGTTTGTTGTTCAGGATGTAGGGAACTCCCAAAGTTTTCTTTAGTGGGAAATTTTGGGACTTTTAATTTGAAACCTTCTTTTAAAATAATATCTGCACTTCAGAGGCAGAATTAGTTGGGGATTACAAATCAAGATTGTTTCCCTGTAACCATTAGCATCCTAGATTAAATCTCAGCTGTGAAACAGAGTGAAATTCTCTTAACCAGCTGGGGCAGTTCTCTAATTGGTGCAATGCACTGTAGGCATTTTTCACAGGTTTCTAAACATCATCCAGAGTAAAATATTAAAACTATACAACAAAATTAAAATACATTGGCTAAGCTAAAGTATTTGATGCGTAGGAATATGTTATTTTATTCCAGGAAGTAAATAATTTTTTTTTTTTGTAAGCAATTTTAAGCTTCAGTTTACTTATTCCAGCAATCCTTCATTTCTTTTTTTAATCTTGATTTAACAATGCAACTGCTGAATTGGAAATTTCCAGTGTCACCCAAAAGTTTCCAGCAGTTGAATTATTGTCATGATTAAATTTCGGAACAACTGCACCAGTGAAACACAATCAAAGAATAAGGAATACCAGGGAGCATGTTTAATTTGCTAATACATGCACAAATTTTTTTTTACCAACAAACAATTAGTTTAGTTTCTGACTAAGGAAGGAAGTTGTCTGATTTGTTACTCTTATTCTGGATTATAGTAATATCTCACTCTTATATACATTAAATTATGCATATTTTTGTTTATTGATAGCATTTAGATTGGTTTTCAAATGCGGCTAAAATAATCAGTAACATATTTGTGTTGAGGAAATTTTAGAAATAGAGTACTACTTATTTAGGGTCTTCAGCAGACAAGCATCTGATCCAGGTTTACTGCACTTCAATAGTAATCTAATCAATTTAAAGTGGATTCTTTTGAAGGAGTGTTACCCATGTCTCTATATGACTTTTATTAAGTAGGCTAAGCATTATTTAAAAAATAAGCTACTTAAAAGTAAATAAAGAATATGTTTTCAGAAGTGAAATAAAAAAATGGGGACTATTATGTATTAAGGATTATTAAAACTTTGGTTGCTGGGATATACTTGATTAATAACATTTTCTAGATATTTATTACAGGAAATTAATTTTACATGATTTCATTACATCAGGAGAGATAACTTTTTATATGACCTTTTCTGGACAGTTGGTTAGTACTTTTAGAAATAAGTTACGACTGTACTTAGTTGATGATTAATGTTAATGGTGACATTATAGTTGTAATAGTCATTCTTAATTGATTTCTCCCTTAAGATGATTGCAGCTTAGTATCTGAGGAAATAGTCCTTTCTTTTATTCAGTGATTGAAAATAATAAATTTCCTAGTTTAAAGGAAAGAAACTCTTGAATATTTCTGTAAGTACAGAGTATATATATTCATATCACTCAATATAATTAATATTTCTTAAATGTTTATTATTGAGTTCATCAAATTAAACATTTCATTATATAGTTATAGTTTTGTTTTCCTTTTGTTTTCATCTTATTCCTGTTCTTTTAATTCTGGCATTGATTTTCTTGGTTTATTTCCCATTTCTGACTCTACTTTTAGATATCAGTTATGTTAACTGATAAAAACACTAAGACCTGTCATCTGAGAAGTTGAATAATCATTCAGCAGGAAAAATGTACAAGCTTGAAGAATGCCATTTTCACCATGATTTTTAAAAGGGTGGTAGTTCGGTTAATATCATTAAGCAGATCATAACTCTCACAGTTGTAATGAAAGTTTAGCTTCATGAACAAAGTTGGTTCCACCTCTGCTCCCCACACAGTTTGTCTCAAAAGCTGCAGTCAGCCAGAGATTATAGGGGAATGACTTTTCAAATTCAGCAAATAGGATTCCAAACTATACTCAGTGGAAGTTAATGTATTGTATTTAGTTACAGATGATTCATTTGGTAAGCAAGCACAAATGTTCTGAACTAAAAACCGTTTAACACTTACATCCCAGGTGAGTATGTCATCCACTAAGCTACAATAAAGTGTAGGAAAAAGTTGTCACTTTTGCCTAATAAAAATAAGAATAGCAATAACATGGACCTAAAGGGTGATCAATAACTATGCAGAGTAGGCAATCCTAGCACCTGCAACAAATGTGCAGAAGACCCCACAGCCCAGCAACCAGCACAGTATGGCTGGGACTACCATGTTGACTCACGCAGCCTTACTCCCAGGCTGTGTCATCTCTCCTGTGGTGAAAAAGAGTTAATTTACTTCAATAGTGAAATATACTGTCAGCAGTGGGATACCAATTAGTCAGACCACAGATATCTGTAATATGGATTCAGATGGGGTTTAGGGACTGGGACTTGAGACTGCAGCAGGACCTTATTCTTCAAGAAGGGATTGGTGCAGCAAGGGATGCCCTTGTGGCAGGCACTGCTCAAGCATATTGGTAAACCAAAGTGTAAAGATGTAGGGATGAGACTTGGTAAAATATTTAGGCAACAAAGTAAGAATGGGATAAGAAATAAGAACTCCCTGGTTCCCTGATGGGAAGCTTTCTTGTGAGCTTGTTCTTTTGTACACTGTTTTTTTAATGGGAAAAAACGTACACAAACTGGAGGAAGAGAAGGGCGATGCAATAGGCAAAGTTAAGTGTTTCCAGCTGGGAAACGGAGGTCTATGGTGGGGATGTACAGACCTCTTTCTTAGTCGTGAAGAGGGGAGAATTTGTTTCCTCCCCAGGGATAAGCAGCCCCATCACAGTTATTAAAGAAGAACAGGAGAGGAGAAGGCATATGGTTCCACCCCAGGGGCTGTCCAAGGCATGTGGCTGGGGGACTGGGATGGGAGAGCCTAGATGCTGCTTGAAGCCTGAGTGGCTGCAATGATACCTCAACCCCTGCTCCTCCACCCTGCTAGCACTGCACAACCTGGGAGGGAGCACAAACTGCATAGAGAGGAAGGAGTTATCATGTGGTTGCTGAAATGTTGGGAGGGGAGAGCTTCAGAAGTAGAATTAGCACTGATGCACGGTCTCAGGAAGCAGTTGTAACACAAACAAGTTCCCCCTACAGTAGTGTGGTATGGCCCATGAAAAAGCCAAATGGGGAGTGGTGGCTGATGATGAATTAGCAAATCCTGAAAGAATTGATTCTAGCTTTGCCTGCTGCTGTCCTGGATGCACTTCATATGCAGTATGAACCAGAAGAAAAGCAATCTAGACAGCATGCCACCATGGACAAAGCAAAAACCTTCTCCATTCCCATAATGGAAGAATGGAAATCGCTTTCACCTGGTAAGAAATCCTGTACACTGGAAGAAATTATCCCATGGGTAGAATCATCCCACAATTTACTATGGGCTAATCTAAGAGACCCTAGAGGTGGGTGATACCCCAGAGCACATGCAAAACATTGCCCTCTAGGGACAGACACCATAGCTATGCAGGTCCTGGCTGAACAGGAAAAGTAGCTCATAGAGTGTGTCAACACTGATGGTGGCCAATGCTGTGTGTGGATATTTAAAATGATGGAAAAAAACACAGATGGCACTCAGTGTAAACCTGTCAAGGGAGCAGCTTGATTATAAGGATAGAGGAGTAAGTTAGCATAAATAACCTGCCAATCATTGTGATAGCTGCAAATGTGTCAGTCACTGAAAAAAACCATGAATTTCCAAGAACCTCCTAGACAGCAGATTGTGAGTACCAGTGATAGTGATGGCCAGCTTTTAGATCCCAAGTGACACTTAAGAAGCTAGTCAAGAATCAAACATTCTTTGCTCCATTCTAGCACTGACAGTATCTGGAATCACACAGGAAAGACTTTGGTGATAAAAGAGAGTGATGCTTGGGGGAGCCCTTGCCTATCCCCAGGACCACACACCCCACAGCTAGGATCGCCACACTGACCCCATTCCATCTCTCCTGCAGCACAGGGAGGTTGTGTGAGAAACAACTAGCATGAGAGGCTCAGCTTTTCTGCTGCACTGCACTGTCTCTTGCATGGTACAAGAAAGTTGTGTAACTCACAAAATTTTGTATAGATCTGTGATTGAAATGTTTTTGTATCCAAGTTCGTATTGTCTCTCCAGTGTCAAATTGTTCTTAAAACATAACAGTTTAGTACATAAGCCTAGGAAGTAGAAAACTCCTCATCATGAATGGGATTTCAGCCACACCTCCAATAATCCATATAACAACTATTAGGACATAAAACAACAAAGAAGATACTCAGCTGACTACAGCTTGATGAAAGGAATTAATGTGAAGGGAATCTGAAATCTTAGTTTCTCACTCCAGTGTTCTTCATTCATTTGTAGATGTCAGTGATCCCTACAGAGAAAATGCATACCTTCCCCAGAAGCTAGAAAACTGAAGGAATGGAGAATAATAGAATTATCATTTTGTCCCTACCCTTCTAGTTAAAGCACTCCTCCAGGATGTGAGAATTGAAAGATCAAACCTGTAAGCTGAGCCTCAAACCTTCCTTGTACTTCTAAGATTCAGAGATGTAATTTCTTTATGTAAAAGAAGCTACTTCCTCTTTTTTCCATCATAAAACATAAAAGCCAAAATGAAAGTAGATGGCAAACCCACCATATGTCATAAATTTAAAATTATTTAAAAATTTTAACCTGCCAGTGCCTTTTGTTTTTCTTAGACAGTCCCTGATTGAAAGGAGAATTGAATCATACTACAATCTCAGTTCCTGACATAGACTATCTGACCTGAGGTCTAAGCTCCTAAGTATTCCCAAAGAAAAACTGCCTCTAAATAATTTCAGAAAGTTTATCTTGTCAAAACCAAAATTTGATTCTGGTAACATAAAAGAGCCAGGAAATAATTATAAGTCTCAAGATGATTCATGCCAGAAGAGGTCTGGGGACATTTTTCTCCAACCTCCTGTTATAAGCAGATAAAGTTAGCCAATGCTTGATAAAGTCAGGTCTTTAAAACCTCCAAGAACTGAGTCATCACAACCTCTCAGGGCAAACTCTTCCCCTGCTTGTCCTCATGGGGTAATGTTTTTTTCCTTATACTAGTCTGAACATATCTTGGTTTAATTTATGTTGATTGCCACCACTCACTACTGTGAAGAGCCTGTCTTCTTGATGAGCCTGTCTTCTTCACCAGGGGCTGCTCCAGCATATCAACTGGTCCCCCTATTAAATGTCATCAGCAAACTTTACATGCAAGCCCTCTAGTCACTCCTCTGGCTCACTGTTAAAGATGTTCAAAAGAGCAGTTCCCAGGATAGACCACTAATGCTTCAGAGCTTCCTCCCCTGGGATCCCAGTTCTCTGAATAGAATAAAGTCCGCTTGCTTGAAGTCCAGGATCAGTAAATTGCTTCTTACCTTCCTTGGAGATAAAGAGTTCTGTCTCAGAATTAAATGGGACTCAGTACTTATAAAATTGGTATGTCAGATACTATTCATGAGATCCACAAAGAAATTCAGGCACTACTTCCTAACTCTTCGGGTGTTTTAACAGTCTCCTAGGGTCTTGTCTCATGTTGTGCAGTGTCTCTCCCTCATTATAATGAAATGCCTAAGTCATTGTAAAGAATAATCATAAAACAACTTTAAACATGAGAACATGAATCACCATAAGAACTCCTAGCTATTTCACTCCCAAAGCTTCTCATAGCCTTTGCTTCACAACTTCTAAGTAAGTATAACCTGTGAAACTTGCTGAAGCCTGGAGATTTCTCAGCCTTCATATTACGTTAAGCTTGAATTCAGAAACAGTCCCAAAACACAGAAAGTATTTGAGAATATCTATTCAGGTTATTATTGCCTCAAAAGTGTTTAAAAAGTGTCTTTGGAACTTGATTCCCAAAGTAAGTCATTGACTTTCTTTGGTTTTGAATCAGGACCTAAGTGAAGAATCATCTAAATTAATTCAGCTTTACAAAGAATTTCAGTGAAATAATATCATAGTATAAAGATAGGGAGAGTGAAAGTCTTCTACTAGTTATCTGAAGAATCAGAACACATCTAGTGGGAATTAAACCATCAGCTTGGAAGAATATTCTTAGTAGAAAAAAAAAAAAAAAGAGATAAGTTTTTATTCCCTTAATAAGTACCAAGAAGGTTTTTTTTTTCCTGAATTATAATTAGAAAGTATAAGGTTCTGCATACATATTTGACATATATGACATCTTTAGAATACATTTTAATGTCACAAAAGTGAGTAGGTAGAAATGCATAACTCATAAGCAAGATGCTGTGCTTGTCCCTGTGAAGATTGAAATGAATCCTGTGATTGCCTAGTCACAAGTGTGACTGACACAAAACTTAGGGTTTGTTTTTTTTTTGTTTTTTTTTTTTTTTCTGTGGCTCAAGACTATGCCCTTGAAAAGCCAGGATATTTTAAGGATGTTTGGAGTTTATCATATATTAGACATTTATGTTCCTCTAAAACAACTACAAAATCTTACAACTCTCAGAAAACTATTTAAAGTGTTATCTCTCAAGTTGTGTAAATTTAACAGTGAAACTGATTTTTAAAAGGAAGTTGACCTTTATAAATAGCAACTTTTCCATTGGTTGTTGTGTATATTACTAAAATGAGTGTGTTAAGGAAGGCAGCTTATCTAGAAAAGCTTCTACTCCTTAATATCTTACAAACTTAATGGATAATTAGAAGTTTTTTCTTCAGTGTTAAGATTGTGTCAACATTCATATTAAACTAAATTTATTCCAAGGAAATTCCTCAGAGACTTAGAAAACAGGTAACTGGCATACAGACTTACTCAAAGTCCCATATTAGTTGGAAAAATTAACTAAAAATATGTAATTAATTTTTAGATTTATTTAATTTGTTACACTGGGAGTACAGAGTAAGTTTATTTTTAGAAACTGAATGACTGAAGATAGTTGTTCTCTTAAAAAATTCCTTTTTTTTTTTTTTTAAATCAGCTACTATGCACATTATTTAATTTTTAGGTATTCATATATTCATTTTTTGTTATAGGAAATTCTCACTTCTGAGTTGGAAGATGTGCTAGCCATGCCTGGTGACACATCTCAGTCACGTCACAGCTCTCCTGCCATGCTGCACTGGTGGTAAATCTAGCCTCTGTCTACTCAAGACTTAGGAAGGAGTCTGAGTCATCTAGCTGCACCCCAAAAATCATCTCAATAGACAGGGTTTCCTGGGAGGCGTTAATGAGCCTGAGCTTGCTAGAGTATGTAGTAGATGGCACTGTCAGATGGCAGCAGTGTGACTGTGACATAACCTTTCAGGTATGTCACCAACATCTGGAATGAGCAGGCAGTTTTCTTGATGTCTAAGTAAGAGTTGGTGCAGAGAAGGCTTGACTGTTCATCTCATCCTCATGGTGGTGGAGGAAGCACAGTATATCCTCTACCAGCTACTTCCTCAGGCACATGTGCTGTGCTTGTTTTGCTGATTAAAGATACCAATTAAACTCAGACACCAGAGTGAAAAGAGTAGGCAGATTTTACTGGTGATAACCAATGTAAGTGTAATACAGAAAACATGCAGTAAGAAAAGGCAGAATAGTGCACATAAAGCAACAAACAGGAAAATACAGGGTAATGCATCAAATCATTGCTACATGAGAGAGAGAACACCGATTAAGAAAGCTCCATCACCACTTGCATACGTTCCCATCACCCAGACCCGCAGTGGCTGGGCAGCCCCGGTTACAGCGAGGGTTTGCAGAGCCTGTCCCGGCAAGGGGGAAATCCTACGCGGTGCCTCCACCCATAGGTGAGGCTGCCAAAGTCCCTGTGAGCGGGTCCAGCCTTATATACCAGAGATGGACAGGCCAGAATAGCCGGCACCTTTGTTTTGAGCAGAAAATTTCTGGTTTCATTCTCCTGTTGGATTCCACCCAAAGGCTGGCCAGGGCTTGGGGGGCCGGGGAGTCGAAGGGAGTTTCTAACAAGGCCAAATAGTTGGGTTCTCAGCCTTGAACAATGCTAAACAAGGGAAGTTGGATAAATTCTTTCAGCATTTCATCCTCACTGCTTATTATATTCTAGACCACATCTTTCACTAGTGAGTTTACATACTTTGTTAATGATTACATACTAAGTAGCTTTGGCTTGGGGCCTGCTGTTCAGGCTTCAGTATTTCAGTGCTTTAGCACTTTTTACATCAGCATAAGTCGGTTGCTATAACTTAGCAGAATACTTACTAGCACAAGGGTTATCAGTTATAAAACATACAGGATTCAGCTACAGGTCAACCCTGGCTTGGGCCAGTTGTCCAAGCTTAGCACCTCAGTGCTGCACATGAAGGCAGGAGTTTTGGTCAGCACCTCCTCTGTGGTGCCCAGTTCCAAGTGGAAGGTGTGCCCAGGGAAAGGAGGCAGGGGCATGAGGAGGCAGTAGACAAGACTGACCTCCCAGCACTCCAAACTTCATAGGCACAGCCCATCCCAGTGGCGGGCTGAATCTGTGGCTCCCAGAATATATTTGGAAGGCACTAAAAAGCTTGTCTAGCAGATTCTCTACCAGCTCGCACATCAGCCACATACGGCACTGAATGCAATCCACCAAAAATTTGCCCAGATGACATGTCACCAGAGTTGTCATCGTCTCCTGCTACCTCTTCCTCCTCCTCCTCTTCTGGGGCTGCCCTGCTCGCAGCTGCTTTCTGTCTTACAGCTCTTTTTCTGGTCCTCGAGCAGAGCCACAGGAGCAAGAACAGGACTCCAGCCCCAAGAGCAGAGGCCCAGAACCACTGCTGGAAGACAGCAAGGAGTGGAACTTCCCCAGCAACCTTGTTCTGCTTCTGGGTCTGCTCTGTATCCTGCAGCAGCTAAGTCATCTTCCAGCTCAGCTGCTCTGTGAGCTGTTGCATGAGCAATAGTAATGACAGACATGGCCTGCAGGAGACAGAAGAGAAGGGGTCTCAGTGGGGCTGGGCAGAAGGGAGCTGGTGGTGGAATGAGCATGAGTGGGAACTTTAGAGACCTGGGGGTAGGTAGGAGAGAGGGTGAGGGAACTGAGTGGCACCATGTCCTGGCCAAGGTGCACCCCTGAGTGGCTGGAGCCTCACTCCAGGGTGAAAACCCCCACAGGAGCTGGTGTTTCTGCCCTGGCCCTTGTCCAGCTCAGCCTCTCCACTGCATGCGCACTCGAACTCACTGGTGGCTCAGGCTGCACTACAGCAGCCCTACCTGCTGGTGCCCCTGGTGGCAGGCCTGTTGTGACCCACTCACTGTGCTGTTACAGGCATCAGAGCCCCATCACAGATCTCCTCTTTTCTGCTCCCTTTTCTTTTTTTCCTCACATTCCCTATTTTTGCACCTGGCTGACAAAATCCCTTGGGAGGCAGTCCTGAAGGACAAAGGAGTCCAGGAAGGCTGGACATGCTTCAAGAAAAAAATCTTAAAAGGTGCAGGAAAAGGCCATCCCCATGTGCTGAAAGATGAGCGAGGAAGGAAGACCACCAGCCTGGCTGAACCGAGAGCTTTGGCTGGAACTCAGGAAAAAAAGAATCTATGACTTTTGGAAGAAGGGGCAGGCAAATCAGGAGGACTACAAAGACATTGTGAGGTTATACAAGGAGAAAATTAGAAGGGCCAAAGCCCAACTAAAACTTAATCTGTCTACTGCTGTAAAAGATGATACAAAATATTTCAATAAATTAGCAACAAAAGGAGTGCTAAAGAGAATCTTCATCCTTTATTTGGTGTGAGTGGGAAACACAGTGACAAAGGCTGAGGTACTTAATGACTTCTTGGCCTCAGGCTGTAATAGTAAGACTAGTTATTCTCTGGGTACACAGCCCTCTGATCTGGAAGAAGGGGACAGAGAGCGCAATGAAGTTCACATAACACAAGGGGCAACAGTTAGTGACCTGCTACACCACTTAGACACACACAGGTCTATGGGGCTGGATAGGATCCATGCAAGGGTTCTGAGGGATCTGGTAGAAGTGTTTACCAAAATACTTTTATCATTTATCAGCAGTCCTGGTTAATCAGGGAACATCCTAGTTGCCTGAAGTTTAGCAAATATGATGCCCATTTACAAGAAGGGCCAGAAGGAGGATCCAGGGAACTACGAGCCTGTCAGTCTGACCTTGGTGCTGAGGAAGGTAATGGAACAGATCATCCTGACTTCCTTAACACAGTACTGCTGGGAGTTCTACCCAGAGTGTCTTTTTACAAAAATCATTCAGATCTGAAATTTAAATACTTAAATTCTATTTTTAATTGTAATTGTGAGAATTTAATGCTAACTTGCTATTGAGGAGAGAAATTTCAAATCTAAACTTCTCCCCACAAGATATTATGTTTTAGTTTCCTAATGTCTGCAAGGGAAACTCTATTATGTCATGTCTTTTGAGAAACAGCCTTAAAGATAGTGATATACTATCATAATGGACATTTATGTTGGTTTTGTGTATGACAGGGTTTTGGTAGCAGAGGAGGAGTTACAGGGGTGGCTCCTGTGAGAAGCTTCTAGAAGTTCCCCCAGCTCCAAATTGTATCACCAAAACAGGATAAAAGAACTTAACACCAATGTGATGTAGATAAGCAGACATTCTTATTAATGGCCAGGTGCACAGAGAAGTCATCTCACCAACAATACACACCTAACTTATGTAGCATGCTGATTATATAGGATACAATAATACCTACTAATCAAGTTCTCATACATAAACATGATATTTCCCATAACTCATTTTCCGATTCTCACCTCTTTCTGGTCATGTGCACCTGAGTACTGAAATAAGTTGGGAGGCTTCTTTTGCGACCACCACAGACTACTGACCTAAAAGAAAGACCTTCTAATGCCCTTGACTCAAGGACTTTTGCTCACACCGCAATTTAAACATTCTTTGATGCTCCATCACAATGCAACTTTTAGAATACCTGGTCTACAGGGCAATAGGTCATTCTTACAGAACAGTCTAACAATGGTACCTTGTCTAGAAGCATAGCTGGTTGTATGGTTACTTTAAACTAAATACAACATCTCTATAACTACTTAAAACATTAAGCTACTTTCTTTTATAAAAACAATATTCTGGGAAATTACATTTAATTGATTAGTACTAATCATTCCTTATCAAAATCCTGCAACAATCATCAACTTAAATGAATAGCAAATCAGTAACAATCAGTAACAGTTGGACACACCTTTGGCCAAGGCCAAGCCAATTAGTGACAGTGGTTGTGTCTCTGTGATAACATATTTAAGAAACAGAACCTGAGAAGAAGGCTTGTGAAGGAAGAGGAAGGAGGAGGGAAGGGAAGGTGCACTGGAGCAGAGATCCCCTGCAGCCCATGGTGAGAGGTCAGGCTGTGTCCCTGCAGGTCACCCGTGGAGCAGATGCCCACCAGCAGCCTATGGAGAACCCCATGCTGGCACAGGTGACTGCACCCAAAGAAGGCCAGGACTTTGAGGGAAGCCCCCACTGGAGCAGTTCATTTCTGGGAGGACTGTGACACATGGGAGGGATCTACACTGGAGTAGTGTGTAAAGATCTGTAGTCTGTGTGAAAGACTCAAGTGGGAGAAAGGTCATAGAGGACTATGTCCAGTGAAATGGACCCCATCCTGGATCAAGAGAAGAGTGTGAGAAGTGCTCCCCCTGAGGATGAAGGCACAGCACAAACATGAGTGGGTGATGACCTGACCATAGCCCCCATCCTCTAACCCACTGTACCACTGGAGGGGAGGAGATAGAGAAATCAGGAGCAAAGCTGAGCCTGGTGTGTTGGTTTAGGCCCTGCCAGGACCAGAGACCACATTGCCTTTGTCCCTCCCCAACCCTCAGCCGGTCAGGTTGGAAGTGAGGCACAAACCCCAGGAGTTGAAATAAGAAGAAATTTAATACAACAGTGTAAAACAATCTGAGCAACAACAGTAGCAATGATAACAACAGTAAACAGTAATAACAGTGAACAAAAGATATAAAGAGAAATAACACAATGGTTACAGACAGCCCCATGCTCCCCGAGACCTAAGCCACAAAGGAAAAAGTTCCCGAGCTGCTGCACCCAGAACTGACATCAGCATGGCATGAATAACCCAGCTGGAGATCCCTTCCCCCTCTCTGCTGGGGAAACTTAACCCTATACTAGCTGAACTAAGACACCTGGGAAGAAAGGGAGGTTGGAGAAAATGTGTTTATAAGATGTGGTTATACTTTTTAATTGTCCTATGCTGATTGGTAGATTAAGTGGTGGTGCTCAGATTGAATTGGTATTCTTTTTCTTCACTAGTCAAGTCTGTCTTTTGCCTGTGACCATAATTTGTGACTCATTCCTCTCTGTCTTTTCTCCATCCCCAAGCCTTTTATTTTTTCCTTCTCATCCCTGAAGGGGAAGGAGTGAGGGAGTGTCTGTATGGTGCTCTGTTGCCCTCTGGGCTTAAACTATGACAACAGTGAAGAAATATCTGTGGTGTGGTAAACTGCAAAGCTTTTGGCAGGCTGACCTGACAATTTTCTAACCCTCTGCAAAGAGAAGGACAGGAACTCTCAGCAACCATTCATTAGAACATTCTTCCTATCAGTATCCAAATACTACTCCTTTCTGAATGGCAGAGGAAAACAGTTTCTCATTGCTACATTTGATCAAGGAAAAAGGTGAATCAAAGTTCACAGAATAAAACAGAAGCCTAAAGAAAAGTTAATGTGAAAGAAGAAGAAATAATATGGCACAATTTGAGAATCTGACTAGATTAAGACTGAAGCACTAACTCCAATTTCATACATCTCTGTTGCATATAGCTTTCAAAAATGAGCCTAGTGACAGTATTACCAAAAGTCATCTACATTACAGCTTGCCAATTAGTCTCTGAGAATAAAGTTATCATTCAGTGTAATCCCATTTTTAATTGTTGAGAACTGCTAACATTGATTTTTCCAAATGTATGTTTAAGATTGCTTTTTGGTTAGTCATCAGAATAATATTATATCATTTCTGTCCCTTTCAATTTAAAAACATTACAAACAAATAAAAAATATACTACACATAAGAAATGTCAGCTAAAAGGCTGACATTTGCCCTAACATGACTAAGAAAGCAAAAGATTTTCAAGGAACTATCAAATCTTGTCTGGTCTGAACTTCTAAATTATGGTAGTTCTTGAGGAAAGAGATGGAATCTTTTGGAAAGATTTATATAAAAAAAAAAAAAGTAAGAATAAAAAGAGCTAGGAGTCGTCCATACTGTTCTGCTTATTAATTTACTTTTGGAAAGAGACTTTTAGGAGATGGATTGTTTTTAAACAGAGAAGTGAACAATTTTCTTGTCATTAGATTCTTTACAGGGCCATAGATACAGCATGTCAGACATGCTGACATGAAAATTCAGAAGATATCAAGATTCTCTACCAGTATTTTGAACTGAACAGGTGAGAGAAAACTTGAATTCAAGAGCTATAAAAGTACCTTAGATTTACCTTAATATGTTAGGCAAAGCTCTACACTAGTGTAGTGTATAGCTTATCTAGCTGCCCTCCATAACTTTGCCTGAAGATGACATATAGTGGAATATGTATGAAAATAAAACCTTTATGCCTTTTATGGGTTTTTTTTGTCCTTTTGTCATACTTCCTCTAGGAAATTCTGTATGTTACATTTTGTCCGCATAATTAGATAGCTTTTCAAACAACCATACATGTGTTTATGAGACCTTGTTTTCCCAATTATCAGGCCTAGCACAAAGGACACAGCCAGCATAAAGATGAACCAATAACCAAATTGTATTCGATACAAAAGGGTCAGTACATGGGTGAGCACTGGGGGTACAAACAAGTCAGTCAGATTATACATAATCAACATTAATCCCACTGACCCCAACAACACCACCACACAACCAACAATGGGTGGGATAAACAGTGACATGCAGTTTGCCATAGGAGGGACAGGAGACAACTGAGTCAACAAGCCAAACACGTAAGACCAAGGAAACCACATCCTGAATCTCTACACAGCCCACATTTACAAAGCCTAACCTGACTGGAGCCCAGTCCCAGGGAAGAAGGAGGTCCTGCCCCAACAGGAAACTCTACAAAGTACATCCACCTCACAGACAGACACTGCCCCTTCCTACAAGTGGTCCCAGCTTTTATCCCTAAGTGGGACACCTGACCTTTGGTTACTTAATGTGGGACACCTGGGGCTCATTTACCCAATGGCTCTGTCTGCAAGGTCGGCACCACCCTGGAGGGAAGCCTAAAGTCAAACTCACCCCCCTTTTGTGAAGGGCTGTGGGAATCACCCATATGTCAACCTTAATTTGGGGCTTGGGTTTGAACCCCTAGCATTTCAGACCTTTAATATAATATACACTTTTTAAAACTTAGCTGTGTTGGCTAAATGAAAAGACAACATAATATAAAGTTTTAGGAAGCAAATCTACCTGTGTTATTCCATTTTTTTTTAATAACATAACTGAGACACTTTGTTCACTCTTTAAGCCACTGAGGTATTCTGAATATTCATTAGAATATGATATATGCAAGGACATTTAGAATATTTTCCCCCCCTGGAGACAGTATCTAGTTTAGAAACCTGTAGCATGTTCTGCAATTCCTCTCACATTTACATTTTGTACTTATTAAGAGACTCATCTCTTATTGTGTGCCACAACTGTTTATTGTAGTCACTAGCTTTTCATACTTCCACTCCAAGTGTGAAATAAAAGTGCTGAAATTAATATAATTTACAACGTGTTCCTTAAACAACTAATTGTTTTTTGCTCTGACAGCACACTGCCATAAAAGCCCATGCTGCTCAACAGAATAACTTATTTTTGTGTACAGTATATTAATCAATACATGACATTCCTATTAATTACTAAATTCCAAATGCCAGACTAGTTGTTTTGGTAAATTCTTAAATATTATAGAAAAAAATATTGACTGTCAGGCTTATAGATGGCAAATAAAAATGAGTTGTCTACTAGTTTTTTTTGGATAGGGGAAAGAATAAAGTATTTGCTGTTATTGCACAACAACTTTTGCTCCATAAAAAAACAAATTGTTTGTCCATGTCTGAAATCACCTCATTTGTTTTATAAATATTTATTTTCAACTAAATATATTTAAAATGTTAAGTGTTAAATTGAAGAATGTAGTATGAAAGTAAGGAAAATAACAAAGTTAAATCTGACATCTTACCACAGTCTGTTAAAGATCTGCATAAATTGAGATACAATATCTGTTAGTAAGACAGAGGATAGCATTAAAATATATATACACAACCCTATAATTATGTTTTTCTGCCTTGTAAAAAAGTATAGATATCAGGAACTGTTAGTGAAATTCTCCAGGTCCTCAGCAAGACATAGCCTAAATTCTTTTCTAAATGAGTAGGAATCATAGCTGAGCAATACCTGTGTAGTGGTTGCAGGCCTTAGAATTTTAGTCATTAGAGATTAAACAGTTACAGAATCATAAAATATCTCAAGTTGAAAGGAATCCATAAGCATTGTCAAGTCCAACTCCCTGCTCCTCACAGGACTACATAAAACTAAACCAGATGACTAGGACTGTCATCATGATGCTCCTTGAAATCTGACAAGCTTGGTGCCATGATCACTTCCCTGGTAGCCTGTTCCAGTGACTGGCCAACTTCTCAGTGAAGAACATTTTCCTAATGTCCAATCTGAATTTTCCCAGATGCTGTTTCATTCCAATTTTTTGTGTCCTGTCACTGGTCACTGGAGAGAGTAGATCACCACCTCCCTTTTCACTGCCCGCCTTGAGGAAGTTGTAGACTATGATGAGGTCACCCCTCAGCCTCCTCTTCTCCAAAATGAGCAAACCAAGTGCCCTCAGAGGCTCTGACTATGTCTTGCCCTCAAAACCTTTCACCCTCCTGATGTCACCCTCTTCTGGACACTAGTAGTTTCATATCCTTCTTACACTGAGGTGCCTAAAAGTGAACACAGTACTCGAGGTGTGGCCCCACCAGTGCAATGCAGAGTGGGACAATCACCTCCCTCAACCAGCCAGCAATGCTGTGCTAGATGCACCCCAGGATACAGTTGGCCCTTTTTGGCTGCCAGGGCACACTGCTGACTCATAATCAACTTGCTATCAACCCAAATTCCCAGATTTCTTTTCATGGGGCTGCTTTCCAGCCTCTCATCCCCCAATCTGTATGTACAACCAGGATTACCCCATCCCAGGTGGAGAGTCTGGCACTTGCCCTTGTTAAATTTCATACAGCTGGTAATTACCCAGCTCCCTCCTCTATCCAGATGTCTCTTTAAGGCCTCTCTACCTCAAGGAAGTCCACAGCTTATCCTACTTTATTATTGTCAGTGAACATCCTTAATCTACATTCAATTACTGCATCCAGATAATTTATAGAAACATAAAAGACCATTGGCCCTATAAATTGAGCCCTGGGGAACCCCAGTGGAGACTGGATGACAGCTTGATGAAACTGCATTTACTATAACTCTTTGAGCCTGACCTCTCAGATGATTGGTCACCCAAATTATTATGGAGTTATCTAGGTGTAAACTGGACATTTGTTTTGCTGATTAAGGATACCAATTAAACTCAGACACCAGAGTGAAAAGAGTAGGCGGATTTTACTAGTGATAAACAAGTAATGTAACAGTGTAATACAGAAAACATGAAGTAAGAAAAAGAAGAATAGTGCACTTAAACAAATAGGAAAATATAGAATAATGCATCAAATCATTACTACATGTGAGAGAGAGTAGTGATTAAGAAAGCTCCATCACCACTTGCATACGTTCCCATCACCCAGACCCGCAGTGGCTGGGCAGCCCCGGTTACAGCGAGGGTTTGGAGAGCCTGTCCCGGCAAGGGGGAAATCCTACGTGGTGCCTCCACCCATAGGTGAGGCTGCCAAAGTCGCTGCAAACGGGCCCAGCCTTATATACCAGAGATGGACAGGCCAGAATAGCTGGCACCTTTGTTTTGAGTGGAAAATTTCTGGTTGTATTCTTCTTCTGGATTCCACCCAAAGCCTGGCCAGGGCTCAGGGGGGGAGACCAAGGGAGTTTCTAACAAGGCCAAACACGGTTTCTCAGCCTTGAACAAGGTTAAACAAGGGAAGCTGGATACATTCTCTCCTCACTACTGATTATATTTTGTCTAAACTGGATCTTTCAGTAGCAAACTTACACACTTTGTTAATGATTACAGATTAAGTTAGCAGCTTTGTCTTGGGGCCTGCTGTTCAGGCTTCAGTATTTCAGTGCTTTAGCACTTTTTACATCAGCATAAGTGGGTTGTTAGTACAATATTGTACTTAGTAGAATACCTACTAGCACAATGGTTTTCCATTATACAATATACAGAATTCATCTATAGGTCAGCTCTGGCTTGGGCCAGTTGTCCAAGCCTTAGCACTTCAACATTTTGTCCAGAAGGATATTGTGAGAGACAGTATCAAAAGCTTTGCTAAAACAAAACACCCCCCCTACTGGTTTTCCTTTGTCAACTAGATGAGTGACCTTGTCATAGAAGGAAAATAAATTAGCTAAGGAGGACTTTCCCCTTGTGAACCCATACTGACTATGACCAATGGCTCTCAAGTGTTTTTCAGTAACTCCCAGAAGAATCTTATCCATAATTTTCCAGGCACTGAAGTGAGGCTTACAGGCCCATAATTACCAGGGTTCTACTTCCTATCCTTCTTGAAAACAGCTTACAGGCGACTGAGACCTCTCCAGACTCCCAAGATCATTAAAAAATAACAGAGAGAGGTCCTGCAATGATCACCAGCCACCTCTTTTGACTCCTGAGGAAGAATCCCATCGGGTCTCATAGATTTATGCACATACAGCTGGAACAGCAAGTCTCACGTTGAAGGTTGGCTGGGAGTTTATCATTCCCCCAGTCATGGTCTTCTAACACAGGACTCCAGGGGAGTTATATCTAAAAAGTGGGGGAGTTGTATTATATCCAAGAATTGTGTTCTATATTAATTAGATATTTAATGGCTTCAGGTGTAAAACATACTATAAGAAAATTCTTATTTTCTTACATTTCAGGTTTTACTGAATTTTAGCAAAAGTCAATGGATAAAGGAATATGGTACTTTGGAATTGGAATCACCATGTTTAAATGCCATGTCACCTGCATTATTGTCCCCCGGGGGAAGTCTTTCAGTTATTATTACCTTTGAAAAAAAAATGGAGCACTCACTGGTAAAGTAAATGCACCACAAAACTCCATGAAAAGTCCATAATGCTGTTTTGCGTTAGCCAGTTTGTATTGGGTTATCCTTGACAAACAGCTGAGCTCCCATTTAGCTGCTTGTTCATTTCCATCCTTCAGCAGGATGAGGGTAGAAAATAGTAAGAACGGGAATGGCAAAACACATGGATTGAAATAAAACCAAGGATATTGGTTACTAATTATCAACTTGTGCAAAAGAAACTCATCTTGGTCAAAATTAACTGTCACAGGTGCATCCTTCCTATGAACTCATCCCATTACATCCTTTTCTAAATAGCTCTCTAGCAAGGGGACAAGAGGCCTCTAACCTGGCCATGCCTAAACCAGACAGATTCTTAATCAGCATCACTTTCCACTCTGCATAATTTAAATCAGTGTGCCAGCACTGTAGATTTTTTTTATCCTACCTTCTATCCAGCCTCTGGAAAAATACTAGGGTTTGATGTTTTCGCAGGTAAACAATGGTGTTTACCACACGGCAGTGTGGAGTTTAGAAGTTAGGGGGACAGAAGTTATCTGTATCTCTCAATATCCATTTCCAACTACTGCCAAACAGGGTATTTTTGAGGTCATTAATGACACTGAGAAAGATAATAAATCGTACACATTCCCCTTATAATTCTCCAGTGCGGCCACTCTGCAAACCAAACAAAATGTGGCAGTTAACTGTCGATTATGGGAGGCTGAATGCCCATCCAGCCCCTTTGTCAGCTGGGGCACCCACCAGGTCTGGGACGGGCTCTTTGTGGTTCCTTTGTCAGAAGCAGAGATGGCTTTGCTCCCAAAGGGAACGGTGGGCAATTACCATTGGCATGTCCTGTCTGGGGATATTGCAGACAATTGCTTGCTATGCACCGGCTCAAAAGCTCACTAAAAACACACCCAGAGGTTAAGATCTTTGGAGACACCCCCCACCCCAACCCCCCTCTTGTGGGAGTCGGGCAGTGAGAAAAAGAAACACACAAACCAACTTAATCAGATAACAGGAGCCACTTTACTGCTGGGGTGGTCCAGGAGTGCACACACAAGGAATATAGCGGGTTTGCACACCCCATACTATTGTCAGGCTACTGGGTGTTGTTGACATGCTTGGGAAGCCTTAGGTAAAGGTGAAAAAAATCATTGTATTAGTGCCCAATAGATGAATACTAATTTTTAACTTGATGCCCGGGTTCTGATCCAAGGCCTAGTTCTGTTTTTTTGTTAGGATCTTGAAGGAACAGATGACTTTGGCATCCTGCTTGGCCATGGGGATCCATATGGACAATCAAGACTCGGATGACAACGTGGTGGCGAATGGATCTTGTGAAACTGGCAGCATTCACAAGAATGTGATTGAACTTGGTGCTATTGTATTAATGTCACTTCAGATCAAAAAATGAAAAAAGTGGCAAAAGACTTGAGGCAATTAAGCATTAATTGATTAATTGTATATGTTTGAATCTTCCTTGTTGGAATGGTTAATCAGCTTCCTTAAGTTTTAATTGTAATACATTGTATGGTTGGAGGGTTGGTTGTTTTTATTAATATTTGATTGTAGAATCATCTAGGGATGACAGTCCACAACAAGTATGGAGACTCACCAGGACCACACCCCTTTTTAACCTTGGAGGCAAGAGGTCACTGCGACATCGCTTCAAAGAAACCAGCTGAATCATGACTGTAGTCACGGGGTGGATTGTGGCAGGTGCACCCGCCGGGTGCGAGCAGAGCTCCTTGGCTGCTGAGGCGCAGCAGCTCGGCGCTGCCTTTGCTCTCGGGGCCTCGCGGCAGTTGGGGCCTTTGGCCAGCGGGAGCCGCTACTGACTGCAGGTCAGGTTGGGCCTGGGGATAAATGGAGTCCCCGGGGGGAGACATTGGGAGCTCGTCCCCTGGAGCAGCAGCTGCGGTCGAGGACTCTCCCCTTGGGTCAGGACGCTGCCCAAGGAAACTCCTCGAGGGGCCTTGGGTCGGGACGCTGCCCTGAGCAGGTCCTCGAGGCTGAGAGCCCTCACCTGTCAGGTGAGTGATAGAGTGTTCTGAGTTGTCATTAAACCCCAGGTAGCAGGGCTTTGTAAAGTGTTTGAGGTTGCTGTTAAATCCTAGGGAGTTGTTCTGTTCTCCTCTCACAGACATTTGAACCTGTAGTTTATGGAGAGCTAGTTAATAATGTTAATAATAAATTTTTAATTTGTGGTGACTGATTGTTTATTTGAGAGCATCTGTAACACTAACTTAAATTATTGCCTGTGTGGTGGTTTGACCTTGGCTAATTGCCAGGTACCCACCAAGTCGCTCTATCACTCCCCCCCCCCC
>NW_020799091.1:51846660-51972835 GCF_003259725.1 Athene cunicularia | reverse complement strand
CTCCCCCCCCCCCCTTTCCCCTTGTTTTTTCAACAGGGCAAAGAAGGGAAAGAAAATAAGATAGACCAACCCTTGTGGGTTAAACAAAAGCAGTTTTGATCTAAGCAAAGTGAAGCAAAGGTCCACATGCAGAAGCAAAAAAAAAGTGAACAGATTTATTCTCTCCTTCCCATGGACAGGCGATGTGGGGCCTTCTCAGGATCAGGGCTCCCATACGCGGAGCGGTTGCCTCAGAGGACCAAGGGTGACCCCACCCCCTTCCTCCTTTCTCCCAGCTTTATCCCGAGCAGACATCACATGGTCTGGAATATCCCTTTGGTCAGTTCGGGTCAGCTGTCCTGGCTGTGTCCCCTCCCAAGATCTCACCCACCCCGTCCCACTGAGGGGGGAAATGTCGGAAAGAGCCTTGGTGCTGTGTAAGCACTGCTCAGCAGTAGCCACAACACCAGGGTGCTGCCAACACCCTGCCAGCTCCCAGCATAAAACACAGCACCGTGAGGGCTGCTACAGGGGAAACCAATTCCAGCTCAGCCAGACCCAGTACAGCCTGTTAAATATTTAATCACTGATTCAAGTACTAGGAAACAAAAAGATAAGGATTAAATCAACACATTTCCTCCCCCTTTTCCAGACTTGGTTCCACTCCTTCACTCCCAGTTCTTCTCCCCCTACCCTTGCTATCACCACAGGTCCAGCTCAGTCTCTTCAGTGAGGCAATGTGTGGCACAAAAGAGGGGGTGGCAGAGCAGAGTCTAGTCAGTCCATAGCAGTTTCTTTCTGCCCCTCCTTTACTTTCACACGTTTCCACTACTCCAGTGTCTAGTCCTGCATAGGCTGCAAAGGATATCTGCTCTGGTGACACGGAGGACTTCCTCCTCTTCCTTCTCTGACCTTGGTGTTCCCTGTGCTGTTTCTCACTTTTCCCCCCTCTGCCTTTCTCTCTCCCCAGTGTCTTCTGCCCTTTCTTAAATACATTTTCTCTGAGGCACCACCAGCTTGGCTGAGGGGCTCAGACATGCCCTGCAGTGGGTTCATCAGAACCAGCTGGAACAAGTTACCTCTCCTCACGGAGGCCAACCTGCAGCCCCACCCTGCCAATGGCTGAGCACCTACACTCAGTATGAGTAACTTCACTGTAGGAGTTGCGGGAGAGGAACATACTTAATATAAATCCTAATCACTAAGTTATAGGATAGTGCCATCTGGGCCTATTCATTTTATTTGTTGCCTGCATTGTGGCATAGTGGTACCACAATTAAGAGCAGGCTGTTTCTTTTCCCCATAGCCCAGATACTTGCTAAAAGATGGGAAATATATGGACTGTATGTTGTAGCTGTTCTTCCAAAACACAAAATGTAGTAACTTTGAAAAGACTTAATTGGTCTGTACCATGTGCCCACTTTTTGAGAATCATCTTAAGGATGGAGATGTCCAATGTGTGGCCCTTGATCAGGTGTATCAGTTTCAGAGAAGTGAAAATTCAGACTTAGCTGTGTGTCCAGGATGCCTTATTACTAGGTCTTTGTTACTCTTCAGATGCTTGACATTTACTTTTAATTTTAGGAAAAACCTGTAAGAGAAACTTAGACAGCATTTCTGGTAAGTGCTCTGTTAATCATCTACTGATGTCAGATGTCTAAAGTAGGAGAGATGTTGCCTCTAAGTTGCTAAAGGCAACTCAGTCAGGTAAAGAGGACAGTTAATATATTAGTATGGTGTATAAATTCTGGCAGTTAGCAAATGAAATCTATTAGTACATATAAAAGTTTGTCCCTAGTTTTAATTCTATCCTCACTTAAGTAAGTTATAAAACTCATGTCTCCCTAGTGTTTTCAAACAAATTTATGAATGTTTTATTCTGTGTTTAGTGTTTTTGTTTTTTCCACATCAGATTTTATTTGTTTCCAAGAGACTTGTGTTGCTTTGATGTGATAGCTGATTGTTGGAACAATGCTGTTTCCTCTTACCTGATCTGTTTTATTTTCTGTCTGTCTTTATTTATTTATTTTCACTCCTCTTCAGCAGCTCAGCAAAATTGGAGACTATAGTTACTATTTTCCACACAATGCTTCATACCTCTCTTGTGATCTCATTGCTGGCTTTCCTTACTTGTCAATAAAACATTTTTCTGGGCAGCACACAGCAAAGCCTAACATCTATTTAGACCTCAAAGGAAGACTATATCTAATGGGTCAAATATCAAAGACATCTGAGGTATTGCTGACTTTTTACAATTTAAACTTTTGACAACTACGACTTTATCTTTCACGCTGCATCAAAATTTCCCATGCGATCCCACAGTAAATATTTAAGAATTTTCACACAGAAAAAATGTTAATAGCTTATGCTTGGTATTTTCTTGCATGTAATGATAGTCAGTGTTGGCATATGGAAAACATGGAATTCTTATGATGGACCTGTCCTGATCCAGTATTGGGGAGGGTTCTTAAATGATCCCAAGAGCAAGATTAAGACACAAACAAGGTCAGATGCCGTGCAACCTTATGCACTTTGTTTTCTATAACAACTGATAAGAGTGATAGGACAGAGAGAAAAGGAAAGGAAAAAGTCAGAATCCTTAAGCAAGAAAGCAAGAAAGATAGAGACTCAACTAATTACCACCATCAGGGATCCAGCGATGTTCTGTCATTTAGGTGACCAAACCAAGTCAGTCTTATCTGAATGTATAGAAACTGCTGAGGATTTATGTAATGAAACAATGACTATGTCTTCTAAAACATTCTGTGTTAAACTTTGGAATAGGAAGATAGGCATGAAAAGATTTAAAAACAAAAAAAGTTAACCCACATCTTCTTTGTTGAATTAAAAATAAATGGTAATATACATATTAAATGTTTAATATAAATAAAATAAAATAGAATATACCCCTGTTTCAGTTGTCTTGTTGCTATCCTTTCATATTGCTTACTGACATTTCCCTGATGAAGGTGAAGAAGAGCTATTCAGAAGTGAACACTGTCCTCACATCCATAAACCTCCTAAAAGTCCTACATTTGCTTACAGCAAGTTATATTTTTGTAATTTTTGATGAATGGAGCATAGGGAGAACAAGAAGAGGAACATGAGCATTTAGGACATGGGAAGGTTAATTGAGTGAGTCCCAAATTCCCTGTGAGTTCTGCAGTTAGACCATGATGGGAAAGAAAATACAAATGCTCAGCAGCTGATTGTATATCAACACACTTTAGTTCCTGAATTGTAGGTGGATCTGCTGTCTTGGTCCTGAGATTTCACTGGCTCTTGGGTATATACATGTTTCTATTCACATAGTCTCAGACACAGGTTTTTGGCATGCTTTGTTTGTTTAGTATAAATATTTTGATGTTGTATTTTATCTCTAACGGTAATGGCATGGGTGGTCATTAGAATTGGTATTCCCATCTAGGAAACTATATAAAGACTATTCCTATATCCGTATGCCAGACATGTATATATGTTCATATATATATATATATATATATATGCATGTCTGTGAGTGTGTATATGAACATATATATATATATATATATACATGATTTTTTTTTTTTCAGGGTACCTGTCACAGTAGGGAAGAGTTAGCTGCCATCACATTTCTCTAGAAATAATGGCTACCAGAATACACTTAGAAAAATATTTAATATGAAGACATTGTTTCTTTACTAGTTTGTATTCTTAATAAAAAGCTATACAATGTTAAATTACAAGGTCAGTTGAAAGTTCCAAAAAGGGTTTATCTTCATCATTTTGATCACTGTAAGTTTAGAATTCAGAATTAAGCTAGTGTGGTTTGTACAGGTTTAATTAACTACAAGGCAAGGTTACTGGTAAGGTTAATTAAGATCTAACTCCTATGACTGTGAGGAAACACATTATGGTAAGTACTTCAAGAGGTATTGTTTCCTATAAGATCAATCAAGCATTTTACATTTAGTGGTTTGACATTAAAAAAAAAAAAAAAAAAAAAAAAAAAAAAAAAAAAAAAAAAAAAGCAAGCCTTTTCTGATTTACTTGAAAGCCTGATAATCATAAATATTACTTTGTCATTTACCAGCAGCAACATGAGAGAGTTAAAACCAAATTATTTGCAGTATTTTAGCTGGAAATTTCTGTATCTGTTTCAGGGCACTTGCCCTGTGTCAGCTAGGCATTGGCTGATCCTTTGAGTGATTTTTATAGTGATTAAAATGGGATGGTGAGACAAGACCAAAATAGATTCCTTGGCACTCCACCAGCAGGCAACGAGAGTGTATGTCAAATATACAGCTTTTCAACCTAGAGAAAATTCATCCTCAAAGGTGACCTCCTTCACAAAGAAAACAACAATTAATCAGATAATTATATTGCTGGCTAACCTTCTGAATTGGCAGGAAAATTGCATTTTATCTAAAAATAATTTCCCTAGAACTTATAAAAATTATAGTAGGGAATTAAAAAAAAAAAAGTATATGTTATTGACTACATATAACCTCTGAAGTCTGAGACACTTGCAAGTATACACTTAGGGTAATCAACACAATATTAACTTCTGGGGTTTTGTGTTTTTGTGTTTTGTGTTTTGTTTGTTTTTTTTTTTTCCAATTTAAAAATATCTATTCTGTGGAAAGCTGATGCTGCAAGATGAGGTGCTGATGATATGTTACTTTAAAGTTTGGTTTCTGTTTTGAAAACACTTAAAATGCTGCATCAGAGCATGGATTCATGTCGTAAACCACTTGTAGAATATATGGGCTTATAGTTAAGTGGTCTAAATTTTCTTTAAAATCAGTACTGTGATGTTAGCACTTAGACAGTGAGATTCATTTTCTGTTTTTTGAGGATCCTGACTTAGGAAGAGATGACTTATGTCATAGCATTGCCTTATTATTGAGAGCAGAAATAAAGAGGCTTCTACTTTTCATCAGGTAAATACTAATCATATGTTTCCATTTATCTTGTACTCTAGTTATTTATGAGTTTTGACATATGTGATCAGTCAGATAGCATCTAGGGTCTCTACTTCCATATTTCTATGCAACGAAACTATCATTCCTGGAAATGGGAGCTCCATCAGATTCAGTTTATAAATTTCCATTAGAAGGACAATTTGTCAGAGTGTAATAGGAAATGTGGGTAAAGCAATGCAGAAATAAAGCATATTTGCAGATAAGTTGGCCCTTCATTACCATTTAACAAAGATTTTTGTCCTTGTAATGCTTTCCAATTTACCTTAATTTCTTACACAATATGTTACTTGTCATTCTGTTAGGTGGTTGTCACCCTAAGATTCTTCCTTCCTTTTGTGTTTTTCCTACATTTCTTTGTCAGAAACCCTTTCACACTGTCAGACTGATGAGATTTTTGAGCATGGTCTTTCCTGCTTTAGGACAAAAATGTAAGCTATCAGTGTGAAAGGCTTTGTTTGGGACTGAGGAAAAAAGAGACACTATTATAAAGCTGTGTCACCTTTTCCTAATTATTCACATGGTGTGGATTTTTTGTCCTTCTGCCTGTGAAAACAAATGCAGAGTGCCTTCAGCCTAATACACAACTATTCATTCAAATGCAAGTTAAAGCTGTGATTGAGAGTCTCGTTAAAATTCCTGGTATCAGACTATTTATAAAGTTATACAGGCTGACCCTATCCTTATAATTGGACCCGGACTAATACTATTCATTAAATTTTTTCCTATTACCATATTTTAATTGATTTTCCCTGCTCACAAAAGTAAAAATATGTATAAAAATGTTACATATATAAATATATATATAGCTGAAAGTTATCACTTATTGCTAGAGCATGAGCAACAGATGATTCAAAACAGACACAAAGTGAAAGCTTGTTATTTTTTGTATGGTATAAAGCAACACTGTAAGATAGATGAGCATTTCAAAGGAAGGTGAAAAGTTAATGTTAAAAATTCTTAATATGACAAACTGAGAGCAATAAAGCAAGGAAAACAAAACAGAACAATATATGTACCTTTCATGATTTTAAATACTGAATTTAAATTTTGCCCCTAACATCATTAAATTCCTCATAAAACAGAAAAAAAAAAAAAAAAGACAAAAAAAAAAGGACAAAAGGAAAAAGGAACAAAACCTCCAAACCTTCAGAAATCCTCTAACTCATTACAGAGTACTGGTGTATGCTTGTAACAAGCCACAGAATCTTTTTTGTAGATGAAATTTGTTCCTGAAGAAGTTCTGGCTCTTTTTTACTTCCATTTCATATTTGCAATACTGAATTTCAAGTATAATTCTAACTACCTAAATAGATAATTACAATTTGAGACTCAACATATTTCTGAAAAAAAGTCTGCTTAGATTTGCAAATTAAGCTTAGTGTGTAAATTTGTGACTAATACAAACTGGCTTTGATGAGTAAAAAGAACTACCATAATTGTACTGACCTCTATTGTGAAAAAAAAAAAAATAGTTGGAAACAGACCAATAGAAAGGACAAGAAAAAATAAGTGAAGTGGCAAGCAAAATTAATTTCCAGTTACTGCAAACTAATCTTAAAGTTCAAGAGAATAAAATGTTTCCATGTCTTGACAGACTTGGATTTACAGATTGCCTAAGAAATGCATTGCATTTCCTTCCTGCCATCTTACTATCTTTATCCCAGTTCATGACTCCTGGAAGTTCTTGATGTGTTTACCCCTGTCATACTCCCCATCTATCCCTACACTAATAAAAAAGACTTCTTAAGTTACTGAAGAGAGTTCCAGTACCAGTTGTTTGGATTCAGCGACTAGTAATATTAAAGTTAATGAATACAGCAAAAAGAGGCGGCTACCAGAGGGAGCTGTCTCAGTGGAGCACAGAGACCCGAGAAGGTCTGCTCAAGGAAGCGCAGAACTATTCGAGACAGTGCAACAATGGTGTTAATGTGTTCGCAGGGCATGGCCTCCAACAGAAGCTGAAGCAACTACTGGCATATCAGATGTGTCATTCAAGAAGGATAACACTATCCAGACCATGGATTTCAGGGAGAGAAGGTGCCTCCCTCTGGGGCTACAGAAGGTGGCTGATGCAGAAGGTAGTCTATGACATTATGAGGCCTCCATCATCTTTGAAAGATCAAGGTAATTAAGGGAGGTACACGATGACAAAAAGAGTGCAAAAAAGACATTTGTCTTAAGAAAAAGGAAAAAAATATTAACTTAGGAACCACAGGTTTATCAGTCTAAACACAGTCCCTTCGAAGACTGTGGAGCAAATAATATTGAAAGTAATTTCCAAGCATGTGAAGGACAAAAATTCACAGAAACACAGAATCATCTATGTTGGAAAAGACATTGAAAATCACTCAGTCCAACCCCTGACCTAATACTGACCATTCCTAAACACACCATATCTCTAAGCATTATGTTCACATGACTCTTAAACACTTCCAGGGATGGGGATTCCACCACCTCCACGGGCAGCCCATTCCAACGCCTAACAACCTGTTCTATAAAGAAATGCTTCCTAATATCTAGTCTAAACCTTCCCTGGTGCAACTTGAGGCCATTACCTCTTGTCCTGTCTCGTCTTACTTGGTTAAAGAGACTCATCCCCAGCTCTCTGCAACCTCCTTTCAGGTAGCTGTAGAGGGCGATGAGGTCTCCCCTCAGCCTCCTCTTCTCCAGACTAAACACCCCCAGTTCCCTCAGCTGCCCCTCGTACAACCTGTGCTCCAGACCCTGCACCAGCTTCGTTGCCCTTCTCTGGACACACTCGAGGCATTCAATGTCCTTTTTGTAGTCAGAGGCCCAAAACTGAACACAGGAATCGAGGGGCGGCCTCCCCAGTGCCGAGTACAGGGGTCAGATCCCTTCCCTGTCCCTGCTGGCCACGCTATTGCTGACACAAGCCAGGATGCCATTGGCCTTCTTGGCCACCTGGGCACACTGCTGGCTCCTGTTCAGCCGGCTGTCAATCAGCACCCCCAGGTCCCTCTCTGACTGGCAGCTCTCCAGCCACTCCTCCCCAAGCCTGTAGCGCTGCTGGGGGTTGTTGTGGCCCAAGGGCAGCCCCCGGCATTTGGCCTTATGGAAACTCCTCCAGTTGGCCTCAGCCCATGGCTCCAGCCTGTCCAGGTCTCTCTGCAGAGCCTCCCTACCCTCGAGCACATCAACACTCCCACCCAACTGGGTGTCATCTGCAAACTGACTGAGGGTGCACTCGATCCCCTTGTCTAGATCATCAATAAAGATGTTAAACAGAAGTGGCCCCAAAACTGAGACCTGGGGGACACCACTCATGACCGGCCACCAACTGGATTTAACTCCGTTCACAACAACTCTTTGGGCCCAAACATCTAACCAGCTTTTTTACCCAGCGAAGTGTGTGCCCATCCAAGCCTCAAGCAGTCAGTTTCCCTGGGAGAATGCTGTGGGAAACAGTGTCAAAGGCCTTACTAAAGTCAAGGTAAACAACATCCACAACCTTTCCCTCATCCAATAAGCAGGTCACTCTGTCATAGAAGGAGATCAGGTTTGTCAGACAGGACCTGCCTTTCATAAACCCATGCTGACTGGGCCTGTGCATCTGGTTGTCCCACATGTGTTGTGTGATGGTAATCAAGATGAGCTGCTCCATCAACTTCTCAGGCACTGAAGCCAAGCTGACAGGCCTGTAATTTCCCAGATCATCCTTCCGACCCTCCTTATATATGTTTGTCATACTGTCCAATTTCCAATCTGTCAGGATCTCCCTGGTCAGCCAGGACTGCTGGTAAATGATGGAAAGCAGCTTAGCGAGCACCCCAGCCAGCTCCTTCAGCACCCTCAGGTGTATCCCATCTGGTCCCATAGACCTGTGTGTGTCTATGTGATGCAGCAGGTCACTGACTGTCTCCTGGAATGCAGGGGGGGTCATTCTCCCTGTCTCTGTCTTCTGTCTGAGGAGGCTGGATTCCCTCAGTACAACTAGTATTCTTATTAAAGACTGAGGCAAAGAAGTCATTAAGCACCTCAGCCTTCTCCTCATCACTTGTTACCATGTTTCCTCCTGCATCTAGCAGGGGATGGAGGCTCTCCCTGGTCTTTCTTTTGCTCCTCTCATACTTCTAGAAACACCTCTTTTTGTCCTTGATTGCTGAAGTCAGATTAATTTCTAGCTGGGCATTTGACCTCTTGATTTATGCCCTGCAGAGTCTCACATCATCTCTGTAATAGTTGTGAATTGCTAGCCTCTTCCACTCTCTGTTTCTCCCTGAGTTCCAGCCAAAGCTCCCTGTTCAGAGAGGGTGGTCTTCTCTGTTGCTGGCTTGTCTTACAGCACCTGGGGACCACCAGATCCTGAGCCTTTAACACTTCCTTCTGAAAGGTTGTCCAGACTTCCTGGACCCCTATACCCTTCAGGACCATCTCCCAAGTGATCCTGTTAAGCAGGTGCCTAAACAAGTCCAAGGCAGCCCTTTGGAAGTCCAGGATGTCAGTTCTGCTGCCCCCTCTACTGGCCTCTCTAAGAATAGAGAACTCTATTATTTCATGATATCTGTGCCCTTATTCATCTCCAACCACCACATCATCCACCAGTCCTTTTTTGTTTCCAAAGAGGAGATCCAGCAGGACACCTTGTCTGGTCAGTTCACTCATCAGCTGTGTGAAGAAGTTTTCTACCCCACCTTCCAGGAATCTCCAGGACTGGTCCCGCTCTGCTATGTTGTATTCCCAGCAGATGTCTGGGAAGTTAAAGTCTCCCACAAGAACAAGACAAGCAATTGTGAGATTTCTCTGAAATGCCTATAGAAGATTTCATCCACCTCTCTGTTTTGGTTGGGAGGCCTATAGTAGATTCCTACTACCACATCTGCCCTGTTGGCCTTCCCCCTGATTCTAACACAAAGACACACCACCTGTCTTCACTACACTTGTGCTCAAAGCAATCATAACAGTCCCTAACATACAGCACCACCCCACCACCTCTCCTTCCTTGTCTGTCCCTCCTAAAGAGCTTGTACCCATCAGCTGGCACACTCCAGTCATGGGAGACATCCCACCATGTTTCTTTGATAGCCACTACATCATCATTTTCCTGTTTCAAGCTCCTCCTGTTTGTTACCCATGCTGTGTGCATTGGTATACCCTCACTTCAGATGGGACGATGTTTAGCTCGCTTTCCCCTTCAAATCTAGTTTAAAGCTCTCTCAATGAGCCCAGCTAACTCCTGCCCCAAGATCATTTTCCCTCTGGGATAGGTGCATCCCATCTAATGACAAAAGGTCTGGCATCCTGTATAGTAACCCATGATTGAAAAATCCCAAGCCCTGCTGGTAACACCAGTCTTGGAGCCACAAGTTCATCTGTTGAATTCTTCCGTATTCTTTTTCATCCATCCCCACAACTGAAGGGATGGAGGACAACAGAATTTGTACCCTTGACCCCTTAACCAGTTTCCTCAAGGCCCTGAAATCTCTCTTCATTTCTTTAGGACTTCTAGTAATGTCATTACTACCTACCTGAAAAACCAAGAGAGGGTAGTAGTCCTTGGGTCTCACTAGAGCGGGGAGTTTTTCAGTGAGGCCCTTGACCTGGGTCCCAGGGAGGCATCAGACTTCCCTATGAAATGGGTCTGGTCTGCATATGGGGCCTTCGACACCCCTCAGAATGGAGTTACCTACTACAGTGACCCATCTGGGGTTCTTTTTAATCTGGTTTTAATACCTGGTCTAGAATGACCCAGCCTTGGTGGACCTTGGTCTTCTTCCTTGTTGGTCTCAGATTTTTCCTCCTTCTTTTCTTCATTCAAAAGTTCCAGGGCCCCATATTTGTTGTGACGGGACATCATGGAGGGTGAGGGAGGTTGGGAGAGGATTTTCTTGCCTTCGTGAGCAGGGACCTATTTCTAGCCTCCCCAATCTCTAAGGTTCCCTCTTTCTGCCTGGTAACAAAAAAAGTGAGGGATCACCTGCCTCATTTGGAGCCTCTATTTGCTCCTGTTGCTTCAGGCGGTGTTAAGGGGCTACTCCACCAACCAATTTCCCTTTCACACTCACTAATACTCCTTAATCTTTCTACCTCTTCTCTGAGTTCCACCACCAGGCTGAGCAGGTCAGCCAGCTGATCACAGCGCAGACAGGTGCTGTCACCGCTGCCCTCTAGCAGGACTGACAGGCTCAGGCACTCCCTGCAGTCTGGGACCTGGACTGCTGCATGTTTACATGGCAACTCCATCTGGGTCACCAAGTTCTACTCATGGAGGACAATAAGATGAAACTAGCTCAGATAATTTCTAGGCTTATCTTTTCTTGATTGCAAATAGAATATATTGATGAAGTACAGATTATTTATGACTGATTTTATTTTATGCTGCAACAGGAAAACTAGCTCCATACCTGGAGAGGAAACAGTGGCTGTTCTACATTTTGACTTTAGCAAGACCTTTGACATGTTCAGCCAGGTGAACCTTGTGGACAATTTGAGAAGGTGGATAGTAATCAACTGAACTGCTAGGATCAAAGGTTTTGATCAGTGGTTAAAAATCCAACTAATTGCCAGTTGACTGTAGTATTCTTCAGAGATTCATAGTGAGGCAGGTACAGTTTAGGATTTTGTACTTTATTCTGTATTTTTTTTAGTGACCTGGCTGATGTGATATAGTGCACTGTCAGAAAACTGATGGACAATACTGAATTGCGAGGAATCATCAAGAAACTGGAAGATCTATTCAGAGGGTCTTCAAAAGGGTGGAGAAATGTCCTAACAGGAAATTCATGAACTTCCAAAAAGGTACATGGAGTTATGTGTATGGAAATAAATATTCTCTTGCAGCAGCACTGGCAATGGTTCAACTTGTTAGAAATCAGCTTTGCAGAAAAGGACCTTGGGATTCTGGTGGTCAAGAATGCAACATAAATTGGCAGTGTGCCTTTGCAGCAAAGAGGGTCACAGACATGTTTGTTTGTATTAGCACTAGTGTAGCTTCCAGGTTCAGCTAAATGGTTCTTCCTCTCACTTTGGCACGTGGGAAACTACATCTGGAATACTGTATGTACTTATGGGCTCCCCACTTTAAGTAGGACATTGATAAGATATTATTGAATAGTGAGACCAGTGAAGGACCACGGAGAGGGTCATGGGGCTGAAGAATATAACATATGAGGAGAGACTGAGAGACCTGGGTTTGTTGAGCCTTAAGAAGAGAAAGTTAAAGGGGCACTTCATTGCTGTCTTCAATTTCCTAGTGGGAGTATATAAAGAAATGGAGCTGGACTCTTCTTCCTGAGAGTACATAGTGATAAAATGAAAGACAATGGACACAAGTCAGAACATGAGGAATTAAGGGTGTGTGTGTGTGTGTGTGTGTATGTGGAATTTCATGCTAAGGATGATCAAATATTAGAAAAAGTTGTCCAGAGAAGTTGTAGAATACCAGTTCTCAGAGGCATTCAAGACTTTACATTTTTATGGTCCAAATCCTTTTCATCTTAATCCAAATAAAGAATCTCCATTTAGTCACAGAGAACGCTTAAACCAGACCAATAGACTTTGTTTGCTGAACTCATTCTGGTAACACCAAAATGAGTGTTTTTAATGTCTATGTTCAGGCCTTCTTTCAGTGTAAATATAAAGATTCTTTTAGTCATAAGGTTTTATGGCAAGAAATTTTGCTACATAAGAGTATGAAGATCCAGAAATTTACTGGGTTCCATGATTTTTGTTTGTTAAAATTCCCAAGTGGTCTTGGTAAAAGTAAATAAAAATTTAGTGCTTTCATAGCAATGACATTTTAATTACTAAAAGAAGAATATTGTGAGAATCATATAAACATTAAAAAATACATAATTTGCCCCCTCACTTTTCTGGAAAATGTCTGTGATATTGACAAACTACCAGTTGTTACCAGGTGGCATTCTTTGTTAAGTAGTTATAATCCAATTAACATATCCAAATAATTCTCTTATGGTTTATTAAGGTTCATAATATCTTTATAGTCTTTTTTCCTTATGTTTGATCTACTTTGGTTTTGTAAGCACATACCATTTTTATTTCAAAACATTTATTAAAAAGGAGCTCAGGTGATAACATTTGCCAGTTTCAGGGGTATCATTGAACATAAATATGTGCACTTCAGTTTGGTACCTCTACGAGGAGTCTTTGGTGGGATTGAGTCCAATTAACCAGACTCTTAATTTTTACCCAAGGTTTCTTTGAAGTAGTTTTCTTAACATGAGATAGTACCAGTGTAGGAAATGTAACTTATAAAATCTTCCAGAATAAGCTAATGTTAATGCTAATGCTCTTTTATCTTTAAAAACCATGAAAATAAAAATTTAACAAATTTAACTGGGTATGTAAACATAGCTTCCACTTATCTAATCTCCAGTAGGAATATATTGTATCATAATTTTCAGTTATCAAAGGCTGACAAAATGATATTGCTACTGAAAGTCTAAGGCCCTTTTTGAAGTAAAGTGGTCGATAACCTTTTTTTTTTATGGTTTTAAGATCGAATGTTGACAAGTCAGTTACATTTTTAGTTTACACTATATAATATTAGAGCTATACAATGAGCTTATAGCAAATGCTACTCTCATTTTTCACTTCTTAGGGAAGTAGAAAACATCAGACACATATCTGTATTTCCACAGTTTGAAGCATAAATGATCATACAGAAATACATTTCAAATACTTTTCTTTCTTTCCCTCTCCCTCCCTTCAGAAAGAGTTAAACATGTAAAAAAAAAAAAAAAAAAAGGCTACCAGGATGCATCAGTTTAATTGCAGACAAAAAGTAGAATAAAATACTTGCTAGCTGTAAGTATATTATCTATTTAACAAGATTATAGATGTTACTGATATACTTTTTTTTATTCAATGTAAAAGTAACAAGTTTTGCTTCATTCTTAGAAATACTGCTATAAACACTTTTACAGTAGTCTCCTTTTGTTTGCTGTCTTTTATCTGACAATATAACATCGATAACTGAGAAACTTCATCCACATAAAATACAGTAGATGTAACTGTAGTCATTGATATCTTTGACAGAGAATGTTTTCTCCACTTTTTTTCATAAAGTATTTTGTTCATCTTGGATAACATAACATATAACTTTATGAAGTTTAATGATATCTTTATAGTTATGCTCACGATAGTTATGGCTGCAACTTGAGCTAATTGACATGAATTCAGTCTTAGCTTACATGTATAGTACAAACTACACCGTGATACATCGCTACTGTGAGAACTGATTTTTTTCATTTTAAAGTTCAACTTCAGATGGCAAAAGCATAAACATACAGCATGATTCTATCTTCAGTTTCCTTAGAATTCAGCTCTTCTTCTTGCTCTCTATTTCCTTTCATTTTGAAGTCTTTTATTTTACAAAATTTTAAAAGAGTTTTAACATCTTCTATTAAAAGTTCTGAAGAAATGCATACTACTGCTTCAGTTCAGAGCGTATTATTTGATCTCAAACAACTCATGGCTTGGGAAAATGAGACAGCTTTCAACAATGACAGCCCACATTCAGTTTTGAAGAAGTGTCAGAGGAGTGAGTATTCACATTATTCTCAGTCATTTCCAGGATTTTACCTCTGTCTCTAGTTCTTCATCCATCAAAACATAATCTTCATAAAGGTTCTGAAAGAACAGCACAGTGATTTTTTTTGTAGGAGTCTTCCTCTTCAGTGTTCTTCTGAAAGTCATGCTGGCCTGTGCCTAAACACAAAAGAAACCCCCTTCTCTTTTTTGTTCCACACGCATCTCTGAAGCTCACTTTAATCTCTTAAGTAGCTAGGAACATACCACAAGCAGCTAATCTCTGTAAGAACTAGAGTCCTACTCTATTTATAAGTTACTGAGACTGGAATGTACTTTCTTGAGAGTCAAAGGATAGCCTTCATAAAAGAATTCTAGGCCACAGCAAAAGAATCTACTTGATAATAAGCAACAAAAATGTATTCTACCTTCTGCACTCACTCAGCATTTCCAGTAAAGCATAGGATCCCACTTTCAAAGTAATTTTCTCCAATTTTTATAATTTTAATGATATTTCATTATTTTAAAGTTGCAAACATGAAATACAGACATTTAGATTAATATCACTTTTTAACTGTCAAAATATTAAAACTAAATCTTTATTTTTTTCTTTAAGATGTGCTATCATGCCTTGTTCAAGACACCAAAAAAGAAGAATTTTACCATGCATTTTTAATAAGAAAACCCACTTTGGTTGAATGATATAAAGAAGCAAGATTTAATTATCAGTTACAACCTTAGTGTTGCCATGAAGGTTTGATTGATTGAAGTTTCCCCTTATTGTGACAAAAGAATTAAATAAGATTTATGCCCTTAAAACACAAGATGTACAATCACTCCAAGGGACATATATTTTAAAAAAAGATGCATGGTCATCTTAGGTGGTTATACACCTGTGTCTTATCAGTCAAGGCTTATCTAAATGCATAAAAAGACACCAGTCTTAACAACCAATAATTGCAGTTTAATCATTTAGTGTATCATGATTGCTGCTGCTGTCCAGCTGGAGTTCCACTGGCTTCTGTAGCACTCATCTGAAGAAGAATGTGCTGTAAGAAAATTCCCACTATTGTATTATGGCATCTATCCTACACTTCTTTAAAATTCATGTTTGTATTGTGCTCTAAAAGGCTATAGGCACTAAAACGGAAGGGGCAAAGACATACTATGAGCAAGCACAACACAAGTCAATCATAGAGCATCCATAACATGTTAAGTTGCTAGTTTTATGTATAAACAATAGAATAAATGGCAAATAAATTGGCAAAATAACTGACAAATAAAAGAATAAGAGTGGGAGGAAAAAAAAAAACACAACAGAGAAAAAAGGGGAAGAAAGGCAGTTCTTCAAAAATGAACCTCATAGTTCTGTCTCAGACTGCAGTGAATTGTGTTCTGAGAAGAAAAAAATTAAGATCGATTTGATACTTTTCCTTAATAAGGAAAAAAAAAAACCCAAAACACAAGTGAGCACACATAAAATAAGAAGATAATCAGCTGAAGGAGAGACCCCTGAGTCAACAGAGAATTTGAAGTATAAAGCAGAAATGGTTGAGACACCAATGAAAATAGAAAGCTGTACACTTTTGAGTAACTGAGCAGAGAATTATTTTTTGCCCTGAGGGAATGCCGGCCTTACTTTGCTCTCACTGCCTACTTGACAAGTGGAAAATGAAAAGGAGAGAAATGCAAGGAGCTGGGATGCCAATTGTATGTTCTGTTGTTGCTTGTATTATTCGAAATAATGGCTATTGCCTTCAGTCAAAATATGTGTGCTGCTGCCCCAGCTGTTGTAAGTACTTGTATTTAAATGTTGTCTACTCCCACATAAATATTATATCACATCTTCAACCTCTATGATTCAAACGGCAAGGAGAAATGCAGGATCAATTCCATGGTTTCAAACTGATCCTACCCACTCAATCTGCAAGCCTGATGAAACAAAATTGATAGTCTTACAGCAGGAAAAAAATAATATGTTTGTTTACAGTGTTTAACGGTGTTTGTTTTTTTTTTGTTTTGTTTTTGTTTTGTTTTTTGGTGTGGTTTTTTTTTTTGGTATTATAATACTTTGGATGAGCAGCCTTTTTCAAGATGAAATTTTCATGGTGAAAAATGAAATAAAAATTGAACACCTCGGTAGCTTTTATTACATCTGTTCTACTGCTTTTATTTACACAAGGTGGATTTTTTTTTATGAATGTTGTTAACTCAAATTATTTACCTAAATATATTATCAGCGATTGTGATGATTTTTTTTATGGCATTTTAATGTAGTTCTTCATACTTTCTTATTTTAATCTCTGAATTATACCTTATTTATGAGAAGGTGGTTGTATTTTATTTGCATCAGCATACACACTGAAAACTTTATTGTTATGCATATTAAAGGAAATATACTGTTACATGAGAATTCTGCTTATCTTATGAATCCAAGGAATTTTGAATGTGGTGAGGTAAACTGTGAAAAGCAGTATACAAAGAATTCATTAACTAGCAATACAAAATTTTATGGAAAAATATGGAAATATCTCAGCCTTTCACCATTTTGTAAGAAAGAAATCTTAGATATCAGTAAACTGAGGAGAGAGCAGAAAAATGTCATACTTCAGGGGGCAAAACAGTATTCAGTCTCAAACTCCAACTCTGTGAGACCTGCATTATCTTACTGATCAGTGAAAAGTTTTCTCTGGAATTTGAGAGACATAATATAATTGAATAATTCTAAGTACACTATAATAGACCAGTTGATATCTTAAATTTAAAAAGGCCAAGCAGATGCTGAAGGTTTTGCTTGAAAGGATACTTACAAATTGTTAAATCTGATGAAAAATGATAGTACATTTTTTCTTAATTTTCCAACCACTTTACCAGCCTTCCTAGATGTTGTTGATGACCTACTGAAAGAACCCTGAGTAAGGGAGCACAAAGAGAAGGATTTAAGGAGGAATGTTTCTGAAAGTGACTACTACTGAAATAAATTTATGTTCTGGATTCATAAATTATGGTTGGAAAATTGATGTCAAATGAAATTTAAATATTTACTAGATGACTAGATAATGAATATCTAAAACTCATAATGAATATCCAAGACTCATAAAACAGTCCCTGACAAATCAAAGAAGCAGCTGTGCAAGTTGTAACCATAAGACAGTACTCCAGAGGGAAATGGTATGGAAGGTTATTTCAATTAAGTTTGAAGCAAGAGAAGGAAGACATCTAATATGGTAGAAATATACACATCATTTTATAAAAATGCCCTATGATTCACTTTTCTTTTTTTTTTTTTTTTTAAATAACATCTAATTTTCACTGGTGCTCTGAAGTTAAACTAGAAAAATGTTACTATACTGTCATGTGGGACGATGGTGTCTATAATTATGAAATTGCCATTCCTAAATTGTCACTTCATAAAGGCTGGAGTATCTAAACAGAGTCTACAGACACAGATTCAATTAAAAAAAAAAAAAAAAAAAAAGCCATTTGAATTACCACTTCAAGTGATAGCTGAGATTTATGACTTTCTCTTATTTTTCTAAATTTCCAGGGAGTGACAAAAGATGTTGTGACTAGTTGTGACTATAGTCTGACATTATCCTAAAGATATAAAAATTGAAAAAAAACCCAGAGTGCTCACCTCCTGAGTGCTTTTCCACCATTCTTATTACTAATTACTCTTTCCAAAGAGGAGGGTTGAAGAATAGTTTCATAAACTGCATACCATACTATTCAACACAATGACATGCAATGTAAAAATACCAAATTTGGGGCCATAAATTTACCCCTGCCTAGTTTCTTGTTCTATAATAGATACATCTTTTTTAATCCAGTCATGAAAAGACATAAGAAATACCATGTAGCATTCTGGGCTTATTTCAGAATTCAAGATTGCTAAGGATTCCTCAAGCTGTTTCTGATGCCAGCCATTCTGGCCTTATTCAAAGCCATGTTATTATTAATATCAGATTGTAGTGATATTGTGTGGAGTTGGGGTTTGTATGTAGTAGCAATCAGGTTTGTTTCATAAATGTAACAATCTTCACTTGACTTTTCATACAGCACGTATCATATTGGCATATACCTTCTTAAAAGTAACTAAAAGCTTGCATATACTTACCAATCTTTTCTCAGTCTCCACACAGGTTATTTTTTTATGAATTATCCCCTAAGTCACTGACTTCCTACTAAACGTTAAAACAAGCCAATAAGGTGAATACTCACCTGGAGTGGTATTATGTGATTCAGTCTCATGTTTCTGCATGAGGCATCACTAAGAGCACTGACTCCATGACACATCTAATATAATATGAGTAGTGGAATAAGACCTGTCACCTTCCTGACACTGCTAAATTAAAGAAGCCTAAAGGATTATCTATTAAAAAAAAAATGATAGCAGCCATCAAGAAAATTTTGTATTCTTCAGAACCAAACTTTTGTTCATCTGACATTGTAGAATCCTGCATTACAAAGCTTGCACACGACAAGTTTGGATTCAAGATGCGGAAAACATACTGTTGATGTCATTTTCACTGTCCAACAATCTATAGGTTTCTATTCTGTCTTTTCTTTGAAATTTCCTGATCTGAGACTTGACATTCAAAATTTTACATCTTTGTGTTTACTTGACAGTTGAGCTTGTATAATTTGTTTTTCCAGAATGAAAGTAGGGTTTGGATTTTTTTTTTTTTTTGTCATTTACTAACCTAAACCAACAAAATAAGAGTGGAGATTTCAGAAGCATGCATTTTTTGCCTAGAACAACAGTTCCCTTCTTCAGTGTCTTCTGTTCATATTGAGCTTCGCTTCTGCACTATAAAGAGCTGATTTTCTACAGTTTCCATTGGCTGCTAATCTTAACACTCCCCAGCTGGCCTTCCAGTGTTCCCTGGGTACATTAGCCATCATCTCCTGGGCTAACTGCCAGCACAGTCCAACTATTTCTGAACAGAAGAACATTGTATTCTGCAACTATATATCCACAAACAAGACAATTTCTTACCCTCACTATAACATATTTTTGAGATAGCAATCTACATTCTGACAAAAATATAAATATGCTGATTTTTTTTTTATATTCCCTGATCATCACTGATCATTACATTCATTTTCTGGGCCCATTCAATCAAATATGATATCCCCAAAGAGAGAAAGAACAATGAAGGTCTCTGGAGATGGAGGCCAGACAGGACAGACTACAAATTGCTAGAGTTTGGGGTAGTTTAGTTTAATTTATATACCCACAATTGTATACAAAGGTTTCAACACTCAAAATATTTACTTTGGAAGCTGAAACTGTTCCAGAGAAACAGAAAAAAAAAAAAAAAAAAGAGAGAGAGAAAATCACAGGAATTTCAAGCATTGTCATTATTTTTCCAATTAACAATTGTCCCTTTTAATTTTTAAAGGGAATTATGCTAAATTTTTTGGTAGTATATTTTAAAATTAAATGATTGTTATGCGATATAAAAATGAAATGGAACACCTCATTTAGAGTCAAAGTAAAGTCTAGGACCAATTTAATGAAATAAGTTTTACAACATTTGAGGACAGTTAGTTTTGACTTTGAATTTTAAAAAAATTATGACACTCTTTTAGGAAAATTTGACATCTAGTAGTATTTAAATGGATACACAGAAAATCACAGACGTACCATTTAGAGGTCAGTGAAGATCAACAATAACCTAAAATGAATACAAAATCATTTCTTCCTTTTCCAAATAGGGCATTAAATTAGCATGAAAGATTAATCTGCTATTATCAAGAATGCAGAGATCATTTGCTTGTCACTACCTCCATGATTCTAATACAATTCATGACACCAGGATAAAGTGTTTTACTGAAAATTAAACAGGAGCTATTAATTTCAAGTATTCCAGTGGCCAGAATGAAACTTAATAAATGTTTCATTCAGTTCAGAATATAAAGATACATATCACTGAGGAAACAGAAACAGCTGCTATGGCTGAGTATAACACAACAGTATGAAAAAGCGTAACATTTCTCTTGATATGCACAGCTCAAGAATGGTATGTCAGTGTCAGGAAAAGATAAGTGTGAGCCACTGAGATAATTAAAGCCAATAAAATGATGGTTACACCCTACCACAGTTGTTTTATTTGAGGAGATGATAATTCTTACTCTGTAATTAAAAATGTACTAAATGTGTAGAGACAGTCAGTTTCTACAAGAGACAGATTTTCTCCTTCACATACTGAAATTTCTGTGTTACTTTTCTCCACATTTGTGTCAACAGTTTTTGAAATCTTTCCTTAACATGTAACTTACCAGGAGAAGATTGTAGGTTGTGAGGATCTGAGAGTGATATATTCATCAAATCAATAACAATAATGATATGAGAAGGAAGAATTATTTGATTTGATTACTAGATATTTAACCAGCCAACATAAAAGAAACATGGCAGCCAGAAGTATGCTATCTGAAAGCACTCTGCTTTGATAAAAGATTGAGACTTTTGCATGTCTAACATTAGATGTACTTGATGCCTCCTAAAAAAAAACCAACCAACCAAACAAACAATGGACCTGTTTTGATCTTATTGCTCTTTCAGGAATTCTAAAAACAGATGCATGCTTTTCTGTAGCATGAGTTTTGCTGATCCATAGCTATAGCCATGGTAACTTATTTAATATTTTGGGGTATTTGAAGTTGTTAATGACAAAAATTAGCTATTTGAAATGTTCTGATATAACAAAAAGGTAAAAATTAGTAAGATTTATCCTAGAAATACATCCTGGTAATTCAGAATTCACAGTGTATTGCACTTATCTTGATCATACATGTTATTTGACTATTCTTTATATAACTCAAAGTGGGCAATAGCTGTATCTGAAACAAGTTGCATATGTTATGAACATCCCTTGAGTTTATCAGAGAGAAACAGGTTGAGAATTTGTCAGCTTATTTTAAAAATCCCAAGAAATGTTAAAGGGTTATTCCTCACTCTGAGTAGCTCAGTGGTTAGAGTTAGGAATTTGATTCCCATCTTTTTCTATACTGTAGGGAAACACTTGCAGGAGTGTCCAAGTGTTTAGGTTTCAAAATATTATGGGAAAGTTTTGTCTGCATAGCATTTGTTGACTCTGGGACTAGAGAATTAGAAATAAGGAATACTGTTGTGTTCTGAGCAGCTTTAAAAAAAAAAAAAAAATTAATACTAAATTTATAATTATACCTATTCTATGTTAGTTAGATAATTAGTAATACAGTGCATATCTTTAACTGAAGATCTACTATTTTCTGAAGTGAAACCCTCTAAACGTCACGGCTCAGGTTTCATACTGCTTCAGATACTGAAAATAATTGAAGTCTTTCTGTGGGTGGGATTTTTCAGAAAGATGTTAATGTTAGAATTAAAATTAATCAAAAATCTTATATTTGGAGTTACTGAACTAGTTTATTACTTTAGTAAGGAAAGGAAATAGTGATTACTTTAAAAAAAAGCACAATATCAACAATATCACCTATTGTGTAATTTTTTTAGTGAAGTTTACAGGGTTTGCTTTGCAAAGTTGTATTCAAGTAACATAAAAAAGCCAAACATGGAATACTGAGTGCTTTTTTCTTGATTATAGCTTTTAATACTCTGTCATCAACTGAGAATAAAAGTGATGCTGGCACACTACCAGTCACATCTGTCATACTAATGAAAAAAACTATGGAAACCTTTCCAGTTTTCTTGTTCCAGCTTGAAAACAAAGGAGAACAATAGATGCTCCAAATAACATTGAGCTGTTGTATGATTTTTTGAAAGCTTCCATCACATGAATATAATGCTACAAGATTAATTGTTAAGTTGTGACACTGCATTTCAAATTTAGTCTGTACTATTGGAAAATGTAATTACACTTTTATTTTTCCTTTTCCAAGTAAGAATAGCATTTCATGAAAAAGAAAATAGGCAAAAAATTGTCAGTGTTAGAAACTATTGCACTAAGACTCTATTGAAAAACCCTGTAGTTCTAAGGCCTATGATATTTCATGTTTCTCAAGCAGTGAGGGGCTAATAAAGGGAAATCCCGATACACAATTCATTCAAGTCAATGAGAATGTTCCCATTGGCTTAATTTTTCTTGAATGAGTACCGTATTAAATAAGGTGTTTGTGATTTGTATCTGTATAAATACTGAACCTTAAAAAAAGTTGTCATTATACTTATTGAAATTATAGTAAAACGAGAAGGGATCTGCTGGGTTTCAAATTTAACTTCATATTTTGCATCACCCACATTTGGGAAACCAGTGTTCCAGTTTATAATTTCAGTGTCGTGTTGTGGATGAATCATGCATCAGGTAACTGGGTATACAGCCCACAAATGTAAGTCAAAAACTCTGTATATGAGCCCAGCATTAAGTAGCCATATAGTAGACCTTTTTTTAGGAAAGAAGAAAATATCCTTTAGGCACAGTAATTTTCATGAAAAAACCTATGCTCATTCCTTATTCTGAATTAAACTCTACATAGACCATATTTGCTGTGTTGCTTTTTTACGGGTATTCTAGTAGTAGATCCCTTATTCTGGCACAAATTACTGCTGAATACACACTTTCCAAACTTTTTATGTGATCAGAACATCAAAATAATTTTGAATATTGTAAATACCATCCTAAGAACATTAAAATTATACAGAAAACATTTAATTACAAGGTAAAGAACTGCAGTGCTAAATAACTCAATGCTATAAACCAAATTATTGTGAACTAGAACTTTGTTTGTTTGCTTTCATTGTTTCAGTGTCTCTAACAAGAATATGCCTCATGAAGTGAAAGGAAAGAGTTAAAATTATATTACCAACATCTTACACATTCTGTTTTTTTCACTTAATATATTCTTGAAAACTATTTCTAGGGAAGAATTCACATAACAGAAGGCTGAGCAGATGGTAATTTCCAACTTCATAGTTCTAGAAAAAGCAAAGGTTCTCATTGTTGCTGACATCTGAAATTGATGCAAGAAGATGCCTACTATGACAGACAAAAAATGTAACAGCTAGTCAGCCCCATGATCAGGCAGCTTGGCACTTGGTGACAGCAGTTTGTCCAGGTGTTGAAATCAGAAGAAAAATTAAACTGAAACCATATGACTGCTTAGAAATTTGTTAATTTACTTTCCTTATTCTGTTATCTTTTTTTTTTTTTTTTTTTCTTTCTTTCAAGAATGAATAAAATCACCAAAAGTGTGCTTCAGTTTGACAGAGAAAAATGAGAAAAACATTACAACCAAAATTGTGGCATCAGTTGACCCATATTCATAGATCTAAAATTGTAGGAAAAGAGTTGTAAAGAAATATCTCCTTAATATTCCAAGTTAATGGTCTGTCAATTGCTTACCTTCAAACACAACTGAATGTAAAACCGTACCATATTAGTAAGAATGTTTTAAATAATGCCTTAATATAGTATTAAAAAGACAGTACTGCACTCCTCCCTTCTAAAGGTGAGGATTGTGTTTTACGTTGGAACAAGGGATCCCACTACCTATAAGCAACTGTAGCTTCACACAACACATGAACATAGCTGAGAATATTATTTCCTCTCCAACATAATCAAGGTTTCACTACTACCATAATGAATACATGACAAGCAACTGTCACTTTATCTATGTTCCCATTAACTACTTTCTAATATATGCTTAGGAACTGTTATGAAGGTGATGGCTTCTGTCTCTTTCAAAAGTTCGATATGATTTGGTTTATCATGGACAAACAGACAAGTGCAAAGGACTGCAAAGGTGGAAGCAGCTATTCACATTTGCGTAGAATTCTAACCAAAGTGTTCTGGACTCTATCCAACCTAACAGAAATCAATTGATGCATCCTAATTCTAGGAAAGTACCTTAATCAAATGACCTTGAGTAATGACAAGAGAATGCTTATTTTGTTACTCTTCAAAGAAGAAAGGTCTTTTCTTCTTTTCCCTTGGAAAAGTTTAGATATGTCTGAAAGAGCAAACCTAAACTATGAGTCTGTTCCTCTTCTCAGTTTGCTAGACCTGTTATTCTGAAGGGGAAAGTCAGGTGCTAATCTTGTTTCAAGAAGAAACTTTCAACTTTTTTTTTTTTTTAATTGTAATTGAAACACTGAGTGATTCTAACGTTATGCTGATTTGTCCATTTCTCATCTTTGTACTAGCTCTAAAACTAACAAGCAAATATTCATTTCTCCATTGGAACAAAGATAGTTGTCCTTTTATTATAGAAAATCTGAGACACATGACTGTTAGACAAATCTCAAAGGTACTGCAGGAAATATAGATTTGAAACAGGAGCATAACCCATATAAGAACAGCACTCAGAGAGGCCAAGTCCTCTGTTTTATCATGTTAACAATCCCTTTCACAGGTTTACTGAAGTCCAGTACTTCAGTATGATTTATCCAGTACGATTTAAAGGTTATTCCAGAATCTCACTGCAGAAATTTCTAGAAAGTGGGGTTTTTTTGTTTCAATCCTGTATTTATTCATCCAGTTTATATCTTTGTATCTTAAGACTACAAAGCTTTTGTTATGACAAGAGGATGCCTCTTCCTCTGCAAAATGCTTTGTATTATTAAGTAATAGGATAAAGCAGTTCATTAATTGCTCTGCTGCTTTATCTTGTCTGAACCACAAGATAAGTAAATGTTTATTCATTCTCTTGTGTAAATAGCTTTTATTGTTAAATTAATGTAAAATGTGGATATTTTTAAAGTCTTAGCCTACTAATACAAGAGTATTAGTGGAGACCAAACTCTAAGATGTATCTGGAGTTTAGTTGCTTTCCTAATTGTTATATACTGTATAAATTGTATTGGTATTTACTAATTAAAACTCACAAATTATTATAATTTCAAGTAAGAATTTACCTTGAGTTTTAACTGAAATAATTGCCTGGTTCTTCGGGAGTCCTTAACTAAGACTAGATAAGAACAATAATCACTTTGAAGAAAAAAAAGTTCTCTACAATCTATAATTAATTTTCATAACACTCATGAAGTGATGCTATTGCTTTGTTTTTTTTTTTTTTTTTTTTTTTAATTACAGTAAGATATGATGGGCTTTTCTAGAAGAAACCTTTTTTTACTTTTTCTTTACCATTGTGTGCAATGCCACTAGACATACAGATAAAATTTTAGCAAAAATGGATAAATCAGCATACCCAGAAGCTATGTGACAAGGTTATAGACTGAAGAAATCAGTGGCATATAGGAGTAAAGTTGATGAAAATGTTTCTAGCTGTATGCTTCAGTAATCCAACTCAGTGAGTCAAATTCAAAATATCTGCTAATAGAGTAGCTAACTGTCATTGATTTACATGTACATATTGATGAGAAGGGTGACTCAGAAAGTCTGAGGGTGAGTAGACTGGGCTAAATTTCTTTTTTCTATTCTTGCCTTCTGTGAAAAACTAAGCAAGTTATATTGAGGAGTTTTCATGAAAACTTTGAAGTTCTAATGTTCTGAGTACCACATCTTGAGCTTTGATCATCCAACATAGTCTACCTAGTACATTATTTTAAAAACATTTTTTTTAAATGATCTTTTGCCATTCTATATGACATAAGAAAAAACCCAAAACCCAAAAAAACCCACCCCCCCCACTTTGATTATTTTTGAAATTATAGTTAGCTTTTATTAGAAAATAGGTTTAATCAACCTGAATGCTTTACTCGAAAAAGATTTAATAAATATATGTTATTCCATAATCCATTAATCAAATTAGGCCCCTCCATAAAGGACTGATAAATTGGTTCAGTTTATCCTTTATTTATCAGTCAAATTAAGGAAATGAGGGAAGTTCCTTACAAAAAGATGTGTGGTCACCACCTTTTCACCCTGAAAAAAAAACCAAAAACAACCAGATTCCAGGAGTGGGATTTTCTAAATTAATCCTGAGATGCATCCTTTAATATCAAAAAAAGATCTTGATTTTGTTTATAGCTGGGAGCCATTGCTTTTCTATGTTAGTTTCAACTAGATGCATCTTGTTCAAAGACAGTCTTAATGAGAAAGTAAAAAATGCTGATTTAATCAGAGGGAAGGTCAACAATTAACTAACAGTGGGAAACAAAAGATTACAAGTGAAATAATTATAAATGCAGTCCTAACTAACATATGCTTAGTTGTAGGAATAATTCCTGGTATTTCAGTACGTTTTACTTTCAACTTTGTGGTGTTCTAACTACTAGACACCAGATTCTAGGGTTAAAAAAAATAATGTCCTGAATGTCTTCCATCACAACTCGTGTCCCTCTCTTAGCTTGATGCTAGGTTTATTATACATAAAAAATACAGTTTATAGCTCTGTCAGGAGTTTTGCTTCTTTAAAAGTGTTCTCCCATTTCAGCTTTGCAAATAACCTGTCATTAATGTATGAGCTGCTGTGCTCTTATTTTCTACTCTGAGCTCTTTATTTTCCATTTCTGAGATACTTTCAAATTTCATATTGGACATGCACATTTTGTTAAAGCTGATTAGCGGTGGCATAATGCCAGCTTTGAAATAGAGACTATTCCTTAACAGATGAACAACTTGACCACTAACAGCGTTGTCTAAACTGTCTGAGCTGTTTCTCAGCCAGCAGCTTTTGCTGTGATTCCTAGGTCACATATGGTCCCTGTGACTATCAAGGCATGAATGTCACCAGCAAAGTTCCTGAAGAGATGTAACCTACGTACTGGGGAAGGGCATGTGGGCAAAAAAAAAAAAAAAGAGTCATATCCTTCAGTTTCATAATAAAGTTGTCTTGTAAATCAGAATAATCCTTTCAATGCCTAGAATGTATTAGACTAGGTTTTAAAAAAATCTTTATGGCATATTTTGGACTGTATACTTATTCTTAATTATAAACATGCTCTGAATTGCAAGTTATGCAAATACAGTATGTCTGCATTAATGTAAATTTTGGACTACACTAGTATATAGTTGGATTTGTGACCAAAACAGTGTTGATAATACACCAGTGTTTTTGCTACTGCTGAACAGTGTTCGCACACCATGGAGGTTTTCTCTTTTTTTTTTTTTTTTGCCCACATGCCCTTCCCCAGTACGTAGGTTGGGGATGCAAAAGAAGTTGGGATGGAACACAGCCAAGACAGCTGACCCTGACTGACCAAAGGGATATTCCATACAATATGATGTCATACTTAGCAATAAAAGCTCAGAGAGAGAAGGAGAAAGGGGTATGTTTGTGATTACAGCACTTGTCTTCTCAAGTAACCATTATATGTGCTGAGACAATACTTTTCAGTAAGTAGCTAAACATCTGCCTGCTGATGGGAAGTAGTGAATGAATTAATTTGTTTGCTTTGCTTGCACATACAGCTTTGCTTCACTTATTATACTTGCTTTTTCTCAACTGGTAAACTTTCAGATTTTGATCCTCCAATTTTCTCCACCATCCTGACTAGTGGGGATTAGCAAGCAGATGGATGGGAACTTGGGTTCTAGCTGGGGTCAAATCACCACAGAGAGTTAGAAGAGATTAATCTGAATAGAAAAGTTCGCATGTCTTTAGTACAATTAACAAGTCATAACTGCAGTGATTATGTAGATTATTTTATTTTTTTTGTTGTCAAATAACATCACTCAATATTTCAATATTTTCATATTCCAGGTTTTCTTAAGTAATCAAAGTAAACAACTAAATATAAATCAACTAAAATATAAATCCAAGTAAATTTTATAGGGATTAACATTATATTTTAAAATAGGTATAAAATCAAAGAGATGAGGCATTTTAGAACAATAAATAATATCTCTTCTATAATTTATTTAGGGACCTATAGAATTTTCTAACAGAAATATATTCCAAAGAAGATATAAAATATCTAAAGAAATAACATAATTTACCATGACTGTCAGAGACTTCAGAAAACTGAATAACTGAAATAATGCATAATTACAGGTCAAAGCTATATAATATCTAAGAACTCTAATTGGCTCAGAAAATTCCATTTAATTTTCAAGTACAGTTTTGTATGTGTGTGATTTTACAAGAATAGCAGTATCCATTATAGTTGAGTTTTTCCTGGATGGTGTTTAAAGCACTTTGTCATTCTATAGTATCACAGAAAAAGTGGCATCAAAGATTAGATGTCAACTTTCTCTCAATGATTCCACAAAACCTTTTTCACAGTCTTATTTCAGTTCCATTTAAATCAATCACGATTAGATATTGTATCAGCAAATATAAATATATGTTTTCTCATTTTTATTTTCCTATATGCAAATTCAGTCTTTGGTACAAAAACTAATGTTGCTTTCTACCCTTCCCTCATTCTGTTGTGAAGGCTTTTAGTTGTATTTTACTCATGTTACCACCCATGCTTTAAAATATTCTGAACTCCTGATTTAAAGAGTTGACTTGCAGCACACTTCATGTCAGATTATTTTATGACAGTAACTGAAGGTGAGTTACCATGGAATCAGAAATGGAAGATTAATAAATTTAGATGAACAGACAAAGGTCTGGAGTCAGTTCAAATTGCTATTAAATGTAAGGTAGCTTTGACAGAGATTAGGTATAGATACTGCTGTACCAGAAAAAGTCACCCCAATTAGAAATGCGGTGTATGTTTGTACGTTAAATTTTTTTTTTTTTTTTTTTTTTTTTTTTTTTTTTTGTGATCAGGCAGATCTCTCCATATCACTTGAAATAAGTTTGAAAGAGGTCTGAAAGAACTAGCTGGTGAAACAGCTGGTGTTGTTTTCTTTTTAATGAAAATGATCTGTTGAGTCACACAGACATTATTTCTATTAGTGATTGCAATTCCAAAGCTTGCTGTTAAATTGACCATTTTTCTTCTTTTAAACTTAATCTTCACATTTTCTAGTTTGTGTTAAAGGTAGAAAGGACAGTAATGGAAAAGCAGCTCCTTGATGACTGTGTTTTACAGAGAACGGAACACAAAGTGTTTCTCAGCCCAGCCATTTGAAATCAATTCTGGTCCATTCCATGGATAACTGATGAAATATGAAAAAAATTACAATTATTTCAGTTCTTACTGATTAGGTGGCTGTAATGCTGTAACTGTGAACAGGTTTACATTAGTTCCCTCAATGTGTTTATGAGTATTGTTATGTATTCATTTACACCCATGTACAGACACTCATTCACTGAATAAATTAATAGATTTACTGAGTTTTTGGTTTGGAATGAGCATTTAACAGATATGAGAAAATGTGTTAGCTCTTAATGAAAATTTGTCAAATACATGTTTATAGAAACTGTCATGGAATAGGACATATCTATATGGGGAGGATGTAAATTAATTCCCATTTTAAGTGTTTGGGTCAATAAGATTCTCCAATATTTTTCTGTAGCTGTACAAAACTAATAGAGTATTCTCATCAGAGAAAAATAATTAATTAGAATTTTTAATGGTGATGAATTAGACATTTGTCTTTGTCTCTCAGATCTTTGCAAGGTAACTGAAAATTAAACTTTGTTTTGAAAAAGCAGGAAGTTACAAAGAAGAGTTTTTCAAGTATATATGATGACCAAAACCTGTCTTCTTCAGTGTAAATATAAGTATGACCTTATTTCTAAGAGCAGAAAAAAGCAAAAAAGACTTTTTTTTCCCTCTTTTGAAGTTATTCCAATTTCATAAATAGGTAGGATTCCTGGACTGGAAAGTGTTTCAATCACTATTTCTTGCAACAGAATAGCAGTTTTTCTTCATCACAATAATCTTAGTCAGATTACTTGATGCAAACATATGGGTATAATCCAGAACGTTTTCTGTACATTGTTGAAAAGTTACAAAGTGCCATCAAACCATTAATGATAATAATTTTTTTTTTTTTTTTTCCCTGAACAAACTACATAATATTTATTTTGTTTTACTGTTTTGTGTTTTGGTTTTGGTTTTTTTTTTTTGCTTACATATTTATTTTTAGAGAACCTGTACTCTACAAAGAGTGAAGAAGAGAAATATAATGCTTATAGGCTGAACAAGTCTTTCTCATGAAAAAAAAAAAAAAAACCCAAACAAAAACAAACCCAAAACAACCTTACAGCACACCATAAATTTAAAAAAAAAAAAAAGTTTTCTTTAATGAGTCAGACTTCAACTACATCTAGACTTCATTTTCATCTAGAACAAGTCTGAGAAACTAGTACACAGAGCAAAACATCTAGTATATTTGTTCAAAATCACCACTCTCTGTCTGTAGTAACTATTCCAGAGATTTTCTTTAAGTTTAATTTAAATAACATAAACATCCTGTATAAAATACCTGAACAGGAGGAGTTTGGGTTTGCCTCTCATTTTCTCGAAGATAGGAAAAAAAAAAAAAAACGTGCAGCAACTTCTACTTTTATGCTTAGTCTTACAAGTGACATGACACTATTACTGCACTTTCTAGCACTTCTCACAGCTGAAAGCAATGGACTGACTGAAAATCTAATTATGTTCAGAAAAAGTACTTGATTGTCAGAGTTATACTATTGCCATGTCCTTCATATATGTTGTTTCATAGTAAGAATCGCTGTACCCTAAATGTCTGTAATCCAAAAGATTGCTTAAACTGTTGCTGGAAAAGAATTAGATTATCAATTTGTTCATGAAAAATACAGTATATTTATCACTTTCTAACACTATTAAAATCTTAACATGATTCCATTTTATATTCTTATCTAATTATAAAGTACAAACCTGAGTGAATTGGAATTTTCAGTCATATTCCATACCTATGCAAAATCAGTGCATAAAAGCTATGATTCCCATCCATCTTCAAAAACCAGTCAATTCAGCTATAGCACAGTTTAACATTTCCACATGATCTGATCTTGTACAACTTCACAAGAGAAAACCCCAAAAAAGACAAATTTCACTTACAGAAGATTGTACATAAAACTTCAGTAGACCTAATGAAACCTGAGGAACACAAGTGGTAAACGGGTCTTTGAAGATGATTTATTGTAGTCACTTGTCCCAGTCTTTGCATTACTGTTTTTTTTTGTGATTTTCAGGGTCTGCACTGGAACCAGAAAAAAGATGCATGATTAACATCTGTGACATTAAGAAAATCATCCCAAAGTATAAAGACATAGGAAAACAAGTGTTATAGTCTACAAGATGCATAGAGAAAAGAAAATATTGTAATCTATTTTTAATTTGATTTCTTATTTAAGTTCTGTCTGATATTAAAAATACTGTTTCTTCCTTAAGATTCTATAAGAAATCTGTGTTCTTAAGATGAATAGTTATTTGTAATCATAACTTGGACAAACTTCTAATTCTTTTAGAAAGTAGTGATTGATGTTACCATGATTATTATTTTTTTTAACCAAGAAATTAGTTTGAAGGATGATAATTAACCACTAATATGTGGCTAATCATAAGAAAAGTAGAGGAGTACAGAAAGAATAACCTCACAGTCCACTGTAACACTTCATTAGGCATTACTATCACCTCTTTTTTTTTTTTTTTCTCTGATTGTACGGATTTCAGTCCAGGCAATATTTCAATATCACTAACAGGAATCCAACAAGGCACACATACATGATACTTTACTGGGTTTCCATGGCAAAGTTTTTGTCACTGGGTGGGGCTGCAGGAATGGCTTCTGTAAGAAAACACCAGAAGATATGCCCATGTCAGAGACAGATCCAGCCAGCTCCAAGACACACCTGCTGCTGGCCTGAGCTGAAACAATCAGTATCATTGGTAGCACGTCCATGATAATGTATTTAAAACGGAAAAAAGAAAACTGCTACTGCAACCAAAGAGAAGAGTGAGAACATGTGAGAAAAACAACCCTGCAGACACCAAGGTCAGTGAAGAAGGAGGGGGAGGAGGTTCTCCAGGAACTGGAGCAGGGATTTCCCTAAAACCTGTTGTGCAGACGCTGGTGAGGGAGCTGTGCCCCTGCAGCCCATGATGCTTAACAGTGGAGCAGATCTCCACCTGAAGCCCATGGAGGGCCCCATGCCAGAGCAGGTGGATGCACCTGAAGAAGGTTGTGATCCCATGGAAAGGCCAAGCTAGAGCAGGCTCCTGGCAGCACCTGTGGCCCTGTGGAGAGAGGAGCCCACTCTGGAGCAGGTTTGCTGGCAGGACTTGTGATCCTGCCAGAGACTTATGCTGGAGCAGTCTGTTCCTGAAGGACTGCGCCCCAGGGAAGGAATTCAGGCTGAAGCAGTTTATGAAGGACTATCTCCCATGGGAGGGACCCCACACAGGAGTAGGGGAACAGCGTGAAGAGTCCTTCCCCTGAGAAGGAAGGAGCAGCAGCAACAACAGGCAATGAACTGACCACAACCCCCCATCCCCTGTCCCCCTGAGTTGCTGGTGGGGAGAAGTTAAAGAAAATTGGGAGTGAAGTTAAGCCTGGGAAGAAGGGAGGGATAAGAAGAAGGGTTTTTTAAGATGTGGTTGTATTGCTCATTTTAAAACTCTGATTAAATTAATTTCCCCAAATTGACACTCTGCCAGCAGTGGTAATGGCAAGTGGTCTCTCCCTGTCCTTATCTTGACCCATGAGCCTTTCACTGTATTTTCTTTACCCTGTGCAGTTGAGCAGGGGGAGTGATAGAGCAGTTTTGGAGGGCACCTGGAGTCCAGCCAGGGTCAACCCACCGCATTAGTTTTGTTCTTATTTCTCATTATCCTACTCTGTGTTTTTTTGGTGATAAATTAATTTCCCCAAGTCGAGTCTATTTTGTCTGCGACGGTAGTCCCCCTGTCCCTATTGCAATCCATGAGCTTTTTGTTGTACTTTTTCCCCTTGTTGTGCTGATGCAGAGGGAGGGATAGAGCTTCTTGATGGGGACATGGCAGCCAGCCAAGTTCAACCCACTGTGGATACTGTCATATAATGCCAAAGCAGATAAATCTGTGATTTTAAGAAAGTGAAAGAATTTGTATTATCTTGATAAAGAAAAATGGGAGGAAAAAAAAAAAATCTTTTAAGATCAACTTTGATTAATATCACAATTATGTTTTATTTTCACAATTATGTTTTATTTTCAAATGTTTTATTTTCTAAAAGGTTTTATCTGTTAGAAAATAAATTTTAAAAAAAGTTCTGGAGTGTCACGTCTGTTTGTAATCTCATGTTCAGGTAAGTGAATTATCTCATCTGTCAAGAAACAAGAAATTTTTGTCCAGAAGTGTTAAGATTAGCTGTTGGATAGTAATGTAGAGTGTTTCAAAGAACATGGATTTTCCCCTTATGCTGATAAATAAACAACTATGAAATAGTAAGTTTAACTACAAAGTAGTCCTTTTCAAGAATACACTTCTTGCTGCAGGCAAAAATGTGTGTTGGCCTACTTTGCAATTATTACTAAAAAAAAAAAAATATCTGAAATGTGTACCTGCATTTATGTTCAACACCTAAGTCAAAATATGCCTGACAAACACTGATTTAGGATATTATAATTTTCCTGTTATTTTTTACCTGTAAATCAGATTGAATTATTTTAAAGTTGAAACTGTTCCCCTACTAACCGTGTAAATATTTTGAATGATTTTATAATGCACAAGTGAATTTTAGCATTTCTTGTGTGTGTGTTCCTGGTATATTGAAAAATATTTACTCTTGCAGCAGGGAGATAGTTCTGCCTTTGTTACCCTAAAGGAATTAGTCTACATAGGGATAATTCTCTGCAGGCTAATCTTGGTCAGAACTTTGCTAATTTTCTTTATGTGGGTAATGGGAACTGAACAGTACCTGACCTATTCTCTGAAAGACCATTTAATTTTTAAAAAAGACAGGATGTAAATTTAAACTGCTAAATTTAACAAAGAGTTTTACCCATAGTATGTTGACCTTCATGTGGATCACTGATTTCTTTAGTTGATTCCAGTAACTAATTTTAAGAATGAATGCCAGCACCAATTTCTTCATGTGAAAAAAGTTAGTAATTTTTGTTTGTTTGTTTCTAACTGTGCTGTTTCAATTTCATGGCATGCATTCTACTCTTTTATCTCAGTGAAAGGCCTAATTCACAATTAATAAGACCAGGAAAAGATTGCCTAAAATAATCTCCACTAGAAATGAGTACGTGATTGAGTTGTTCTCTTGAAAAGTCATTTAACTATTCTGTTCATACACAACATTGACTTTACTATTTGTGACAAAAAAAGATATTTTAAGATAAAATTATTTAGAATATTTCTGGAAAAAAACTGTGAGCCATAGAGCTTTACATAACAAGCTGATGTCCCTTGGTAATTGCCTTTATCCAATGCTCAGATGTTGATTTTTGGGGTTTTAATCAACAAACGAAATATGAGTATTTTCAGAGTTAATAAAACCTGTCTTTTAGCTTCTACAAGGCTGTCAGAATACATATGAGGATGAGAAAATATTAATCACTAAGCTAATGTAAGCTAATGTTGCTGGTGCACAAAGAAAAATAAACTGTTGTAGGGCATCTATACTGGGTCTCGTTTTAGTAAAAAACAAAAAAATATGTAGCGGTCAGATGTCAAGACTATTTTATGAGAAGTTAGTGATCCACATAATGATTAATCCAGGTGCATGTCTTGGTATCATGGATACTGTGTGACCACTATTTAACATGGGTGTATCTGATCATAACATAGTTAATCAATATATAGTCACTGCACATATAGTCAATGTGTATTTATTCCTAAATATATAAACAGTGTATTGTCTTGCCCAATTGAAATATTGTATGCATCTGTTTAGCACTGTAACTATACTAATGAAATTATAAGAATTTTAGAGTGTGTTGTACAAGGGAGTCTTCTAAGGTGATTCCTCATTCCAGGCTTGTGTCTGTGACTCATAAATCTGCACTGCGCACAAGAGTCTGTAAGAATAGCAGTGAACTGGAAGTGGTGAACCTTGTCATGGACAGAAGAATAGCTATCATCCTTGTTTACAAAGTTGTAAAGTCAAGAGAAAAAAAGAAACAATCATGAGAACTAGCATGTTTCCTTTAGGAGCTTAGAGCAGACAATATGTAGAAAGCTAAATCAAATATGGGGCAGAATGATTCTCAGTAAAATCTGTGAAAGTAGAGATTTCGTTGAAGCAGAAAATATGAGGGAGATATTCTGTATGTTAACTGTTCAGACTTCCTGTGACTGAATGCCAATAAAGCATGTATTAATTGTGAAATCTCTTAACAGTAATTAGTCTGCTGAATGATTTCTTAATAGACCAGTAAAAAAATGGTGCACTGATTGCAAAATCTGAAATATCTAATTTGAATATCAGACACAAAGACTGAACAATATAGTTGATATTTCAATATTTTAGGCAATACTATCTATAGTTTTTGGTTAACTATGACTTGTGTAACAAGAACAAGGAAAGTATGGATCAAAATACTTAGAATTTGTAACTACATTAGCAAGTTGCATCTGTTTTCAAAAATCAAATTCAGGTATGTATCTCAAAATCAGAAGAAACTGTTGTGAATGTTGACACAAGATGTTAGTAATTGTTTTTACGTTCTGATGCTTTGACAACATTTCACATACTTGAGATTAATGAAGTATTTAATTTTTGTAAATTGATCAGAAGCTTCAGATAATGAATAGAACACATTTATTGTCAGGAATATTTCTGTCAAAATCATAGACATGTTCCCCTGTTTTATGAAGAATAATTTCTGTCATTGAAGAAAAAAAAATAATTTTTTGTCACTTTCTACATTTTAGGGGGCTTGAGGTGAGCATAATGTTTTCTAGACATCACTAGTATTGATCCTTCCAGAGAAAATTTAACTTAATCTCTAAAATTATAATTAATGGGATTATGTCATAAAGAAAATACTCCAACAGGGAGTTGCCAAATTTGAAGAGTTGTCACAACTTGTGCCACAAAATGTTTATCATATTAAATAAGTGAGGCATCTTTGAGTAGCCACAAAGAAAGATTATTTTGGGGATTTCACTGGTTCTTTGTCTTTTTTTTTTTTTTTTTTTTCTAAAATGATGGCATAATAGAAATCTACAGAATAACAGAGACCAAAATCTCTAAAAGAACTTGAGAGCCTGAGATGTGAAGTACTAATGAGAGCTGGACCCCAAACTATCCAAACAGAAAATGGATGAAGTGGGAAAACAGATTTTAGGATTGTTAAATTACAACACTGAAGATTTAAGCCTATAAACCTATATAAAAGGGAATTTTCTAACTTGAAATATGGTAAAGTCTTGCATTTCATAAAGTGAATATTGCTGACAGTCTGGAAAACAGGTCTTGTGATGGTGTCTCAATAGTGGAGGCATTAAAAGGTAAGAAGAAAGTTGATAATTCAGGTCAGGGAATATTCTCACGTGCTTTTAATTTAACACATAGCTTGTTATTTGGATGATGGTTACAATGGGCTTTTTTTTTTTGCTTTTTTATTTTTAATGTTATAGCATATTCTTTCCCAGGTTGAAAATTTTAGTCTTCTATATGAAAGAATCAATATTTTTCCGTAACTAAAATATATTCAGAAAACACATGTTTTGGTTATAAATATGTCTGCTACATACAAAATTGAAATAGTTTTAAATGTTTAAAAGAAAAAAGTGAATGTTTTCTTTAAATATAATGATATTTAGATAATTAAAATTACATTTGTAGTGATTTTTGCCTTGAACTGTATAAAAGGTGATATGTCATAAAAAAAAAAAAAAGCCAAGGGATGTTCAGAATAATCAGAGCTAGATGCATAATAACTGTTGTTATGTATTTATGTATATTCTGTATTATCTATATCATACCTATTGTAAATACATGTGTTCAAGACAGTAGCATTGATTTTTACTACTAAAAGCGTTCATCTTAGAACAAACATTGAAGGTTCATCTAGAAAAAAAGATGTGCTTCAAAGACAAGCATCTAGAAGTTTGCAACTGAAATTAGAGCTGGTTTTGTTATTAATCACTGCTAATATGAAAAAGAATATGATCTGTTAACTAAACTGTAAAGAACACAGTGACTTCAATAGAAAGGGATTGGAGAGAAAGCATGGTAACTAAAAAATACCAAGAGTGAAAAACAGAAAAGAAAGGATGTTCTTCATGTCTACTATAAAAACATGAAGAATATTTGAACAAAGACTCCTACTAGTTAATGGTTTGAGCTCTTTAAAAGTAAAGATATCAAAATGTGAAATGAATTAAATAGGAAGGTTCCACCATCTTCTTCATAGCAAGACAACTTTAAAATCAGATTTTATTAGTATGCGAGATGCAAGAAAGAACTAGATATTTGCTTCCAGACCTGTATTCTGTGGTTCTAACACAGAAATTACTCGTATGCCTAACAAACATTTTTTTTTCAGAGAGTACAGTATTTATTTTAAAACAGGTTCTAAAGACAAAGGACTCCATCTAATAAAATGTAATAACCCATTTACTCTTCACAGCAGCCCTCCTATAGCAAATTCAAGGACAAGTTCAGACTGGTACCACAAATAATAGTGTAATTCTAGCAGGATTGAAAATGTATGAAACACATATACAATGTTTTCGAGAAGCATGTAGACAAGAAAGAATTTAATCAGCAGGTTGAGGCATTAATTGGATTCACTTTGCCCGAGTATATTTATGCCCATAGATGCTTCAAATAAAAGAATTGTAATATCATATCAAGAGTGAGGATCTGAAAGACAATTTTCTCTTCAAAGAAGCTGTGGAGCATATACATTAATATACAATGCTGACAGTGGGGAAGATAAAAAATTAGATTACATGAAGTGAGAATGATAAATAAAATTTTAAAATTCCATAGCTGTTCTTCAAATAAACAGTAAATCCTATCACAATAGATTTTATCAAATGAAAGCCAGCTGGGATAGCATGGTCTGGTACGCTTACTCCAACTGGTCCTTATGTGACAGAGAAAAGACCTGTAAATACACTGAACCAAAGGGTTTCCAAAGGTTACAGTTTGTCCAGTGATAAATATAGGAATCAGGAGATCTGTATCCTATGCACCCCTCTCCTTAAAAAAACACAAATGTAATTATATGGGTTCACAGGTGATTGCTTGTGGATTTGACATGAGGTAACACTGCCACAAAGGGTTTGGAGAGCATTTTGGAACATTGAGTTCTCACAGAACCACTGGAGGTAGGCACCTGTCTTCTGTCACATTGAGACAGATTAAACCACGGTGGATTTGGATACTGGGGTTTATTTAAGAACCACTGAGATTAAAGTTTTTACCCTACTTGATTATTTCACATACTCACTCACCCACCATACCTGTCAAAAGGGAGTCTTAAACATAAAGGGGTGCTTTGGAAGAGCTGGGTGCCACTGAATGGGATCTAAATTATTCAGCCTTTGAGTAAGAAGTTGTGTAACATATTTTTCAAAAGACAGCTCAAATCAATTTAACAAAAAACCCCCAAAACCAAAACAAAACAAAAAACCATCAAAAACCAGCAACAAAACAAAAACCAAAGGTGATGAAATTTAAATCCTGACTTGATGGCAGGGTTCAGCTCCAGAATCTAGGTATTTAGATACTAGGGTTCTAAGTATCGGAGCCTACAAGCAGGTGTTTAATGAGAGCAAGTTGTTGAAATTCAACTTCATAAGTTTAGTGAGGGGAAATCTAGAGATCTATGCAGTTACCCTAGGGCATCTGCCTGTGTTTAAGTATCTAAGACAAGCACACCAGGCTATGAGAATGTCACAGAATTTGTGAGACACCCATTGCCATTTTTGCTAATGTTTGAGGACAAAAGGGATATCCTATAGAAACTGAAATTACATCAGATATCTGTCTTTAATGTATCTAAATACCACTCTAAGGGTAAAATTCAGTTGTCTCAGTTTAAGTATCTGATGTCACTTGAGATGCCTTGGGCTATAGGTTTCCATACTGGAAAACAAAGTATTTTGGGAATGACAGCTGTAGTTTTTACTTACTTGGAAGTAATAAGTTTACTTTTATTCGGAACTGAGTACACAGGATCCTTGCCCAAGCCATTTGAGTCACAGATTCAAGCTTCTTTCATCTCCGAACAGATTCAAACATGCATCTTTCACTAATCTGTAAATTATTTTAGGTAATATGTTACAAATGTGTTATTTGGATTGTTTAAAGAATTGCCATCAAAGAAATTAACAAAAGTGGTTTTAATATAACGTAAAAATGCAACTTAACAAAAGTTCTATGTCAAGGTTCATTATATTACTGTACAGCACAATCGTTTGAACAAAGATTCAAAACTATCAAGACAGAAATCAAAGTTTCCAAGGCACAAATTAAAGCTACCGTACTACAAGGCTATGTGCAATATCATTTGCTTACCAAAGATCTGCCACTGATAAAAGGCCTCTCTGCCTTGAGGAGCAATCTTGAGAGGGGTCCTAGCTCAAGGGGAAATCACGGCCACGCAGCTACGCTGCCTAGCAGGAAGAGCTGAAAGAAGGCTGACTTAGGCTGTTGTATTTATGGAATAAAGTGGTTGGCTCATAGTCAAATTACATGTGATGGGAAATACATCCAATTCCTTGTACCCATAACTTCCTTTGTTCCTTGGAAAAGTCACCTGCTATTCAAGTGTTAATAGCATATCAGTGTTCCAAGCTCATGCATCAAAGCTCACCGTATCACTTTTCTCCTTTGTGGGTTTTCAGAGAGCAGATTGGAACTAGGAGTTCTTGGCTGGGCTGTGGCTCATACCTTTACCTCCTTTGGAACCTGTACCAAACTATGGTGAGTTTGGTTAAGGGGTCAAGTGCATCTGTCACATAATAACATATACCACTTATGTTGAAACTGTTCAAAATAATTTAAGATCCCTTTAGCCCATGAATGATCATAAAAAAGAAGCATTAAGGTGTAGTTCAGCAATTAAATTAATTATGAAGGCTCATTTTTTTTTCTGAAATGTGGTTTCACATTCTGTGAGGTTATTTTGTATTTGTTTAAGGCCAAATAATATTGACAAGGTAGCCAGCATAGCTATTTTCAAAATAAGATCCTACTGAATAAAATATGATTAAAAACCAACTCAAAGGGTTTTATTCCAGCTTTCACTGAATAATATAATCCTTACTGGCAATAACAAAAATCAGGAAATGGGGAAAAAAGACCATTGCTGCAACAGCATACATTTTCAAATTTATTACCAATTTCATCTTATTTTTATGTAAGCATAATATGAACAAACTTGAAGACTGTTATTGCCAGTATTTTTTAAGATATACTGTTCTCTTTGTCCCATATAAAATCAGAAAATAATTAGATTAACACAATTAAAGGATAAAAAAATGTCCTTCTGATTGTTAAATCATAGCCTATGAAAACTCTGCGAGACTGCAGAAAAATGGCACTTGTATTATTACATGGTTATAGTCTGAAGATTTCAGTATCTGTAAGAATAACATATTTTCAGAAATCGCAGCATAAGTGACACTGTGTAGCTAAACTATTTAGCTCCTATTCATCAATAACATCAGTCAACATTATCTAAAGATAGGACTTAAATATTTTCATAAATAGGAATTGTGTAAGATTTTGGTGGAAGTTTCCATGACATCCACATTAATAGCTCTGAATGAATTATTAATGATCACTATTAACATAGTGAATATCAGATGTGTTGATAATGATGGGACACTTAAAATGAAATAGAGACATAATAAAATAAATTCTGACATTAACAATTCACGTGGTGCTAATCCTAATGGCAATGATCATAATTAATTCATTTGGTATTTTCAGGGCTGGAATATGCCCAGTTCTGATGGAGATGTAATATAAGTATAAATAACATCTTTAGTGTCAATGTCCTACTTTGTTTACATCAAACAAAGAATACTAAGTATTTTGAAAATTGATTATTACAATAAATCAGGTGGTTTCCCAGTAAATAAAACAGAATGATGGTTGCCTTTAACCACAAAACCAAATGAAATGAAATGAAACAAAAAACCCAAAATGAACTGCCATTTGCTCTCACATAAAGCTATTGTTTCCTGCCCTCTGCTAGCTGAGGGATCACAGTCCTGCTGTTCACAACATGGAGCAGTATAATGAATTTGAGTGGGAGAAATAATTAACATATTGTTGGATTAAATATCAAAAGGAAACCAGTTGAATACAGAAGGAATACATCAAGTACTGACTGGTAATTAGCCCGGAAGTGTTATCAACTTAATATATCAGTGACGGGAAAAACTAGCTTAAAAAAAAAAAAAAACCAAAAAAACCCCAACCCAACAATCTATGATAGATTTTAAAATAAATCATACAGGTTAAATTTACTTTAATTTCCATCTGAGAATGATAGATATTTCTGGATAAAGTCCTTATATAAGCTCAAGACATCATGTTCCCCAGTGTAGCCAGAATGAAAAGAAGGTCCGTTGCCAAGGCAAGCTGCTCCAGAGCCTGCCCTATCCATAGCAGAGCAGTAGATCTTGGTGCATAGGGGTATTTTCCAAGGCTAGGAAATGCCAGGACAGCAGAGAGACCCTCTAGGAGCTGGCAGCTCTCGCCAGAGATGCTGATGAGGCCTGGGTCTTGCCAGAGCAATGATGGCTGCCCCCACACCTACAAAAAGCAGTCTGGGGAGTGATAACAACCAGGAGTTCTTCAACCAGAGTTGGCAAACAGAGTATGGTGTGTCAGACAGGGCATGGCACAATAGTTTGCACAACAGTTCATGCTGAAGTGCATGCAGGGAGGGTGTTGTCACCCTACCAGCTCAAAAGGTGAGCTCAGCTCATGGTCATCACCCTCTCAGAAGTTGCTGAGCTGTGGTATCCACTGGACACAAACCTGAGTGCTCTGCACTTGCCAGAATGGATGTGGCAACCCACAAAACCATGCAACCATCCAGGTCTCAGGCTGCAGGACATGTCAGAGCCTTTCGCTATTACCTGATGGAGTAGTGAGAACAGCTGTGTGAGGTGTGATGAAGTAGATGATCTGTTCAGCCTGGTGGCAGAGCTACAAGAGGAAGTAGAAAGGTCATGGAATCTGAGAAAGCGACAGGCAGGTGGAACCATGCTCTGCCCTCCCTAAGACCGAAACAGGAACAGCCACCAGAAAAAAAAAAAAAAAACAAAAACCAAGAACAAGTGGATCCTGTATCCTTACCCTGCCAGGCAGAAGGCAGTGGCTTAAAGAAAAGGAGTAACTGGAGGCAAGTCCGTGCTCAGGGTAGCAGGTGAACCCCCTCCTTGCCTAGTTTATACTTCCCAGGTGCCTCTGTACAACAGGTATGAGGCTCTGGATGTGGACAGCTGGTCAATGGATGATGTGGATGATAGTTCATTTACAACAGAGGTGTTGCCAAGCTAAAAAAGGCCTACCCCCTGTATCATGACCACCTCCACAAGGAAGAAAAGATGGGTTATAGTTGTAGGTGAATCCCTTCTGAGGAAAACAGAGAGTCCAGTATGCCAGACAGCTCTTAGGGAAGTCTGCTCCCTCCCTGGGGGCGAGGTTAAGGATATCACTAGGAAATTTCCTAGGCTTCTACTGTCCTTCAGAGACTTCAGGACCTTAGGATGATTATTAAAGGAATTATAGGTAATAGGTATTTATTTCTTCTATCGTACCAGTTGCAGGCAGTGACACTGGAAGAAAGAGATGGACCCTGTCTATTAATACATGGCTTCATGGCTGGTGTCACTGCCACAATTTTGGGTTTTCCAACAATGGGATGGTCCACGCAGCACCAGGCCTGCTGACATTGGATGGGATTCACCTTTCTCAAAATGGGAAGAGGGTCTTTGCTCATGAGTTAGTGGGGATCATTGACAGACCTTTAAACTAGACTTGAAATGGAGAGGGAGGTAGTATCAGGCTTGCCTGTGACAAGCTGTGGTATGACACATCAAGGTTAGAGGGACAGGGTGCTAGTGAGATCCCTCAGCCTGTTGCTCTGAAATATGTTGAATGCACTGCAGCACACTGCAAGTCTTACGAAGATAAGCCAGGGGCTTCTGAGGTAACAGGAGCCAACAGGACAACACAGGTGAGCTACCACAAAGGAATTAAGGGGTGTTCCTCTAAAAAGGTGACATAGTGAACAGCCCAGCTGAAGTGCCTCTGCATCAGTGTATGCAGCATGGGAAACATACTGGAGGAGTTGGAAACTATGGTGCTGCTAGAAAGCTACGATGTAGTTGCCATTACTGAATCTTTGTGGGATGAATGCCATGACTGGAGTACAGCTATTGATGGTTACAGGCTGTTCAGAAGGGATAGGTGAGGAAGGAGGGGTGGAGGGGTTGTCCTCTATGTCAAGAAATAGATAGTTGTGATGAGCTGTCTCTGAAGAATAATGCCAAGCAAGTTGAAAGCTTATGGGTAAGAATCAGAGACTGAAGCAACAAAGGGAACCTTGTGGCTGTTCTCTACCACAGGCCACCCAATCAAGGGGACCTTATTGACGAAGGTTACTTACCCCAGCTACAGGAGGCATCACACTCGCAGGCTCGCATCCTGTTGAGGGACCACCCCAACATCTGCTGAAAAAGTAGCACGGTGAGCTGTAGGCAATCCAGGACACTCCTGGAGTGCACTGAAGATAATTTCTTAAACCAGTTGATAGACAGCCCAACGAGAGAGCATGTATTACTGGACCTGATGGTTACCAATGCAAGTGAGGTAATCAGAGACATCCACATTGGAGGCAGCCTGAGCTGCATTGATCATGCACTGGTGGAGCTCGCAGTCTTGAGGGATATGGCTCAGGCAGAGTGAAGTCAGGACCCTGAATTTTAGGAAAGCAAACTTTCAGCTGTTCCAGAAATTAGTCAATGAAAGCCCTCAGAAACTGTCATCAGATACAGGGGAATAGAACAGAGTTGACAAATCTTTAAGGATGCTTTCCATAGAACATAAGAGCTCTTGATCCCCAGTTGTAAGGAATCAGGAAAGGAAGGCAACACACCAGCATTGATGAGTTGAGGCCTGCTGGTCATACTAAAGGGTAAGAAGGAAATGCACAGGTAGTGGAAGCAGGGACAGGTATCCTGGGAAGTGTTTAGGGGTGTTGCCCAGTTGTGTAAGGATGGTGTCTAGAAGGCCAAGGTGCAGCTGGAGCTGAACTTGGCAAGTGATGCGAAGAATAATAAGGGCTTCTTACAGGTATGTCAGCCAGAAAAGGAAGGTCACAGAAAGTGTACCCCTTGTGATGAACGCAGCTGGGAAACTGGCAAACACAGATAAGGAGAAGGCTGAAGTACTCAATAGCATTTTTCCCTCAGTCTTCATGGGCAACCTCTCTTCCCACATCTCTTTGGTGTCTGGACTACAAGACAGGGACTGGGGGAGCTGTGAGACAAGATCAGTTTGAGACCACCTGAGGAACCCAAATATACGTAAGTCTGTGGGACCTGATGAGATGCATCCCAGAGTCCTGAGGGAATTAGCTGATGTAGTCACCAAGAAACCGTTCATGATATTTAAAAAGTAATGGCAGTCAGGTGAAGTTCCTGGTGACTGGAAAAGAGGAAACATGCACTCATTTTTAAAAAGAGTAGAAAGGAGGACCCTGGGAACTACTGACCTGTCAGCCTCACCTCTGTGCCTGGGAAGATCATAGAACAGATCCTCCTAAGAGCTATGCTAAGGAACATGGAGGACAGAGAGGTGATTTGAGACAGTCAGCATGGATTCACCAAGGACAATCTTGCCTGACCAACTCAGTGGCCTTCTATGATGGAATGACTGCATCAGTGGACAAGGGAAGAGCAATGGGTGTCATCTATCTGGAGTTCTGTAAAGTCTTTGAAACAGTCCATTACAACATCCTTCTCTCTAAATTGTAGAGAGATGGATTTGATATATGGACTACTCAGTGGAGGAGGAATTGTTTGGATGGTTACATCCAGAGGGTAGTGGTCAGTGACTCAATGTCCAGATGGAAACCAGTGATGAGTGGTGTCCCTCAGTGGTCCATATTGGGACCAGTAATGTTTAATATCTTCATTGATGACATAGACATGGGATGAAGTGCATCTTCAGCAAATTTGCAGATGACACCAAGCTGAGTTATACAATTGACAGGCCTGAGAGATGGGATGCCATTCGGAAGGATATTGGCAAGCTTGAGAAGTGGGCTCATGTGAACTTCTTGAGGTTCAACAATACCAAGTACAAGGTTTTGCATCTGGGTAAGATCAACCCCCAATATCAATACAGGTTGGGGATGAAAGGATTGAGAACAGCTGAAAAGGACTTGGGGTACTGATGGATGAAAGGCTGGACATAAGCCAGCAATGTGTGCTTGCAAGCCAGGAAGCCAAACATATCCTGAGTTGCATTAAAGAAGCATGGACAGCAGGTCAAGGATGCTGATTGTCCCCCTCTAGTTTGTTCTGGTGAGACCCCACCTGGAGTACTGCATCCACCTCTGGAGTCCTCAGTTCAGGAAAGACATGGACATTATAGAGCGGCTCCAGAGGAAAGCCACAAAAATGATCAGAGAATGGAACACTTCACCTATGAGGAAAGGGCGAGAGAGTTGGGGCTGTTCAACTTGAAGAAGAGAAGGCTTCAGGGAGACCTTGTTGCGGCCTTTCAGTACTTAAAGGTGGCTTATAAGAAAGATAGGGACAAATTTTCTCATAGGCTCTGCAATGATAGGACAAGGAGTAATGGTATAAAACTAAAAGAGGTTAGATTTATGATAGATATAAGGAAGAAAGTTTTTATGATAAATGTGCTGAAACACTGGAACAGGTTGCCCAGAGAGGTGGTAGATGTCCCATCCCTGGAAACATTCAAGGTCAGGTTGGACAGGGCTCTGAGCAACCTGATCTATTATAGTTGAAGGTGTTCCTGCTCATTGCAGGGGAGTGTTGGACTAAATGACCTTTAAAAGTCCATTCCATACCAAACTATTCTATGATTCTATGATTTATCATGAAGGCTACAGTCTTTTTTTAAATGCAACTAATGTTATCTAGTTGCCTGTAAGAAATTATTCTTTCATTCCTAAACTGCTATGAAAACAGTAGGTCAGAAAAATCCACAGGGAATCTTTCTTTTTAGTATATCAACATCCATCCAATAAACTATTAATATCTTTATTAGTTATTCACAACACATAAGAATTTTTTAATTGGAACATCCTGATAGAAACAGTAATGAGCCAATTAAACGATAGTCCTAATGATCAGAATTTATTGGTGTACACATTGCATTCATACACTTTTATTTCATAAATGGCAGTAAAAGTCATGTCGTAGACACTCACTATTGAGTTTAAAATAAAGTATGTTCTAAAGGTCCTTTAATTACTTGTGATTATTAAAAGTTTTTAACCTTTTCTTTATATTTCATTCTTTTCTATACCAGGATATCTTCAGTAAACCTCATAGCCACTAGAAGATTACCTGAATGTCTACGTTCCATTCACTAACGTAGCAAAGATCTTGACCTAAAATGTGAGGGCCTGTATAGCTTCATTATTCTTTTAAAGCAATGTTAGTATTGGCATGGCTTTTAGTATTTAATTTTTATATTCACTTGATACACAAGCTTGTTATATTCCTAGAGCAAGCTTTCTTGATTAAATGTTTTTACTCATGTGTTAGGGTAACTGAGATGAAGCTAATTTTATTGTATGGTTTTCAAGATTTCTTTAAAGTAATTTCTCTCTTAAGTTTGGACCCATTTCTTGGACTTGCTCTTTAGAGAAAGTGTAACATATTTAAAATAATACCTTAAGGAAAGTAGAGGGAACAAAATCAAAGGAAAAAAAAAACCAACAAACAAAAAACAACACAAAACCAGAATATTTGTTCTGGAAAATAGTTTCTATATTTATTTCTAGATAATTACTATGAGTAGCCTTAAACACACCAGTTTACCATTTAAACAGGTGAGGTAACTCATTTAGCCCTTGTTAAAAGTAATTGGATATACTGTACTGTTTCTATTTTGTAGTGATTATTCCAGTAAAAGAGATTTAACTGGATGTCAATTAAAGATCAAATCTTGTTCCAAGTGAATTCAATGTAAGTGTAGTCCTTTATTTCATCAGGACTAGCATTCCATTTTAATGAGTTATATGCTAGTATAGATAATATAAATCTAATAAAATATTGCCACTAGGTAAAGCTAGCCTGCTATTAAAATGCTGATCTACAAATCTTTATCCAAATACTCTCATTTGATATTACCTCAACACTATGGAAAGGATTTGAAGTTAGTTTTGTATCTACATACTTGCTTTTGAATTTTTTAATAATGTTTGAGTTCAGAAGTATTATGATTCAGAAGATTCATATCAACCTCTGTGTGTTTTTTGCTTTCTTGAGAAAAAGAGGAAGGTTTCTCGAATAAAAATAAATAAAATAAATACAATTTTAAAAGGAAGGAGCAAAATGGATGTAAAATCGGGTGTGGTTTAATTCATATTCCTCCCCCTAGGTTTTATACTGAAAAAAGATTAAAGAGAAGATATAATTGTATCTTTCTCCACATAAATATAAGTATAAAACAGCGCTGCAGTCATCCTTATGATGCCTAAATTGCTGTTGTTTGTGTGAGCATCAGGGGGCACCTTAAGCAGCCAGAAGGATCTGTGTCGAGCATATTTGCCGGTACTGAGTGACTCTGCATTACAAGAATTATATCCTAGTATTACAGGACACTCAGAGAGCATGTGATTTGGAATCTTCTACAGATGTGCAAACAGCTGTGTATCTCAGCTGCATCTGACACAGCCAGCATCTGAACAACTGCACATTGATTGCTGACTAGCAAATCCCCTTTACAAAATCAGGGTCCAGAGTTTTGAGATCCATGGCCACATCTACAGTGATAAATGAAACCACCTCATAAAGTGTCTCCTATCTCCAAGACAAGGTGGTACCCTCAGGTTACTCAGGGACAGACTCTCTATTGCAGACCAATTATATCCAGAGCAACTAACACAAAATTTTGAATCTTCTGTGGCCACTGTGATACCCTTGTGGTATTTAGACATGACAGTTATTTTCTGAAGTGTGCTGTTTTGTTTTGTTTTGTTTCTCCCCCCATTACAACTTGTGTGAACAGTATCAGAGGTGCATGGCAATCACGTGTGATGCCATCATAACTTAATTTTAGGGCATGTGTTTCTTATGCTTGGAATATGGAGGTTATGTAGAGTTGTTTGATCTGCTAAGTCTAATGGGAGTGTGTTGGAGGATTATGTAAAGCAGAAGGAGCCAAGACTGGAATAGTACTGCCTAAATTGCCTTTTAGGTAAGAGTCCATCTTAACTGCTGAAAAATGACTGGACACTATGTCAGAGAGTGTTAAGTTGCACAAAACCACAGCAATAAATATGTTAAAATAAAAAATTTTAAAATTTTTTAAAATCCCTATAAAAGATCAGTGGATCAGTGCTTGTTCTTGTTTCTGGATAATCCTTCATTTACCCTTTGCTTTCAGCTTCCTTTTCTTAGCTGTCTTACATAACAAATGTAATAGCAAATCTGGTTAACTACGTAAAATTATTCTTGAATGACTAGACTTTGCTCATGCCCGTGTCACTGTTTTGAGGATCACTTCTTCATCACTTACAATTTGTTTGCAGTATGAATGAACAGGAATAATTTCCCCTCAGTAAAGAGCCTTTGCCAGATACATTATGAAGTTCTTCACATTGCTGATCATTATGCAATTACAAATTAAGGAAATGTAAAGAAAATTTATGATAAAAAGTCAGAATGTATAGTTACTACAGCTATGGCCCAAGATCTTTACAGGGAATGGAGAAAGATTAGAGCTAACAGTGAAAAGAATCAATAGGTGGCAGGCAAATTCTACCTTTTATATAGTGGATATTGTGCTTATAATCAATAGTTTCTAGTTGTATGGAAGAGAACAATAGATGAATATATCAATAAGGATAATTTGTTCATTTTATGCACAATATGGTTGGCAATACAACACTTTTTATGTGGCTTTGAAACTTGGGGTTTGATAACTTCTATTGAACATGAATTTTAGGCATGTTGCAAAAAATTTGCTTTAAAAACTGAACTCTGTAGAAGCGCTATAGTATTCAGAAATAAAAACAAAACAGAATTTGAAAAAAAAAAAAATCCGAGAAGTTATATATATATATATATATATCTATATATATATATATCTGTTGCATTTATGTTGCATTTACTTAGTCTTTGTTCTGTTGGCAGCGTATACCCATACTGGTAAAAAAAAAAAAAAAAAAAAAAAAGTACAAGCAGTATGGCACCGGATCTCAGCTAAAAGATTATTTCCTTCCTTATAGTATTTAGGGTCAAAATCTGACAGACATATGGAAGCAGGTCTAATGCTAACTCCTCCAAAATAGCAGCACAGATGTGTTACCAAAATATCATCTGTTTACTGGGTAAACATAGTATCTTCACACATTAAATGTACACACAATCTGCAGAGAGATGATGTTGCCAGTGAAGAAGCAGACACATAAGTATGAGGTCAGAAATAATCCTGGGTCACTTATCTGTGCAGACCTACATGGTATATTTCAGCTAGTTCAGTTGTTAGTCTGGTATATAAAATGGATTGTTCATAGTTTTTATGTCTTAAAAGTCTCTAATATGATGCTGCAGTTATGAATGTATTTTCCATAAATCGTAATTTTCACACTGGTAAAATGTTGGGGTTTCAACCCCAAGCCCCAAATTAGGGTTGACATATGGGTGATTCCCACAGCCCTTCCCAAAGGGGGGGTGAGTTTGCCTTTAGGCTTCCCTCCAGGGTGGGGCCGGCCTTGCAGACAGAGCCATTGGGTAAATGAGCCCCAGGTGTCTGCATTAAGTAAACAAAGGTCAGGTGTCCCACTTGGGGATAAAAGCTGGGACCACTTGCAGGAAGGGGCAGTGTCTGTCTGTGAGGTAGAGGCACTTTGTAGAGTTTCCTGTTGGGGAAGGACCTCCTGCCTCCCTGGGACTGGGCTCGTCAGGTCTGGCTTTTGTAAATGTGGGCTGTGTAGAGATTCAGGATGTGGCTTCTCTGGTCTTATGTATTTAGTTTGTTGACTCAGTTGTCTCCTGTTCCTTCTATGGGAGACTTCATGTCACCATTTATTCCACCCATTGTTGGCTGGGTGGTGTTGGGGTCAGATGGATTGATGTTGATTAAGTATAATCTGACTGACTTGTTTGTACCCCCAGTGCTCACCCATGTACTGACCCTTTTGTATCAAATACAATTTGGTTATTGGTTCATCTTTATGCTGGCTGTGTCCTTTGTGCTAGGCCTGATAATTGGGAAAACAACTGGATAGCTTAAACTGCCAGTGAAGGGAGGAAGGAGCCATTATTTTGTCTGTACTGGAAGACTGTGGCTTAAATAGAAAAACAGAAAAACCCAACCAAGCAAACAAACTTTTAAAATTATGTTTTCCTCACGCACACGTGAAGACTACAATTATGGAAGAGAGAGGTGGCAACATTTGCAATATTAGCATAAGAGTGTGAAAAAAAAATAGTCTGTTTAGTGTAGTGTTAGTGTGACATTCAGCTAAAAGAATAAATTCCTGCACTGCCTGGTGGGTAATCTAAATAAAAATTAAAAAGTAGGAAAACTAATGTTCCATGAAACTAAGTGCTATAATACATTCTGTTTCTCTCTGAGGTTTCCAAGAAATGTCTGGCTAATCTTATTTTCATCATGATCTTTTGATAGTCTCAAATACAACTTTTCTAGAGAATTGGCACACTCTAGGTGCCTCATCTTCTTTCTAGAATAGGGACAGAAAAAACCTTTCATATGACTCAGGTTTACCTTCTCTATCTTCAAAAAGGTGTAGTATTCTTTGTGAAGAACCTATCATCTATCTATTTTGCAGTAACTGCTATCTGGATCTTACAGCTACATTATAAAGGTTTTTATTTACTATTTACTAGTTGTAGAGTATATTTTTACAGTATTTATGTACTTTCTCAAATTGTAGGAACTCAAGGATGTTGCTTGCCTGTCAGCTAAGTTTGAAGCCTACAGCTTCCAAAATATCTCCATTCTCTACTGGAAGGTGTTTTGATGAATGTCTTTTAAGACAGAAATTTGAATCAATTTCATAGAAGTATATTTAAATACTGTGATAGATATCAAGACAAAGTAAAAATTATCTGCATCTTCTACTCATGTACCTATCTCTTTTTGTAATGACTGTGTCTCTATCTGTAACAGTAGTTGTAGAAGGAATTTTCTACTTTAAAAAATGAAGTCTGGTTAAGGTTTTCTTCTACATGACCTGCTTGGGACAGAATATTTATATTTACTATCTGTCATAAGAAAATAATGGCATTAGCTCGTACTTAAAGTAAGATACTTATATGAAGAACAAATAACAGTAAAGAGTACAATTCAGAAACAATTCAAATGAGTTCAGCCTCTTATAGAAAACAATAAAAGCTACGTAAAGTACTGATTTTCAGGAAGGGCCAGGATAGGATAAGGCTAGAATAGGGAGGTTTTGCCACCTGTGTGCTGTGAGTGCCACATCTGTCAGACTGCTGATGGACACCCTTTACTGTATAACTGTTAGCTGCAGCCACTTCTGCTCTATCAAGCACATAGACAACATTAGAAGATACTGACATTTCAAATTTTGGTAAAGCACACCTGTAGGGAGAGGTGCTCGGAAGATCTTGTGATGTACGGGAAGGCGTATATAAAGTAATTGCGCAGTTCATAAATCGAGCAAGTAGCAACCACCATATTGGTGTTTGTGCTTTTGTTCCCATGAAGGTTTTAACCTCCTGCAAGGGTTAGATGTGATCTGAGTGCCACATGACCGCTAATACCTTACTGCAACACACACCATTTGTATGTTACATTAAGAATGTTACTGGATCAGGACCAGAATCCTGAGGGACTCGGGGAACTAAACAATTACACATATTACAGTAAAACTGAGAATGCGGTCAATGAGTTTGTCTCTTATACTGTTAATGATCAAAGCAAAAAGATACTATTTTGGCAAAGATGTACTCCTGTCCATTGATAACACTTTAAAAACAGTTACTAACAAATTTGTTTCAATTTTAGATAGATGAATTACTTATAATATGCAAATTTAAATGTATGTACTAAAGAAGGTAACTCGGAGCAATGTAGGCAATCTATGACTGATCCTCCAAGGCACACCAATACCTGATAATTCTGTTTTGATTTTGTAATGATTTCAGTTTTGATTTTGTTTAATCGGCTAGTATGTCTCCAATCCAGATAGCTCTTTCATATTTCTAATAGCTTGCATTAATTTAGATTTAATCATCCTGTTCCTACAGTTCTAATTTAATCAGAGCAAATTAACAATTATGCTTTTGTAACAATGAGAACTGTATAAGGCCAACCTGCAATTTTTTTTCTCTTGTAATACTCTGTGTGAACTTAACATTCTTCTTCTCTCTTTCTTCATTAATTACACCTTTGGTGCACTGTACTAGGATTTTAATTTTCCTAATATAAAATTAATTGTCATCAATATCACTGCCTTTTGTGTTCAGAAAAGTATCAGTTAGAAATAGTTTGGTTAAGTCAGTGTGTTCTTCATCAAACCTATTCCCATTGTCTTTTCATTGTCGGAATCACAATTAATTTAGTTGATATATTTTAAAAATATGTTCTATGTTTATCAGCCAAAAGAGACAACATGGAATAGGATTGCAGACTGATTAGAAAATAGAGATTATTAAATATTGTACACTATACTTAGAAGTAAGAATATCTTTATATCCATCTAAAAAGAAATATTTATTTTATATTAATTTGCTGCTAACATTCAGATTGAAGTTCTAGCAACTAAAAAGTCAAACAGATGATGTTTTAATGACACATTATCCCTCCATGGAGACATATATGAACCTAAGTCTATGTACGAGTAAGGAATTTTACTGCCTGAAGGTACTGCCATTTTGAAGGAGATAAGTACTGTAGGACTGAGAATTTGTTTTGTGAGTATCTTATAAGCTTCAAGCTTATCAATGCAGTGAAGTTGACAAAGAGACTGAGTCAGCAGACAAGATGCTGCAACAATACGCTCTATTTTAGTTTACCCATGTTTACACAGTAATTTGCAGATACAAGCGAGCTCATGCAGTGTTACAGACCAGCCTGTCGCTAACCAGATGCTTGTCAGCTCCAACCAGGAAGCCTTGAAGGCAAGTTAGTGTGGTGCTACAGCTGAGCTCTGCCTCTATGCACAGCTTGTTATTCTGGGCTTGGCACTGCTCTATTTGTGACTAAACAGCTGTTTAAACTGAAAATAACTCTGAAAGAAAGCTGAATCCTGGGGTGGGGGAAGGCTACAGGTGAAGAACTACCTGGATCCTGGTTAGATCAACTAGTGTTAGCACAGATGGTAAAATGGGGGTAGCTGTCTAGGGTCTGCATGCGAAAGTAGCTCACTTTGACAGAGACGAATGGAGGCAAATCTGTTACTGGGTGGATAAGCCTAACACAAGCAGATGCTTTTCATTTAAGAGATCAATTTAGAAGTTTTATCACTTTGTTAATTCTGAATGTGATCAGCTAAATAAAGAACTTTGGGCATCTTTCATGTCCTAAAGTACTTTTTTTTTTTTTTTTAAATCTGACCTCAACATTGCAAAATTATACATGACATCAGCAGGAGCAGCCAGAATATTAAGCACATTATGGAATCAGGGTCAGGATCTAAGTATTATATATGTGGTTATAATAACCATGTGATAGTAAAGAATTATTAATCCTCTAACCTGCATTAAGCCATGCTGCTTAAGGTTACATCCAAATATTTTAAAAACTGAGAGTCAGTTAAAAGCTTTAACACAGTATATCTGCCAGATATCTAATTTCCTGTTCTCAGCTCCAGTATAGTAAAAGCTGGAGAATCTGATTATCCTAATAATTCCAAAACTGTAAGGTGTCTCAGTGAATATATTTTAAAGAATAAATTTAATGAAAGTGTGTCATAATATTGTGATAGATGTAAAGTTCTTTATGATAAAAATTGATCTGTGTCTTCTATTTTAATTATAGAATAGAATAGAATCACAAAATAATTTAGGTGGAAGGTACTCCTGGAGGTCTCTAGTCCAACTCCCCTACTCAAAACAGGTTCAATAAGATCAGATTGCTCAGAACCTTTTTCAGTCAATTCTTGAACACTTCCAAGGTTGGAAATCCCATCACCTTTCTGAGCAACTATTTCAAGTATTTTACTACCCTCATGGTAAAAAAAAAAAAAAAAAAAAAAAATTCTTCCTTACATCTAGTCATAATTTCTTATGCTCCATAGTGTTTCCAGTGCCTCTAACCCTTAATCTACCTTTTGCTTTTACTATGACTCTGTTTACTTGTGACAAAATTAAAAAGCAATGTATTATTTTCTTAAAATAATGCAGTATATTTAAGCCTTCCTTAATATGGCCTGCCTGGGTGAAATATATTGATTTAGAGTACAAAGTATACCACAGTCTAGAATAAAGATGCTGATGTTTTGAGACACAAGCTAGTAGAGATTATCACAAAGCAACTTCTTCAGGCAGTGTTGTAGTTTGAGCTCAGAGGGCAACTGAACACCATGCAGCTGCTAGATCCTTCCTTCCCCCTCAAGGCTGGGAAGGAGAAAAAACCCAACAAAAAGCCTCCAGAATTGAGGAAGAACAGGGAGGGTTGACTCACCAGTTATGGTCATGGACAAAAGGCAGACTCAATTGGGGAAGAAAGAGAACATCAATTTAATTTGAACACCACCACCAACACTGAATTTACCAATCAAACAGTAGGAGTGAGAAGTACAACTACATCTTAAAAACACCTTCCCTCCACCCCTCCGGGCTGAGGGTTGTTCCAAGATTCTCTACCTCCCACCCCCACAGTGGCACAGGGGAGGAGGGACAAGGGCTTTGGTCAGTTCATCACCCCTTGTTTCTACTGCTCCTTCCTCCTCAGGGGGAGGATCCCTCCCACTCTTGCCCTCCTCCAGCATGGGGTCCCTTTCACGGGAGACAGTCCTTCATTAAATTTTCCAATGTGGGTCCTTCCAGTGTGTGTCCCTTCTGCAGGCTGCAGTCCTCCCAGCAAGAGGCTGCTCCAGTGTGGCCTTCCCTTAGAGCCATGGCCTTCTTAGGGCACAGTCAGCTGCTTTGGGGTGGGGTCCTCCATGAGCTGCAGGTAGGGATCTTCTCCACTGTGGACCTCCATGGGGTTCAGTGGGACAGCCTGACCTCTCACTACAGACTGCAGGGGAATGTCTGCTCCAGCATACCTGCCCTTCCTCCTTTCTTCAGTTGACCTCAGTGTTTGCATAGCTATTTCCCTCACAACTCCTCCTCCTCCCACGTTCCATTTCCTAAATATGTCATCACAGAGGTGCAGCCACTGTTGCTAATTTGGTTTCGCCTTGACTAGAGTTGGGTCTGATTTGCATCTGGAGGAGCTTCTAGAAACTTCTCACAGGGGCCACCTCTGTATCCTCCTCCCCTGCTATCAAAACGCTACCACACATAAACCCAGCACAGCGAGATAAGAGTCAATTATTAAGAAACAGTGGGAGTGCTACAGAAACTTTTTTTTTTCCTCTGTTTTAAGGAGGATTTATGGTTTGTATATTTTTTTTTTCTTTTATAAGAAGAAAAAAAGTCTCAATTCTGTTGCCGAACCTGAAACACTACTCTAGTCCATCATTATGTGGTTTTATTTCTTCTCTTACTTCTGTGTATTTCCTTAACTGTAAACATTTTGATGAGACAATTTTAAGTCACTTCTTTGGGCAGTGATGACAACCTTTGAACTCAATTCATAAAGAGCAGATACTTAATTAGGAGTTAGAAACCACTTGAATGAAGAAACTGATTTTGAAAGTGTGGTGAATTGACCCCAGCCAGCAGCTAAGCACCCACACAGCCTCTTGCTCACTCCTCTCAGCATCAACATGGTGGAGGAGAGAATATGAAGAACAAAAGCAAGAAAACTCATGTATTAAGGTAAAGACAAACTGGTAAGTGAAGGAAAGAGAAAAAAAACCCCAACAAACAAGTGATGCAAAAACAATCACTTGGCACCTCCCACAAGCAAAATGATGCCCAGACAGCCTCTAAGCAATGTCCACCCTTATAAGTCAACCACCTTTCTTCCTTTACTTCCAGTTTTTATTGCTAAGTATGACATCATATGGTATGGCATACCACCTTTTGACAATTTTGGTCAGCTGTCACAGCTGTGTCCTCTCCCAAATTCTTGCTCACCCCCAGCTTATTCACTGAGGGGGGATGGGGGGAGAAAACTTTAACACTGTACAAACACTCTTTAACAATAACAAAAACACTGATGTATTATCAATACTGTTTCATCCACAGATCCGAAACTCAGCACAATGTGGTCTGCTAAAGAGAGTTAACTCCATCCTGTTCAGACCCAGTACAAAAAGTAATCCAAGCCTTCCACTTTTCATCTAAAAAATACCAACAAATTTTTAGCATCTCAAATACCTCATCTTTATGTTCTTGAAAGTAATCTTCAGATTTCCTGCACAAAAATCCAAAGGGGAGGAAGGAGGCAGTTGGACAGAGAACCAACAAAACAGAAGGCTATGCTACAAATGTTATTTTATTCACATATTCATTTGTGATATGATGCAAATTTTTCATTGCGATACCTGTGAACAATTTGCAAGTTTTCCATATGAAGACTTGCCACTAAATAATTTAATTTTTTTCTGATTTCCATATTAATACTTATATTCTTTAGTCATAGCTCCCAAGAGACCTTTGTGTTCTTACTTATCAACTACAGTTTATAAACTTAGAGTGTACTTGTCTTAGCTTCAGTTTGTTATTATAACAAGCCTGAAGCGGTTAGAAAAGTAGCAAGAAGCAAATTGTTCTACAGGTGCTGTAAAATCAGACAGCTCCATGGAATTTACTGCAGGTACACTACTTATGTTCACTTCATGCACAAGTATTTACTCTCACTATGGCTCTAAGAGAAGATTTGAGTCCAAGGCAGTTTGTTTAGCTTTTCTTCATAGTCGACGTATATAGATGTGTGCTTCCAAAGGGTTAGCTAGTCTAATTACATGAAAAGTAAAGTCTTCTAGAAGTTCCTGTATTAAATCAGCTTGATAACAACTTAGATCTTAAAACTTATCTTTTAAATGTTTGAAGCTGTGTCAGATAAAGCCCACTGCTGTTGTCTATATGTGTAACAGGTGCATTTTATTCTTAGACTACATTCTCTGTTCTGATATGATGGCTTTCCAGAGACTTCTGGAAAAAAAATAAACCCCAGAATTTAGGGTTATTTTTCACAATAATTAATTTCCTGACCCTTTCCAGGGCGTGATTTTATCATTCATGGCACTTAGAGGTTGGTTTCAGCAAATTTGACACAGTGTAGGGAAACATATAAGTAGTGGAGTATACACAGAACAGAATGACTTTATATTAGTACATAGAAAAATTTTCTTCTGAAAATAGGTATAAAGAGTATCATAACAAAATAAAACAAAAACCTAAGGAGGAGAATACCTGGAAACTTGAATCTATCACTTTTAGTTATATAATAAATGCTGTTGGTTTAATAAAACTTCATCTATCAAATTTATGACAGTTGTAAATGCAAATGAACTGTCTCTTGGTATGTTTATAAATGTATTTGAAAATGTACATAACACTTTTCAGAGGCTCCTGACAATCACAATTCACTTTCATAAGAACAGGATCATGAAGTTCTTACCGCAAGTTTAGAAGCATATAAAGGATTTATGTCCTGTAAACCATCTTTTGTGAAAAGATTCATTCATACATGAAATTTGGGGGATCTAAATATAAAAGATGATCTGCATTTGTTTTTTCATGCATAAACTAAAGCAAGTCAGTTTGCTAGAGCAAACTATTTCCACAAAAAAGACCAAATTACTTCAATTGTGATAAGAGGAACAAAGCTTTCTTACAGAAACTACTGAAACACAGAACATCAGGAACAAGGAGATCCTGAAGAAAAGATGCAGAAAAACATCCAAGTATCTCACCTACTCATGGAATGTACTTTTGTTGATTTTTATAGATGGATCTCTCAGGGGAATCTATCAGTTAACAGTCAGCAAAACCAGGTGAGAATGGAAGAACATATCCATTGTTAGAGCAGTAAGACAAAGAGTTGGTAGGAAAAAACTTGATCTTACACAGTACTTTTCCAGGTCAGACTTACTGAAGTTAAAGCATTTAGAGATGAATTTTAATAGTATTCCTATAGTACATAAATACAACAGAAATGACAGACATAAGGGAATATGGCCACATGAAAGAACACTGCAGTAACAAACCAAGGAAGCTAATAATTTTTTGATCACAGATACTCAAGATTTGTAACTGAAAGCTGAGTAAAACACCTACAAAACCCCCAAGCCAAACAACTGCTCCCCTGCCACTTTTCCTTTGTCTTTAATGATCAGAAACAGAGAGGACTTTTATTGATATTGATGTGGATGTTATGAAACTGTATTCCTCACTGCTGGTTGTCAGCAAAGTAATATGAAGAACTCCTGCTAAGCAGGGATGCAATATGCAGTCATTTCAACTACAGACATGTGAAGTAATTTGTGACTTTCAACTATCTAGGCTATGGTAAAACTAAAAGGGATAGAAGTAGTGGAAGAAGCCATCAGGATACTTAAAATGTGGTACTCCATTACTTTTTTGGTTTGTTTACTTCAGGAGAACATGAGATGCTGTGGAAAAAATATTATCATACAACTGGTAGGTTAATTGTATCAAGACTGCGTTTTTTATTGGCATCATTTCTGCTTTCAGTGCAGCTTCAGGTGATGTATTAGGAAGGTGCAAACATTCATAGACAGACACAACCGCAGCTTATTTCCTCTTCAAATCAGTTTAATCATGCACTCTTATCACAGCTCACCTGAATAATTTGCTAAGGGAAGGGAGAACAGTGAGATAATGTGAAAATTATATATATCTTCATTGTAATTCTTTAACTGAACATGACTTAAAGTAGTTTCAATTAGGGTTAAGCACAATTTATTAGTCTCTTAATTAATACTTGTTTGGTCTTCATTGTTTAATAACTGACGTTGCATAAACTGTTGCTTACTTCTAGAGATGTTCATATGATAACAATCAGTGAAATGGTTCCCGATATTTGGCTCCTGTTAACTTGAACTGCTATAAGTGACAATAGTTCTTTGGCAGTATTAAAGAAACCTTTGAGACACAGTATAGTCTCCTGCTAAGGTGTAATATCAGATACTGCAATTTACATATTTGAACATGACACACAAGCTACTGCAGAATCAAAAGTAAAACATGATTCCCCTCAATTCTGTCATCAGAGCTGTCCTCCATTCTCTGTAGGCATACCTTTAAAGAGGAAAAGGTTAGTCATAAAGAAGGATAAAATAGTAATCTAGACCATTATCAGTAAGAGAGCTTGGATTTAGGGGCTTATCACTAAGAAGAATTTAGTCTTATCTGAATTTGTCAATGGTAATGAAATGTGTGACTGAGATGGATCTAATTTAAGAACAAAGATTCAAGTGCATTTTAGGAGCACATTAACTGCAATTGAGAAGTGTAAGGTTCTGTGTATCAGCTTCTGAGTTTTTAATCAGTTCAATGACCGAATTAAGGAGTTGATTTTGCTGTAGCTGTTAGTATAATAGAGTAACAGTTCTTCACTATTGGCTGTTTTCAACAAGGAAAAGCTAACAAAAAATGTTTGTATCAGATGTTATAATTATCAAAGTTAAGATTAATATTTACTCCTAATTCTTCCCTTTTCTTAGAAAAATGCAGTGTTTGTTTCCTCAGAAAGACCAAAAAGAGAATAAAAAACATGGAAATAAATCCAGGAAAGAGTTCAGGATAGAAATTGAAAGAGTTATATGTCAGCTGAAAAATAAGTAACTGGAGAAAGAAGGGATACAGTTTTATCAAGAAATTGAATAAGCAAATAACAAATGCAACTACAGACATATAAGATACATTTTACTGCATTAGACAAGAAATGTCTGATAAATCATTCAGATTTAATTGGTTGAGAGAACTGGATCATTTTCTGAAAAAAAACCAAAACAAAACAAAAAAAAAAAACAACAAAACCAACCCACAATTCTGAGATTTATTAGCTGATAATACTGTTATTAAAATGCTTTTTGCACAAAATTTTCAGAAAACAAAAAGAAAGTAAACATTTCTATGAAAAGGGGAACTTACTTAAACACTACATTTGGAACAATGCTCTAGTTTTTATTGTTACAAAGAAACTCTCTTATGAAAATATACCGAAACCTCTTTTGTAACTTAAAAGATGGCATGGAAAGAGGGTATGTGTACCAGCCAGCAGAACTCTTTGCTAAGGTGGGTTTTGCTCAAGAATATACGTGGAATTTATTCTAAATTTCAGTTTTTAAATTTCTTCTAAATTGCTATCATATATCATTAAATGAAAAAATAAATTTATTTTGTTGTTTTGTTTCTTTTATAATGAAGTCACAAAGGGCTCCATCAGCTCTGATTGAATTTGATAGTTCAACCAGTCCAATTAAATTTATTATCTTGTAAAGATTCACAACAAGATATATGTTCATAAATTTGAAAACTTTGAATAGTGTCCAAAGTTGGAGCTTTGCTCAAACCAGGCCATAATATTTTAGTCAGTTCCTCACACTGTCATGGTCTGATGAGCCATTTCACAGTCTGATTTCATAAGAGATTTTGCAGTAGAAAATAACATAAAATGTTCAAAGTAAGCTTCAGATAATTTGTGCTTTATCTTCTCAATTAATATTCTTGATTTTCTGTGAATACAGAATTTTACATAGTCCACAGCATACATAAATGCAAAAACACTTAATTGCTGGTGTTCTATATGTGACTGTATGTGAAAGAAATTATTTAAGTTATTTCTATTTTTTCTTATTTGGTGATGAGGGAACTAACAGAAATATGTGAAATTGAGACTTAGGAATCTAAATGCCTCTTGGTTCTGTCTTGTTTCCAGCATTACCTAAGTCTTCAGGCAACTGTCTAGTATCTTGAGGTTTCTTGCTTAGATACCTATGCTCAGAAGTACTTTGTCTAAGAATATATAGACTTCTTTCTCACATAAAGTCTGTTATATTCCAGAGTTTGTGTGAAACCAGTTCCCCTCTGCACAATACATTTTTTTTTCATACTACATTTTGGTTGTAATGATGCTGATCTTTTATACATCGAAGATTAATAGAAAGTGGTCCCATGATCAAGCTGACGTGATAGGTTTCAAATATGCATCCCCCACATCTCAATAAAATTTCATTGATAAAGAATCATTCCAGGTAAATGGATGTATTGATCTAACCCAGCCCCTGAGGAATCAAGAATGCAGGAGTAACTGAGACTAGTAATAAATCAGGATAGAAGAACCTTTCTACTTCAGTGTAGTGACTTTTTAAAGATTTAATATTTTTAAACTAAAAAGAATGTTTAGTGAATCCTTATAAATGACTCATGAAGGCTAAGGCACTCATGTGCAAAAAGACAGTTCTGTCTTCTCTTTTTGAGTCTGTTTTTCTTATAATAATCTAGTATATAATAAATACTCAAGATGCAATTATTTACCATTTCCTTTCCCAGAAGGAAATTCAAACCTTTCATGCAAATGTTTTTCTGTATGTTTTCCCGGTCCAGTTTAGAAATTCTGATTAAATTAAAACGAATTTCTGAGACTAATTGCATAAGACAAAGTCTATCTACAGAAAGGTCCCATGCATTCCATAGCATAGGTTGATCAGCACATGTATGGAAACATATCTTTTCAGGAGAGTAAAGAAAGTGATAATAAACCTAAAGATAAGTGTTTTGAATCAGTCACTAACACATATGGGTTCCGGAGTACTAAGATATGACCTCCTTTCCCCACATGGTTCTTTCATGCTACCACAACCTGCTTTGCACCTTCAAACCTCTCCTTCCAAATTTCATGCCACACTGAGGTCATAATACGCTAACCCTCAGTTTTATGTTATAAAACCATTACTCTGGACAGCTTTAGGTATTTCTCCTGTTTTCAAGGTCTACATTGTTAAATAATAAAGGACCACAGAGCTAACTCAATTTCTGGATCTCTTCTCACCGCTCCATTGATAGCTCACTCATGCTTTTATGAACCACTCTAGGGAACGCTGTTCAAGACAAACCAATTAGAAAGAAGGATTAGTTTGAGCAGTTTTGAAGCAAATCATTCAGCAGTCTCAGTTCTCTCGACCTTTATTCATGTGAAAGATGATCTAGTCCCTTAATAATCTTTGTAGCCCAGTGGTGAACTAAATCTGTTATGTCCATGCCTCTCCTGTACTGCAGAGTCCAGAAACTGGACACAGTACTCCAGAAGTGGCCTCGCCATCAATGAGGAGATGGGAAAAATTACCTCCCTTGACATGCTGGTAATGATCTTCCTAATGCAGCCCAGAATTGATGACCTTCTTTGCCACAAGGGTTCATTGCTGACTCATATTCAACTTGCTGTCCACCAGGACCCCAAGGTCCTTCTTATCAGAGATGCTTTCTAGCCAGTCAGCCCCGAGTATGTACTGATGCCTGGGTTATTTCTCCCTAGGGGCAGGATTTTTATTTCTCTCTGTTTGAGATTCCTGTTGAGTTCCCTCTGAATGGCAGCACAACTAATGGTTGCATCAATTACTTCTCACAGTTTTATATCTGCCAACTTGCTGAAGGTGCGCTTGGTCCCATCAGCCAGATCACTGATGTTAAACAGTATTGGATTCAGTACTGACCCCATGGGTTACATTGCATCTCAGAATGAAATGGTTTTGGGGTTCCTGGAGTGTTTTCTCCTACTCCAGAATATAATTAATTTTATAGGGAGAGAAAAACTTGCAAAAAGCAAGCATAGTGGTAGACATTTAACAAGTAGGAAGGACTGCCATGTCTATGGAGTGTATACTGAAAGTAGGAACTTGCCTCCAGTGATTATTTTGGAGTACTCATGGCTCAAGATAATCTAACCTACTCTGAGCTTTCTTCAAATTTCATCATTACTCCAGATGAAAGTTGCACTGCTTATTACCAGAATGTTGTCCAGGCACAGACTTGCAGTTTCAGTTGCATTCAAATGGGATGAGTGATGGCATACTTAAAGGTCTAGTTCCACCATGTCCATTCTGTGCAGAAAGAGAGATACTTGTGATGAAAGATGTGAGCTTTCAAACCAACATGCAGATGTCCAAGTTGCCAACTTAGATTTGTTTAATTGAGTACTTACTGTATTTCAAACAACACCAAAGGGACCGATTAAAAGCATTTTTTGTTGTTTGAGAATAGATTGCAGAATGTATGCATATATAAACATGGACATAAGTGCTTTCTTAATTATCTATCTCAATGTTTATATGATTAGTCTTGTTCCTACATTGATAAGACTCAAACACTAATGTTATTTAATTTCTTTAGAAGAAGATAAGATATTTTCAGGATTCTTTTTTTCTATGTTCATATTTCACTTATCATCCATCACACTCTTATTTTGACAAGAGTTTTTTTTTTTTTTTTTTTTTTTCCTGCTGCCATTAAAAGTTGTCCTGGTAGCATACTTTTCTGTCATTGCAGTTGTTTCATCAAGTTTCTTTTCCAGTCCTCCAGATTAAAAAAAAAATAAAAAAAAAATGCAAAAATGTTTGAAACCAAGCCCAAAATAAGCAGCACACAATTAAAAAAACCCCAAAAACTTCTCATCCTCCTGCCCTGATCTGTAAGACTTGGAACACTCCTCCTTTCCTCCTGTTTTTGTGGTTGTTTTGGTTTTTGTTTTGTTTTGTTTTGTTTTTTAACACCAGTACTCCAGCCAAAGGGTCGCTGTCATATAGTCCCTTTAGTAAGTCTTGATTATTGCTACATCACATCTTTTCTCCATCTTGTTGCATTTCCTCTTCAGCGCAGTTGATTTTGTTTCATTCTATACTGCTAAATCTCTGTTTGGAGCAGCTGAAACTGAGCCCTCACTTACAGGAAAAGATCCATGATCCATGACATGACTACTGAGACAAAAGTGTATTGTGATTTTCATTCTTTTTTTTTTTTTCTTCTTTTTTCCCCCCAGTTTTCTAAAAATAGCATCAGAGATAAGAAGACGTGGATCTGGTTTTCCTTGTTGTAATTTCAGAGTTGGAGGGAAATAGATACCTTTCTGGGAAACGAGAAGGAGAAGAAACAAAGAAACCAGCCTTGCACAGCTAGGGCCACTTGACCATCTCAACTGTTCTTAATGTGGATGACCAACATGCTTCAGGAATTTCTAATATTCTAGCCCTGTTTTCAAAATTTACACTGGTAACATGTCACTGTTTGCTTATGATAACTATCATATTTCACTACAACTTTCCACTGTCAAAGTTCTATGTTGGAGACTGGGAGGAATCCAATACTGGAATCTAAACAAAACACTTAATATAGTTGTGAAAGCAACCATGTATCAAAGTATATGTCCCAAATTTCGTTTCCTTTTCCCTCCTGCATTGTTTCTCACCAAAGACAGTGCAGCCGAGTCTAGAGTACTATGAACATCAGAAAAGTACCCATTAAAAACCACATCAGAATAAATACATCTTGGACAAAGCAACACATTCTAATGAGAAGATATTTGTCAAAAATATTTTAACTAGCTCTGGTCAGTACACTCAATTGTCTTTTTTTCCCCATGATGAAAGCAGCATCCTGAGCTGTTATCATATATTTCAAGATATACAACCAAAAATAAATTCAGTAGTACAATGTGAGATTTTAGATAAGAATTTCTAAAATACTTTGTTTAGAAATATTACTGGGTCTACAGTTATTATTCAAGCAATCAGAACACAATATGCAAAGTGAATAAGATCAAGGACAGGCCATAAAATTGGTGAAGTTCCTTGAAAGTCAGAAGTATGTGTTACATTTTTCTTATTTTCTCATATTATTGCCCATTTTATAAAACCAGCATAAATTTATCAATGCTCAAAATGTTCAACATCACTTTTTTTTTTTTCTACTTCAATATTTTGTTTTGCAAAGTAAAATTTAAAATTTAATATAAAAGAGAACTGATTAATCCTTAAATATGAAGACATCATTACCCCTGGTTTATCACTTTATCTTAAGAAATTTGTCTCTTACTCATTGGTTATTGATAATAATATAACATTTGAAAAGTTATTTGAGCCATGAAATAATGACTTTCAGTTTTGAAGTGGCATCACTATAAATCTTATTGCTATAATTGATTTTAATGTTAATAGTTCTTTGTTTAACTTAACAGGTTAAGTCTTCTAATGGAGAAAATGCTAGGAAAACCATTAGAATGTGAGGAAAAAAAGATCAGCATATCAAATACTAAGGCTACCAGCATGCCAAAAAAATCCTGTATTGGATCACAATATTCTCCTTTAAAGCTAGAGTGAAAGGAGACGTTCAGTTTATAGCATTGGAAATGCTAAAAATTATACATTATACTGCTCAAAGTGGCATTACTCTGCAGTAAGTGTCTTAATGCATTAAAGCGAGGTATTATTGTATACTCATTATGAGCCATTTGATTTTTAATTGCCCATTTGCCAGAGGAAGTGATTTTCTTTTTTTTTTTTTTCCCCAAAAAAACAACAAACACAAAACAAACAAAAAACCCACAAACAAACAAACAAACAAACCCACAAACAAAGTAGTAATAGGGTTGTTTGGGGTTTTGTTTTGTTTTGTTTTGTTTTTTTTTAAGTTGTCATCAGTCTTTGAGGTAAAGAGTGGGCAAGTAGTTTATATGCCAAAGCAGGGAAATTTTTAGAATTGTGCTGCAAGGTTGTTAAATTAATACACTTAATGAGACACAGGAATTGTTTCAGTTTCTGATTAAGGCTCTTGGGACCAATTATCCAGCTAGGATAAATCAATAGCTTCCATGACAGAAAATACTTCTGCTGTATGTTTTTCATTACAGGTGGAAAGCAATTTTATTTCTCATACTTTGGAAGGAAAGTAACGACTAACAGCACAGCTTGAAAATCTGTAGGGTAGGGACTATTTGTTTATTCATTTTTTTCCATTGTGTCTAGCAACCTTGAGGCTTGATTCTTGATATGGGTCTCTTGATGGTTATCACAGTTAATAGCAGAATACTTTCAGTCTTTGCTAAACTACTACTCATCTGTGTGAGAAACATGCAGTGAAAACTGAATTCATGAAGGCAGAAGCTCTTTTCGAGTTAAGGAAATAACAAAAATTATGAGTAACCTCAAGGAGCAAGAAGGAAGATAAAAGCTTGAGAACTCAGAAAAGTGGAATGATTGAGCTTTTTTTTTTTTTTTTTCAGATAGTGTTACTTTATAGTGCTCAGAGATAAAGACAGTATTGCCAAAGAGATACAGCAATACTGTTTAATTCTAAAACAAAAGTTTTGGGTTTAGATGCATTTTCACATGGAACTCAGAGTTGGTTCTGTACCTTTTTTAAAAGGAAAATGACTAGCCAAAATTATCAAAATTCTAGTTTTATCAAAAGTCCTTAATGTAGGCTTTTCAGTAAAAACTTAGTCAACAAATCTTCTATTCAAACATCTCATTTATTTTATGAATTAAAAAATATTTCTAACTTTGATACACTTTATTTTGGATCCTATGTGATAGTATGAGGTAATAAATGGAACTTTGAATAAAATATTTTTAATTTACCAAAATAAAAACTCATTCTCTATAAAATATTTTTTTCTACAAATTTTGAACATGTGAAATGCTTCCAAGACTGATATTTCCTAATATCTATAGGAATCAACTTTTAAAGGACAACATTGTAATATATTTCAAGATTTTTGTGGTTTATTTCAATGCTTTCTTGAAAACATTTCATTGACAGAAAAAGGCTTAATATGTTTTTCTGCTCTTACATAGTTATATAATTTTTTGATTAATGGAAGAGGTGAGTATCTGGCTTGTGATATTTAGACTGAACTAATTCTGAAATGCAAAGATAAAGAAAAAGGGTTCTCTGTAGATTACTTGAACTAACTGCAAAATCACTGGGAACAGATACCAGGCATGTCTGTGATAGGAATTCATAATTCTGGATACAACATGAACAAGTTCTAAAAAAATATTTCTTATTGACATGTAAGTAATTTTTATCATTAAAATATCCCTGATTCCAGTAGACATGATCTAGAATTTTTATACTAGTGAAACTTTAATTTAGCATGGGAAAATTTAAATGCTTATCATGAACTCGTATTTAAAAGTGAAATGGTAGCCAGAGCCAGATAAATTCACAGACTTTGTCTGATCACTAACATTACTTATGCATACGCTGTTAAAATAGATGTCACCATTGCACATGACAAAAAGACAAAAAATATATTACTGTATCTGGGTACATTATGAAAGCTATTTTCGTATCACAAAGGACTTGAAATATCATTTTATTTTAAATAGAAGTAATTTTCCTTCATCTGATCCATATGGTTTTGAAGTTTATGTTTATTTCATGACAACCTAGAAATAGCTCAGTGATTTTATTATGACTCCAATACAAATTAATGGAAGGAGTGTCTCAGAACCATTATTAATTGCTGCAATGATATTTTAAACATTAATTTTAAAATTTGTACAAAAAGCCAGTTGTCATTTTTTTCTTTTTTTTATGTTGACAGTAGTCTTAAAAAGTGAGTGGAAACAGAAAATTATGAACAAAATTCTAAACATTTTTGGTTTACATTAAATATGTTATTCCTGACCTCATCCAGAGTACTAAGCCTAATTATTAACCACTTATTCCTAACTACTAATTTCAGTTCTCTTTAGTGCCTAAATCTAAATATTATTCTTCAAGTACATTTTAAATATTTTATTTTATTTTATGAAATAGAATAAACTTTACATTGAACAGTCCTCCTGCCTCAGGCTATGTTTTTTTCTTTAATTAAAGTAGCATTTTTGTTATGTGACATTTCTAAGAAACACTTCTATCCTGACCTCTGAAGTTTATAATCACAGACTTTGTTCTTTAGGTTGTTTCAACATAATCTTTCTTCCCCTAATTTATCTTTATTCAAATAAATGAAACATTTTTCTTGAGTTTGTATTTCAATTGTGGAACTCATTGCTGGAGACTCAGAAAAGCATGCAGAAAATGTCTAGAAATATTCAAGGAAGAATGACCTAACAAGGACTGTTGAATACAAACATGAACATGCAAAATGTAGCTCAAGAAATCCTAATCTTTGGATTAATGAAGTGAGAAGAAGATCCTGGAGGATGCTGAAGAAAGTATTACAGTATATTTGCTGTGGCTTTCTATGTTTTCTCTACTCATCTTGTACTGTCAGACACAGAATACACACAATACTGGGCTAGGTTAATTTTGTCCTAAATTTCTAGTATTGGGATTATGTATACTAATTACAAAGGTGGTAAAGATGTACAAGATATTTACATAGTGGAAATAGTTTTCTGTATACACCCTGGCAGAAGATTGAAAGAAAGCTTTAAAGATGGTCAGGGGCTAGATCTCCACTTTCTTAGTCTAGTGAAAACAAGTGGAAGGGGTGATCTAAAAGCAGCTTTCTACCACTTGAAGGGGTGTTACAGAGGTGATAGAGCTAAAATCTTTTACGCCATAACAGATGATATAAAACTGAGCAAGACTCATAAAATGTATCTTTGGAGGTTCTGGTTACTAAATAGTACTTAATGTTGGCTTTAAGCAGGAGGTCGGAGTAGATGACCTCTTTTCCAATGACAGTGATACTTTCCTATATTTGAAAATTAGGATGCCATAGGCTTGAAAGAAAATTTTATAAACATTCTGTGGTCTCAGTTTTTCTTAAATACAAATAAATAAACTAATCACATTAGAATCCCATTTCTTTTTTCTCTAGTAAATCATGAATCTTTATTAACAAAGGGGTTTATTTATTTATTTATTTATTAAACTCACATGATTTTGTGGGACCTTACATGCAACCTCTGATTGCTTTCCTTTGGCAATACTAAATCTCATACTCTATAACAACACTTACAACTTTTGGAGGAACAGTACGGTGAGTGAAGAATACTAAGAGCAAAAAACTGCCAAGTCCAGAAGTTCAGCTAGCATAATATCTTGTCCTGACACAGTTATAGCACCAGTAACTATAACTGATATCCAGGAAGCAGTAAAAACGCAGGTCATCATACAGAGATACATTTCTGGTGCAATGTCCCAGCTTTCACTAACCTGTTGTTTAGGCTTAAAAGAAATCAAACACAAGAATATTTTTGTTTACACTGTAAGTAAGAACCAACCCCCACTAATTAAAATCTCATATATTGATTCTGCAGTTCCTGTTCTGGAAAATGATACAATTTACCCTTAAAATAGATCTTGAGTTCATGTCCCATTCTCTGATACACATCCAAAACAAAAGGACTGAGCTTTACTGAAATGTACAGAGGTATCTTCTATTAACCTAAGTTCTCCCTTCACTATTAAAATGAGGTTGAAACTTGTTATTTAACAAAAGTAATATTTTAATGGCTTTGATACATAATTATATGACTTACAGTACTCAATTTAGATATTCCCACATACATATCTATCATCTATCTATCTATCTATCTATCTATCTATCTATCTATCTATCTATCTATCTATCTATCTATCTCTCTCTATATATCTACACACATGGATTTCCCAGAAGAAATCTACACATATGATAATATCTTATGAACTTTTAAAAATGGAACACATCATGTCACAGAGTGGTGCTGTGCCAGGCGCACCCGCCGGGTGCGAGCAGAGCTCCTTGGCTGCTGAGGCGCAGCAGCTCGGCGCTGCCTTTGCTCTCGGGGCCTCGCGGCAGTTGGGGCCTTTGGCCAGCGGGAGCCGCTACTGACTGCAGGTCAGGTTGGGCCTGGGGATAAATGGAGTCCCCGGGGGGAGACATTGGGAGCTCGTCCCCTGGAGCAGCAGCTGCGGGCGAGGACTCTCCCCTGGGGTCAGGACGCTGCCCAAGGAAACTCCTCGAGGGGCCTTGGGTCGGGACGCTGCCCTGAGCAGGTCCTCGGGGGTGAGAGCCCTCGCTTGTCAGGTGGGTGATAGAGCGTTTTGGTTTGCTGTTAAACCCTAGGTAGCAGGGCTTTGTAAAGTGTTTGAGGTTGCTGTTAAACCCCAGGGCTTTGTCTGCATTTTGGGTTGCCATTAAACCCCATTAAGTTCTTTGTTATGCTTTCTGGGTTGCGGTTAAACCCTAGAAAGTTGTTCTGTTCTCCTCTCACAGACATTCAAACCTGTAATTTATGGAGAGCTAGTAATCTATGTTAATAATAATTATTTATATTTGGTGGTTGGCTGTTTAATTGAGAGCATCCGTTAACAGGTGCATGATATGCAGAAACGATATGTAGGAAACATCTAAGTCAAACTGTCAGTAAAATAAAATTATAAAACCATAGAATGCTTTGGGTTGGAAGCTTGGGTGTTTTTTTGTTTGTTTGTTTTGGTTTTGGTTTGTTTTTTTATTTTAATTGGAGAGGTGTTCCAGGCTTCTGGTCATTTTCATGGCCTTCCTCTGGTCCAAACTCTCTTAGGATATCTAAGTCCTTGTCCTTGATCTCACTGTGATCTTTCCTCTGGGAGCCTTGCGAGATGTATAATAGAGGGAGGTGAGACAACAAGAGAAATAGTGAGATCAATACTGAGTTAAGGGTGATTTTTTCCAGATTACAAGGGTTTTTTTTGTGAGTAATCATTTTACATCCCAAAACGAAACTTCAAAATTGTAAGTTCAAACACCAAAATGTGGTCCATGTAGAAGGGCAACTGTTACTCTTGATAGGAAACTTTCATAAAGCTCATTAATATTTTGCTGTTAATTTTAATCAGAAATAAACTGGAAATAAACATTTACTCTAGAAATCAAAGCATAAATATGTGTGTTAAGCTTTTACAAATGAAGAAATATATGTGAAAGACTTTTTTTCTTATACTATCTTCATTTTCTTTGTTGACTAACAATTTTATATCTATCTTCTGTGGTGTTTTTTTCTCTTTGTTTTCTTTTTTAAATAAATTTAATTACATTTTTTAGTGCTTGGGATTATCAAAAATCTAACCTGATGTAACTCAGGTTGAGCACTAAAAGGTGTAGACATCTTAAGAAATAGCTGATGACATAAAACTTAATTTTATTTTTTCAGACATAATATTATGATGGCATAATTCTTTACTAAGCTATTAGAAGAACATCCTCTAGCAAAAAGCTATGAAGTTTATAGCAAAAATAATCACTGTGTCAACATTTCACATTAATATATAGCTGCTAGGAATTTTGGAATAAGAGTTGTAATAGAAAAAGATGAACTGAAGTAAATAATTTTGATAAATATTATAATTAAAAGAGGTTTCAAAATTTAAAAAAAAATCAAAATGCGTTGGTTTTGATTGAAAATTATGCTTCTTACAATGTTTTTGAAGTGATATTGACACAAAAATATTTTTTAAAAAGGAGTTTAGATGAAATTTTTTATTGTCCCAAATTTTATTAGACATATTCTTTCATCAGAAAAAAAATGGAGTTTGGAACAGGAATTGCTTTTTCAAATTTCTCAAGTCTTGCAATACATGAAAAGCTTTTCAATGCAACTCCAGTTAAGGATACTTTTCATTTCTATATCATTTCTAAAGCTAGATGTGACTCCACATAAATAGATAGATTCTCAGAATATTCTAAGTAAATTAGTACTTTAGTACTGCTTAAAATGTAAAAAATTATATCAATTGCATTTTAATTTCTTACTTTGATAAAAATACTATATCTATCAATATATTAATAACACTGATTAGTCTAATTAAGCATGTCAAACAAAAAAATTATATGTAATGTCTGTTAAAAATCTGCTTCTTCAGGAAAACAGCAAAGATGTTTTACAAAGGGCCTGTCACAAAAAGCAAGAAAGAGATTACCCCTGCCCTGTCTTAAGAAGTGTGTATATATATATAAACTAGGCTTATTTTTTTTTATCCCCAGCTTCGGAATAGGAGAATCTCTCAACCTGTGTTTGCTCTGTGAAGAATCACTTATGAAACTAAATAGAAGTTCTCTGTGTATGGATGAGTAAGAGTTCTAGGGATATTCTGGGATACAGGGAGAAAAATGCTAATGGAAATTCAGCTTCTGTCTTTCACAGTTAAAATTCTGGGCTCAAATCTTGTAAAACCTAAAATTCTGTTGCAGAATCCAAATCTCCTATTGAACCTACTTGTGGTATGTCTACAAACAAGCCTGAAAGAGCATTGTAAAAGTAACCTGTGTCCGCTGGCCCTGAGGCATGCATTTAGCTCACAAAACTATTGCCTGAGGAGTCACTCTGTTTTACTATTTCACGCTTTTGATGTATTTACTTAGTCATGGTCATTAATTTTCTTTTATATAAATCCATAATCAGCTGAATAACTTTCCTTAGATTATGACAACTTATCCAGATGAAGAAACTTCCATCTGAAGTATCAGTGGTTATGAATCAAGAAAAGAAAATAAAGCAAATTTTTAAATGAATACTGCTTAAGGCTTGTTGATATAGCAGGCAGAAATAGAAAAATATGGAAAAATGTTTTAAAGGGGAGAAAAACTACTACACTTTAAAAAGTCATTAGTTGTCCTTATGTTGTCTAAAAGAAAGTAACTAGATAAATGGAAAGGACATGATTTTAGTACCACATTTTAGTAAGGCTGTTGAGCTTCACAGTGCATTTATGTTCCAGTTGTCTCCTTGGAACCTGGGTGTAGGTATAAGGGGGTGAAAGAAATACTGTGAAAGCTAGTCAGCCAGACACTTATAACAGGTTGAATTTCGAAAAAAATTTTTCCTCTCCACTGGCTGTAGAAGGAACTTGCTTATAATAGTGATCCATTATCTTCAGATAGCTGGCTTGGGTGAGATGATCCCTAGGTCTCATATGGGAGCTTCTTCCTTTTCAGAGTGAAATGGGAAACAAAAATCAGGGGACAGTAAATATATACGTTCTTTACCTTGGTTATAATGCACCAGCTGATGAAATCATATAGAAATTGCTAAAGGTAATGTTAACATCAAATGTCACCAGTCCTCAACAATATCAAGGTATGACTTGCTTAAGAAAGAGGAGACATTTTTGTCTGCATAGCTCAGTAAGACACCACTTTCTATGCAGGAGAGATTAGAAATGTGAAAGGTCTCATTTAGTTTTTAGGACTTTCTCCATTAGACGTATTGATTTAAGTTTTCTTCTGAAGAATCAATGCCTTGAATGATGGACAGCTAGACTTCAAGCACCAGTTTCTTCAGTTGAAATGTTGTGGTCCCCACTGTGCATTTGCTAAATTGGTTTCAATATCTGCTTCTCACACCATTTTCTACCTACCACACAGTAAACAGTTCTATTACACGTACTGCATGTAGCCTGCCGAATGCCTGTTGAAAATATTAGACAGATACCTGGGGAGATCACCCATGACTGCTAAAGTGATCACTGTGTGTTTTGGTTATAAACTCAAATTTAATACTTAGAATGCCAAATGTGTTGCAATGTTAGTTATGCCAATAAAATATCACCTACATACTCTGTTTGAACCAAGATCACTTGTGCTTTGTTATAAAGCTGTGTATTAAGTGTAGGTGATAAGGTTTTGGCAGCAGGGATATGCAGGGGTGATTTCTGCAAGGAGAGGCCAGGGGCTGCCTCATGAAGGACACATCTGGTACCAGTCAGTTCCAATGGACCCACTGCAAGACACAGCTGAGTCCACCAGCCAAGATGGTGGCGCCTTAGGGAAAACATATTTAAGAAAAGGTAAAAACCATTGTGCAGCAGTTGTGAGAGAGTAGAGTGAGAAAGAATATGAGACAACTAACATTGTGAACACCAAGGTCAGTGAATAAGGAGGGGGAGGAGCTGCTCCAGGTACCAGAGCAGAGATTCCCCTGCATCCCGTGGTGAAGACCATGGTGAAGCAGGCTGTGCCCCTGCAGTCCATGGATGATCATGGTGGATCAGCTACCCACCTGTAGCCAATGGAGAATCGCATTCTAGAGCAGATGGATGTGCCCTGAAGGAAGCTGAAGAGCATGGAGAACTCACACTGGAGCAGGTTTTCTGGCAGGACCTGTGGCCTTGAGGGACCCATGCTGGACCAGTGTCATCTAGATGAACTGTACACTGTGGAAAGGGACCCAGGCTGGAGCAGATCTTGAAAGAACTGCAGCCCATGGGACAGACCCATGCTGGAACAGGGAAAAGGGTGCGAAGGAAAGAGCATCAAAGAGGAAGTATTATGAACTGACTGCAAACCCTATTTCCCATCCCACTGTGCCACTCAGTAGGGCGAGGAGGTAGGGAGTTGAGAGTGAAGCAGTGAAGTTGAGTGAAGACAGACGGGTGAGGGGCAGAGGATTTTGAGTTTTGTTTTTGTTCCTTACCACCCTGCTTCATTTTTAATAGAAAATAGATTAATTTTCTCCAAGTCTCTTTTGCCTTTGATGGTAATTGGTAATTAACACCCTTCCTTTATCTTGACGCATGAGCGTTTCCATCTTATTTTCTCCCTCTATCCTTTTGAGGAGAGGAAGTAAGAGACCATCTGGGTGGGACTCTAGCAGCAGCCAGGTTCAACCCGCCACAACCTGAAATATCAAAATGTACTAGAGGATATTCCTTCCTGTTAATTATGATTGCCATTGTTGCAATACAAACACACAACTCAGTGAACAGCCTATTAAAGCTAAAGATTGTGAGTTTAGAAGTTATTCTTAGAATACTTATGCTATATATATTGCATAGTTCAGATACATTAAGGAACCTGTATTTTAAGACTTATACTGGAGCTGAATTCATATCTTTGTGTTCAGTAAAGTTTTATTTCAAGAGTTTGTGTAATGCTTGTTTGAATCAACTCTAGGTTTTAGCATCTTTGGAATCCTCTGGCAATGAATTTGAGACCAAAAAATAACATTTTGTATTTATGCTTTCCTTTTTTTTTTTTTTTTCTTAAATTAAAATTGTTACCTTATAATTTTGTATAATTCTCTCCCTGGTTCTTACTTTCTTTAATAATAATCTCAGTTTTTTTTTTCCAGACTGAGACTTTTTAAAGTGTTTGAAGCAGAAAAGATTGGATTTTTCATGTGACTATGGAGCAGGGAGGAAGAAAATGAAGAAGAGAAATTTCAGTGTCATGAAGTATTACACTGAGAAAATGAAAATAAATTCTGGTAACTCTTAGCAAGGATTGATTATCTTCTCTAGACATCCAGGTCTGAGCTACCCACTGTATGATCTTTTCATTGTCAATAGTGAGAAGTAGGTATCTCCAGTTTGGAATGTCTTTCATCCTACAGTAGTTATCTTTAGAAGTTTGATAAATAATTTTGCAAGAGTGTTTGTTTCTCTACATTGGCTATCTAGCTCAGACATTTCAATTTTTTACATTAACTAAACCCCAGCTGAGTGAGGACCGTACAGCATGTTTTTCAATATTTGGAGGACATTTGTTTTAATCTATACTACACACTGGGTAATTAAAATTGGTTCCTTTATCTTCCTTCAAATCCAACAAAAATATAGATATTCAGCCAAATAACACTGAACAAAAGATTTACCTGAAATCATGGCTAACTGGGGAGGTCCCATTGGACTGGAGGGTGGCAAATGTGACACCCATCTAAAAGAGAGGCAGAAATGATGATCCAGGAAACTATGGAACTGTCAGTCTGATCTTGGTGACAGGGAAGGTCATGGACCAGGTCATTTTGGGGTGCCATTAAGAGTCATATAATGGACAACCAGGGGATCAGGCCCAGTCAGCATAGGTTTATGAAAGGCAGGTCCTGCCTGACAAACCGGATCTTCTACGACAGGGCGACCTGCTTATTGGATGAGGGAAAGGCTGTGGATGTTGTTTACCTTGGTGTTCTGAGAGGATATCGGACCTGTACAACTCTATGAGCAAAGCTGTTTATTTTTCTAACAGTACATACTTATGCTCTCACCAAAGCTCTTACTTCATAATTAGCAAATCAGAAATTAGACAGTTATCAACCTTTTCTCCTATCAGCATAAGACCATTCTAATATACGCTGTGCAGACCAATCAACTTCATGTTCAAGCACTGTTCACATGGTGGTAACTTCTCACAGTTCTCTACTTTTCCACAGTTCAGTGTTGCAGCTGTTCATTGTTTTTCCCTACCACCTTGGTACAACTCAACAGTTTCTTATCTTGCTCCCAAGGCCTGTTTCTAATCAAAGCCTAGCTGCTTCTCAGAGGCTGTGTAGGGCTGACAGACCGATGTCTCCCACACCTTGACTTTAGTAAGGCCTTTGACACCGTTTCCCACAGCATTCTCCTGGCAAAACTGACTGCTTGAGGCTTGGATGGGCACACGATTTAATGGGTTAAAAAATGGCTGAATGGTCACACCCAAAGAGTTGTGGTGAATGGAGTTATATCTAGTTGGTGGCCGGTCATGAGTGGTGTCCCCCAGGGCTCGGTGTTGGGGCCACTCCTGTTTAACATCTTTATTGATGATCTAGACGGGGGGATCGAGTGCACCCTCAGTCAGTTTGCAGATGACACCCAGTTGGGTGGGAGTGTTGATGTGCTCGAGGGTAGGGAGGCTCTGCAGAGAGACCTGGACAGGCTGGAGCCATGGGCTGAGCCCAACTGGAGGAGTTTCAATGAGGCCAAATGCCGGGGGCTGCCCTTGGGCCACAACAACCCCCAGCAGTGCTACAGGCTTGGGGAGGAGTGGCTGGAGAGCTGCCAGTCAGAGAGGGACCGTGTGTGTGTGTGTGTGTGTTGATTGACAGCTGGCTGAACAGGAGCCAGCAGTGTGCCCAGGGGGCCAAGAAGGCCAATGGCATCCTGGCTTGTGTCAGCAATAGCGTGGCCAGCAGGGACAGGGAAGTGATCTGACCCCTGTCCTCGGCACTGGTGAGGCCGCCCTTCGATTCCTGTGTTCAGTTTTGGGCCCCTCACTACAAAAAAGACATTTAATGACTCGAGCGTGTCCAGAGAAGGGCAACAAAGCTGGTGCAGGGTCTGGAGCACAGGTCGTACGGGGAGCGGCTGAGGGAACTGGGGGTGTTTAGTCTGGAGAAGAGGAGGCTGAGGGGAGACCTCATCGCCCTCTACAGCTACCTGAAAGGAGGTTGCAGAGAGCTGGGGATGAGCCTCTTCCACCAAGTAACCAGTGATAGGACAAGAGAGAATGGCCTCAAGTTTCACCAGGGAAGGTTTAGCCTGGATATTAGGAAGCATTTTTTTCCAGAAGGGGTTGTTAGGCGTTGGAATGGGCTGCCCAGGGAGGTGGTGGAGTCCCCATCCCTGGAGGTGTTGACATAGTGCTGAGGGATATGCTGTAATTGGGAACTCTCAGTGTTCGGTCAGTGGTTGGACTGGATGATCTTCAACGTCTTTTCCAACCTAGACGATTCTGTGTGATTCTTTGTGATTCAAAAACAAGCCTTGAGCCTTCTGGCATAGAAGACTTTCCTCAATTACTTGAAAGGATGATAGGGATAAAAAGATTCATTGAAACCTCTTCCAGCTGAAACATTTATGCTCTCTGTGATGATAAATGATAAAAGTATTAATTCCAAGCAGAGTTGTTGCTCTACTGCAGCCTTGAGGAAATGCCTTAGGAGTTGTCCCAATCTGATATCAGGGAGGGTTCTTAAATGATCCCAATAACAAGATAAAGACACAAACGTGATCAGATGCCATACAACCTTGAGAACTTTATTGTACACACAACTGATAACAGCTATAGGACAGAGAGGAAAATAAATGTCAGAATCCCTAAGTAAGAAACGGTAGAGATGCGGCAAGACTAATTACCACAACCATGAATCCAGCAATGTCTTGCTGGCTCGGTGTCAGTGCAGGTGATGATGCTCCAAGCTCCACCGAAGTCCCAGCTCTGAGGAAGGATATGATGACCAGATTGAATAGTGCTCACAAAAGAGGGGTACACAGTCCTTTTATCCTCCCTGTCCCCATGATCTGTCCAAAGAGTCCACCCATTCCCACGGAGGTCATTGTGTGCTGCCCTGTGGTCCTGTGCTGGTCTGCACATCTTCATCCTGATTTAACTTCTGGCAGACATCGTGGTCCCATTGGAAACAATTCATCTTCTTCAGAGCATACCCCTCCATGGCAGACAAGATGCCAAGACCAGGAAATGGTAGTGGTGTGACAGCAATGTTTGAGACAGATAACATAGTCCCTTACAAAAGTTTTGCATATAAACAAATTAAAAGTTTCAATCCACAGATTTTTGGTAGCTGTGGCTTGTTATGTTATGTTATGTTGTTATGTCCAGAATCTTAGGAAAAAACCCACTAATATACAATACTAATATACAATACAATAATATACAATATTAATATACAATACATGATGTTGTGAATTTATGTTATATACAAGACCAAATTCTCTTTTCTTCTTAGCTGCTATTCATTGAAATACTATGTAAGTCAAGGAAACAAAGTATCTTTTGAATTCTTAGATTAATATTTCAGTGCAGTGGTAGCATGGATCTTGTAGCTGTCATCTCTTTCAGTAACTGAGAATAATAGAAGTTTAATGCTTTGCAGCCAGCTTTACCTTCCAGACTATCATACACACAACCACTCCTTTACAACACCTAAGATTTTCCAACATCAGAGTCACAAACTAAGTGAAAACAGTAGTAATTCAACCTCATGATCAGTTCCTAGATATTTTACTTTGTTCTTACATTATTTTATGCACATATTTCTACAGTAAATTTTAATGGAAATCTGATATTTATGCTTTTATAGAAAAATATTTAGTCAGTTGTTTAAGTTTGAAGACCAGTGGATTACACACACCAAAATTCTTTAGAACAGAAGTTTTCTTCAAATTTCTAAGTAATAACTCCGTGCTGTGAAATGTCCATGTGCTATGATGCTCTTATTTGTATTCATATCCTGATGAACAGATGGAAAATGATCAGTTCCTTTCAGTGTTGTCACTGCTTCAGTTACCATAACAATTTGGTTTAGTATTTTTGGCTCAAACTATTAACTGAAAAAGAAAATTATTGTATTTTGCTGTGTGAACAACAAAATCACACATCACCACATGCATGTGATGCACTGTGTTGTATAGTATCTCCCCTCTGTACATAATATCCTCTTTTAAATATACTATATCTTTGATAGATGAGCTAGGTAGAATTTAACTTTGAGGTCCATGAAATCAACAATGACAGTCTCAAATTCATTTAGGAGTAACCATTCCTTGGGCAGATAAGTAGCCTTAGAAATGTACATGATTGAAAATTAGTGCCTTGTGCTGACACTTTCCACTCAGTTATATAAGGAGACCTGATATGTTTTTATTATTCAGACCTATATAAAATTGTATGATATAAATTTATCCTGAAAGTCCCCAAAACTAGGAAATCAAACATTTGTACGTCATTTGAGACTTTTGGCTCCTTTTCCACTGTCCTTTCCACTTCAGAATTCTGAACTTAAATTTTAAGACTGTTAATGGGTGAATTCCACATGCTATCTGAACAAGGATCTGATTATGATTTCTGTAATGAACTCTTACCATGCCAAACTAGAATGTATCAGGAACAGCTTGAATTTATGCTTTAATTCATTTGGTAATTTAGAGAAAAATATTAAAAATTGTCAGAGATATAATTCCTTTTTTTTTTTTTTTTTTTTTTTTTTTCTATTCAAAAATTAATTGAATTGAAAGCAAAACTATCTCTGAGAATTGGTTATTATAGTTACTTAATTTTATCTTCATGAAATTCCAGTGTTTGATATAAACTAATTTTAAAACATATAGACTTAAACAGAGATATTTTCAGAAACTGAACTTTCCTCAAGTTGCTAATACAGTAAGAGTTTGATACAATATCTCAAGCAATAAGGTCAAAGTCTAGAATTTTTTTCAGGGTATTTACAGACTAACCATACTTACACTGGCAAAATTAGTTGAGAATACAGTGTTGTCCAAATGGTTAAGTGTAACAGCTCAGAGGTTTGGTGTTTTAGATGTTAATCAAGATCTTTATAATATTACTAAAGACTATGCCCTAAACGTATTGGAGTTGCTTAATCTAAACCCTTTAAAGGATTTAGTTATCTATTTTGAAATTTTTCATAATTAAACATATGCTTCAGGAATTTTAATTTTAATAATTGTTCCAGAATATGGTTTATTTTCCTTCCGCAGATACCAAGAAGGAAGAGGAAGGAAGAGGAAGTTTCTGCAGGGGAAAGATAAATCAAAGATAGTTCAAAAAAAAGAAATCATGAAAAACAAACAAACAAACAAACAAACAAAACAAAACAAAACAAAACCAAACCAACAAAGTTTATATTTCAATGATGTGATTAATCTCTTTAAAAAAACACAACAACAACAACAACAGAAAAAAAAAAAAAAGACAACAAACCTACTCCCTTTACCCTCGGACGATCACATGCTGCTGTCCTAGGTCTACTGCTGTTGCTTCCCTCTGTGTATCCCATCTTTCAAGGCTGCCACTGGTAGCTTATCAGCTCCCTTCCTCCCTTTTGTGTTATTACGTGTGGCAGTATGTGTTGAGTTTGTAAGAGGTAAGGGTTTTGGTAGTGGGAGAAGGAAGCTGTAGCCCCTGTGAGAAGCTTCTCCAACATAGATGATTCTGTGATTCTGTGAAGCTCCCTCAGCTCCAAGTTGGACCCACCTCTGGCCAAGGCTGAGACAATTACTGACAGTGGCTGCACCTCTGTGATATCGTATTTAGGAAAGGGAACCTGAGAGGAAGAGTTGAAGTTGTGAGGGAGATACCTCTGCAAACACTGAGATCAGTGGAAGAAAGTAAAAGGGGAAGGTGCACTGGAGCAGAGACCCCCTGCAGCCCGTGGTGAGAGGTCAGGCTGTGCCCCTGCAGCCCATGGAGGTCACCGGTGGAGCAGATGCCCACCTGCAGCCTGTGGAGGACCCCACACCAGAGCAAGAGGCTGCACCTAAAGAAGGCTGGGAATCTGAGGGAAGGTCATGCTCTAGCCGTTCATTGCTGGGAGGACTGCAACATGTGGGAGGGACCCGCATTGGAGCAGTTTGTGAAGAGCTGTAGCCCATGAGAAGGACTTGTAGGGGAGAAAGTTCATGGAGGACTGTGTCCTGTGAGAGGGACCCCATGCTGGAGCAGGGAAAGAATGGGAGGACTACGCAGCCTGAGGAGGAAGGAACAGCAGAGACAATGGGTGATGAATTGACTTCAGCTCCCATCCCCCCATCCCCCACACCCCTGCACTGCTCAGGGAGGAGGCAGAGAAATCAGGAACAAAAGTGAGTCTGGAAAGAAGGGAGAGGTAGGGGGAAAGTATTTTTAAGATGTGGTTATGCTTCTCACTGTCTTAGTCTGATTGTTAAATTAAGTAGTTTTGGTAGTGGTGTTCAAATTAAATTGATGCTCTTTTTCTTCCCCAGTCATGTCTGTCTTCTGTGAATTATCCCTCCATATTCTTATCTCTATTCTGAGTCTTTTGTTTTATTTTCTCTTTCACATCCCTGAGGGGGAAAGAATTGAGCAGCAGCTGCATGGTGCTCTGTTGCCTTCTGGGCTCAAACCAGGACAGAGTGGCCCCATAAAGGCCTATCTTGTTAGTCAGAAATCACGCAACCTATGTGTAGGTAGAAAAATGTTGAGCTTTAGAGGGTTGTGAAGCCAGAGGAACTGTGTGTTGTTGTTTTTTAATTAATTAATTTGCTTCTTTAGATGTTTCCTTGAAACCCTAAAACATTAACAATATTCACTTCACAAAATAAATTCATTTTAGAGCAAATTTCTGGAAAAAAAAATCTTTTCCTATAAATAATTTATGTAAATTAAAATTATCCCTTACCATGGTGTATGTTAATTACAATAACAGGGTAGATTCCTTCAAATAAAGGAAAGCTTAGCAGCTCAGTTTTGTGTTGGGTCAGGGTGCAGAGTGAAAAAAAATATCTACTTAAGTGGAGACTTAGTTGTTCATAAATCCTTCAGGGACATGATATTCACTGAAGGGAAGACTTAACAGAAAGTAACATCTTGAAAAACTGGATTGCCTGGTACAAACTCAAATTATAGGCACATCTATTGTAGGTAGTTGATTTGTTATGATAATTTATGCTCTTAATCTTTTTGTAAATATGCCTAGAAGAAATGAGGTAGATACATACAAGCATACTTAAATATAAATAAATTAATTTGTGTAGATATGAAACAGGAATTCAGTCTCTTTTCAGTTCTTTGGCAACCAGCTGTTATTACTTTCTGTAGCATTTCCAGGTACTGGGAATTTTGCATATACATAAATGAAGGGTAAGAACTAAGTATGCAGTATATAAATTACCATTCTGGGACAACAGCATTCCATCTGCTTTTTTTTTTTTTTTTTTCCCCCTGGCATATCTGTAATATCTTCATCATATGTGTGTGCACATTTATGTATATATATGTCTCTTCCTTTCCAAAATAAAAGAAAATATAATAGTTGAAGATGCAACAGAAAATTTTCAAATACCAATTCATTATTTTTCTATAACAGAGGAAGTGCTTACCAATGCATATTTTATGATTCTGCACACTAATTCCATTATTCAGAAATGCTGAAGTTATATTCCAGATAAAATATAACTCTTCATATTGTGCACCCTAATTAAGAACACATTTGAATTCACCTTGCAAAATGCATTAACATTCTGACTTGGAGGTACAGGTCAAATGTAAATTACCTGGCAATTATGAGTGAGAGTCCAGAAAGTGCCAGCTTAAAGTGCCTGGAGACTATTTTTTGTTGACCTCATTAGGAATATTTTAAATGAATGCATAAACATGAAGAAAGAAATGGAAAAGCTTTTTATTTTAACTTTTCAATTAATAAGTACTGTTGATCATGTCTTGCTTAGAAACACTGAAAAGAAAAACTTTTTGAAAATTATATAATAAAATAATATGATAAAATAGAAATGCCTGATATTTTATATATAGTTTTCAGTGATAATACATAATTAATTCATAATATTATGCAGTAGTCATAAGTGGGAGTGTAAAAGCATAAGTCTCTTTCCAAAATTCACAAGAGGAAGGTTATACTAATATAAGTGTATTTTTTTAGAATTATGGCTTTTAAATTTTATACATATATATGTGTGTATATATATATATATATATATATATATATATATATAAAAAATAAGACATCTGCTTTCCATTTTCACAGTATTATCAGATATTTTGAGCTGAGGAGTTCCTTGCCCTGCCCTACCTTGCTTTACTTTGTTGTTCCCTTGTCTTGTGTCCTGGTTCAGCTAGGATAGGGTTAAGTTTCCCCAGCAGAGAGGGGGAAGGGATCTCCAGCCGGATTATTCATACCATGCTGACGTCAGGTCTGGGCTTGTCAGGTCCAGGGCACGGGAGCGCAGGAGCTTTTTCCTTTGTGGCTTCGGTCGCAGGAAGCACGCACGGTGGGCTGGCTGTGTTCACTGCAGTATTTCTCTGTATATCTTTTGTCTTGTTTACTGTTATTACTGTTTATTGTTGTTATCATTGCTACTGTTGTTGTTCAGATTGTTTATTACACTGTTGTATTAAATATTGTTTCAACCCCAGGGTTTGTACCTAACTTCCAACCCTGACGGTCTGAGGGTGGGGGATGGACAATGGCAATGTGGTCTCTGGTCCCGGCAGGGCCTAAACCAACCGTGTCTCATTCTATGCCTCTTGCTGTGACTCTCACCTTGCCTTTTCCCTTGAAGTCCTGTTAAATATTTTATATTTTTCTGGTACTGAATTATCAAAATCACAGAAGGTAGTATACCAGGTATGGGGTAGTTTCTCAATTACTGTGAAAATACTGATCTTTTTGAGTCAAAATATGTTTGGGGCCGAGATTTTTAGAGAACAGTTGACAAATGGTGCCCTGTTGATTTTCTGAATTCAAATATATGGAAAATTCTTATTTTTACAGTCATCATAACTAATATAAGATTAAGACAATTACCATTATGAATGCTAGTTGTTGCGGTTTTGATTGTCTTTATCTCATACTCATCTCACGTATTACCAATTTCTGACATTTCACAGAATTATTTGGGTTGGAAAAGACCCTCAGGATCATTGAGTCCAACCATCAGCCCTACTCTACAAAGTTCTCCCCTACACCATATCCCCAACATCTCATCTAAGCCACCCTTAAACACATCCAGGGATGGTGACTCCACCACATCCCTGGGCAGCCTATTCCACTCTCTGACCACTCTTTCTGTGAAATTTTCTTTTGCTAATGCCCAGTCTGAACCTCCCATGTGGAGTTTAAAGACATTTCCTCTTGTTCTGTCACTAATTGCCTATGAAAAGAGACCAGCACCAACCTCTCTACAATGTCCTTTCAGGCAGCTGTAGAGAGTGATGAGGTCTCCCCTCAGCTCCTCCTCAAATGAACAGCTTCTGAGAACTGAGATTCTCCTCCTCAAACTGAACAGTTCCAGCTCCTTCAATTTCTCCTAGTAGGATTTATTCTTCAGGACCTTCACCAGCTTTGTTGCCCTCTTCTGCACTCGCTCCAGCACCTCGATATCTCTCTCGTATTGAGGTGCCCAAAGCTGGACACAATACTCCAGGTGTGGCCTCACCAGTGCAGAGCACATGGGGACTGTCACCTCCCTACTTCTGCTGGTCACACTATTTCCATTGGCTTTCTTGGCCACCTGGGCACACTGCTGGCTCATGTTCAGCAGCTTCTCAATTAGAACCCCCAGATCCTTTCTTCCAGACAGCTCTCCAGCCACACCTCCTCAAGCCTCTAGTGATGCATGGAGTTGTTGTGGCCCAAGTGCAGAACCTGGCACATGGTCTTGTTCAAACTCATCCCGTTAACATTGGCCCATGGATCCAATCTAGCCATGTCTCTTTGTAGAGCCTCCCTATCCTCATGCAGATTTGTTTTTCACTTTCAAGAGCAGGCTAAGACAAATTATAAAACCCCCAATAAATCCTAAAATCCTCCTTAGAAAAAGAAACTCATGAGAGGCACAACTTGGGAATCAGTGAATAAAGGTGAATAAATAATACAAAACCAGTGGTGTAGTAGAAGTTAGAAACCACTGTAAGCATGAACTAATTAGATCTTTGGTCCAATTTAGGATGGCTATATTACTGTTTGAATGTAAAGTCTGACCAGAGATTTCAATAGAAATTCTACCTAACATTCCTAGGAAAGGCAGACTCTCTCTTCTTTTCAGATGAGCATCTTTCCAGTGTTACAAACTGTGAGCTACAGGCATTCTGTCATAATCTGTAATGTCTGTGATAATATTAAGAAAATAATGTTATTTGTAAGTGCAGTTTTGCAAACAATGTCTCAAAAGTAGCACAGTTTGATTTTGCTGACTAGGTTCCTAATATATTCTCAAGGAATTAAGGGATATCTCTAGATCACCTTTCCTTGTCCTTATGGGTGATTTTAACTTCCCATACAGCAAACACAAACAGGTCCAGGAAAATCCTGAAGCACTTTGAAGATAATTTCTTGGTGCAGGACTAAGGGAGCCAAATAGGAAAAGTGCCCTTCTAGATGTAAACAGAGGAGGACTTGTGGGTGAGGTGGTGATTGGTGACTGTCTTGGTCACACTGACCACAAAGCAGCTGAGTTTCAAATCGTTAGCAATATGAGGTTAACTGTCAGCAAAACTTCAACTTTGGATATAGGGAAAGAAGACTTCAGGCTGATGAAGGAGCTAGTTACTGAGGTCATGGCAGTGTGTTTTTGTCCCCAGCCTGACCTGTATTTCCTGTAACTGTATTCAAGTGGTAACAAACAGTGGTGATTGTAATGGATGCATCTGGTCATAATGGCTGCATCCATCTCAAAGTGAATTTGGGAGAGACAACAACACAATAGCCAAGGGCTAATTTGTGCAATGTGCCTACCTAACCACGGTGCTGATCAATGTCTGACTGAACCCAAATTTGGAAGAAACTAACTTCTGTTGTCAGTATGTAAATATGACTATAAGTCTTACTCCATAGCGGACAGCCCAGAGCCCGATGAGCTCTCCTGCATGGCAGCGGGATGCAAGCCAGGATCTCCTCTCGAGTAAGGACACCACTCAAAGTTGCTCATCAAGGTTGAGGAATTCCTTGCCGCAACAGATTCTTGGTAAGTGATTATTAGACTTTGAAATATTAGCTAAGTAATATAAAGGATTGATTGTGCACATAGAATCCTTTAGATATAAAACATTGACCAAGTCTGGGACTAGGAGTGGATACAGACTCTCTGAGAAGGAGTTTAGAAAGCGAGGGGGTCCATTCTGACCTCATGACTCAACAGGAGGTCTCCCTGACAGTTTTGTCTGACCCTGTCTACTATGCAGTAAATATCAGGTAAACCTTGCCATCGAAACTTGTTAGAACACAGTCACATTTGCTATCAAGCTTTGTTAAATCACTGTTTTATATCAATAAACATATTGCTACTTCTATCTTATGAGTGAAGTGTGTCACTCCATTCATGACAAAGGTTCCCTGGGAATCTGCTTTTGAAGGTATTGGAGTCCACTTTTTAAGAGCCACCTCTTAAGAGCACAGGAGCAGGAAATTTCAAAGTGTCAGAAGTCAAGCAAGAAGAGCAGAAGGCTGGCTTCTCTAGAAGAGCAGGGATCTTCTAGAACTTAGGTGGAAAAGGAAAGGGCATGGACGCTAAAAGCAAGGACAGGTGACATGGGAGGACCACAGAGATACTCTTTGCCACTGTAGAGAGAAAATTCATGTGGCCAAAGCTCAATTAGAGTACAAGCTGGCCAGCACTATGAAGGATAACAAAGAAAGGCTTTTTTGAGCATGTTAACAGGAAAAGGAAGCTAAGAGAGAACATGATCTGTTATTTGATGAGGTCAGTCACCTCATTAGTAGGGACATAGACAAAGCAGATATATTTAACCCCTTCGTTGCCTCTGTCTTTAGCAGAGATGATGGGCCCTGGGAATCTCAGAGGCCTGTGTTGAAAGACTGTGACTGGGGAACTGATAAACTCCCAGCCAACCCTGAACTTGTTTGAGACATGCTGCTCTAGTTAGATGTGTGTAAATCTATGGGACTCAATGGGATTCCTCCCAGGGTGCTGAAAGAGCTGGCTGATGATAACCATGGGACCTCTCCATTAAATTTAAATGGTCTTGGGAGACTGGAGAGGTCCAAATCAACTGGAAGCTGGTACATGTTGTCCCAGTTTTCAAGAAGAGTAAGAAGTCAGACTCTGGTAATTACAGGCCTGTCAGTCTCACTTCAGTCCTGATAAAATTATGGAGGTTATTCTGGGAGTTGCTGAAAAACGCTTGAGAGACAACACAGTTGGTCACAGACAGCACAGGTTCATAAGGGGAAAGTCCTGCCTTAACTAACTTCATTTCCCTTTATGCTAACAGACCAAGGAAAACCACTAGATATTGTATCTTTGGATTTTAGCAAAGCTTTACATATTGTCTCTCAAAGTATTCTTCTGGACAAAATGTCCAGCGCAAGGTTAGGCAAGTCCATAATATGTTGGGTGAACAACTGGTTGATGGAACAGGCTCAAAAAGATAGTAAATGTGGTTTCATCAAGCTGGTTGCCAGTCACCACTGGGGTTCCCCAGGGCTCAATTTTAGGGCCAGTGTTCTTCAATGTTTTGAATTTAATATACATTAAGTAAGTTTGTTGACAATACTAAATTAGGAGAAACTGAGGAATCCATTAAGGGTAGAGAGGCCTTACAGAGATCTGGAGGATCTAGGGAGAAGGGTAATCACTAGCTGTATGAAATTTAACAAGGACAAGTGCCAGACTCTCCACCTGGGATGGGGTAATCCTGGTTGTACATACAGATTGGGGGATGAGAGGCTGGAAAGCAGCCCCATGAAAAGAAATCTGGGAATTTGGGTTGATAGCAAGTTGATTATGAGTCAGCAGTGTGCCCTGGCAGCCAAAAAGGGCCAACTGTGTCCTGGGATGCATCTAGCACAGCATTGCTGGCTGGTTGAGGGAGGTGATTGTCCCACTCTGCACTGCATTGGTGAGGCCACACCTCAAGCACTGTGTGATGCTTTGGCTGCCTCAATCTAAGAAGGATATCAGACTATTAGTGTGTCCAGAAGAGGGTGACCGAGTAGGTGAAAGGCCTCGAATGCAAGACTTAGAGTGTCTGAGATCACTTGGTTTGTTCATCTTGGAGAAGAGGAGACTGAGGGGTGACCTCATCATGGTCTACAATTTTCTCAAGGAGGGCAGTGGAGGGGGAGGTGCTGATCAACTCTGTCTGGTGACCAATGATAGGACACAAAGAAAAGGAATGAAGCTGCATCAGAAGAAGTTCAGATTGCACATCAGAAAAGGTTATTCACTGAATGGTTGTCCATTCACTGTTCACTGCAACAGGCTCCCCAGTTAAGTGGTCACGGCACCAAGCCTGTCGGAGCTCAAGGAGCACCTGGACAACACTTTTAGTCATATGGTTTAGTTTGAGGTAGTCCTGTGGGGAGCATGGAGTTGGATACAGTGATCCTTATGGATCCCTTCCAGCTTGAGATGTTCTGACTCTGTGATTTCAGTGATGCAAATCCTGAAAAATTACCTGACAAGTTTCCTTAAAGGACCTCTTGTCCTAAAACTTTTGAAATATTAGATTAAAAGAAGAAAATAATGGACAGTGGAGAAATGGGAGTGCTGAAATATTAATAGTAGAAGCTCCTAAATTAGTCAGAATTGATAGTTGCAGCATGCAGTCTTGACCATGTGACGTGATATTGGCCTCCCAGCTGCACAGCTCTGCCACTTACAGAGTGGTTGGGTTGACTCTATAACACAGTACAGTAGGTTGAGAGAACTTTCCTCTGCTTAAAATATACATCTTAGGAATGTGAATTTGTCTTTTTTTCTTCTTTCTTCTACTGAGAATATAACTCAGATATGAATGATGGATTCTTCAGGTCAGTACTGCAAGAATATAATAGCCATGTGAGATCAGAGAGAGAATAGCTTTTATAAAAAAAAAAAAAAAAAAAAAAAGCACCTCTATGTCTAGGCTACCTGCAAATAATGAGGCTGAAAAGGTTCTACGTAACTAGTCTTTACTAATCTGTATGCTTAGAATACGTTACATGCCAATTTATTGGGACGACTCAGATTTGCTGATTGCCAGGTCAGGATTAAGGTGAAATGGCACCAAGGATACTTCAATTCATAAAATTCAACTTTTATTTGCTCACAACAGATATTGCCACAAAACTTTGTCAGTAAGCCTTGCAATCTCTGCAGCAAGTGGTAAACTTCATAACATACGCAGACAAACCATGGGCCTTGCAACATATACTGAGAAGTGGCAGCTCTTATAACATGCCCCAACAAGCCATGACTTATACACAGGGATACAGAGTGAGAGAGAAAAAAGGACAGAAAGAGAGAGAGAGAGAGAGAGAGAAAAAAAAAAAAAAAAAAAAAAGAAAGATTTCCTGGTTCCAGTGTTAGCCTAGCCAGTCTAAGGGTCCAGTTCTGGAGAGGTACTGCCACCCCAGGCTTTGACTCATGTCCTTTTATAAATTCTTGCCCCTGCTCTGGGCAGGCACTTGGACTCATTAGGCTAATTAATCATCATGCACTGTCTATGTTTTTTTGAATTCCATTTGCTTTGATGCAAGCGTAGCTTTTATCTTCAGATTCTTCTGGAAAGGGGTTGATGGTTTTGGGTATTGTTGGGGAAATAATCCCCCCTCCCTGCAGGTATGACCATTGTCTTGGCACATGTGCTGTGAAAACAGCTTCTCTATTGGCTCTTTATGAAGTTACTCAAGACAGGGAAGTTCAGCCTCAGAAAACTGTGGTCCCACCTCTGCAGGGCCCACTCCTCTTGCTGCCTCTTCCTGCCATTTTCATAGAAACCATTTCCTTTACCAAACTTCTTTATTGGCTATTTGAGACACTAACTATGGTTTCACTGGACTGTCACAGAATAGAGCTACCATAAAATATCTTTCAGTCTCCCACTGTTCTGTCATTCACAAAGTCACTGTGGACTTGATTCTTTGATGATCAAACTTAGGTATTTAAGGAAATTTGAAATGTTTCATAGGGTCACCTGGCCTCTAGCTACTGCTCTGGAACTTTGTGGGTCTTCCACTCATCACATCATATTTGGCAGCCATCTGTTTTAATATCTTGGATGACAGTGGCATCTCAGATGTCTTCAAGCAAATGAATAAAGGTTCATGAAGTGTTCAATTTTAGGCTGTTAACATGGAATTCTGAAGAGCAAATGTAAGCATAGTCATATCAACTAGGTATACAAGCTACAAATATAATCAATGGATATGTAGAGATCAACTGTTTAAGCATAAGTATCCATGTCAGGAGAAATATACCCCAAGATTTCTATCACAGAATCATAGAATTATAGAATTATAGAAAACCAGGTTGGAAGGGACCTCAATGATCATCTGGTACAACCTTTCTTGGCAAAAGCACAGTCTAGACAAGATGGGCCAGCACCCTGTCCAGCTGAATATTAAAAGTGTCCCATGTTGGGGAATCCACCACTTCCCTTGGGAGATTATTTCGATGGCTGATTGTTCTCATTGTGAAAATTTTTTTCTCATGTGCAGTGGAAATCTTTTTAACTTTAGCTTTAACTTTTAGCTTTTTAACTTTAACTTTTATCTTTTCTAACTCCATCTCTGCACATCCTGGTAATGCCCTTGTAGTTTTCAGCCGGTATTCATCTGCTTGGTTTTGAGCAGACTCAAGCTCACAGTTTAGCCAAGGGGATCCCTTACTCTGCCTACTTCCCTTGTCTTTAGAGGTGATGAACTGGTTTTGTGCTTCCAGGAGAGCATTCCTGAAAAACTCCCAGTTCCTTTATCCTCCATGGAAGCTTCCCACAGGATCCTTCCCAACTGAACTCTGAGAGCGCTGAAGCTTGTTCTTCTAAAATCTCAAACTTTTGTCTTAGTACTAACCTTCAGTATGCTCAGTATAATAGAATCCTAGGCGCCAGAATATTTTGACCACTGCAGCCAAGGTTATCACTAATGCAAATATTATAAAGCAGGTTTTCTGGGTTTGTGAGTAGCAAGTCCAGAAGTGTCTCATTCCTGGTTGGCACATCTAACATTTACATGAGGAAGCAGTCATCTGTGCATTCAAGCAACTGCGTGTATGATATCGAAGCTGCTGTATTCTTATTCCAAGAAATGTCTTGGTATCTAGGTGCAAGCATCAGACATTTCAGGGGCTTTCTCTATAGAAATGCTGGTTTTAACTGAAACAAGTGTCCACCTTTCTGACAGAGACCTAGAGGACCCCCCTGGGCTGTGGGCCTACAAGTGGGGTGCATGGCCCTTCTCATGTGCCCTTCTGCACAAACTGCTTCTCCCTCTCAATCCCTGTTTGCAGAGCTCCTGGTCCCTAGTGCTCCCTAGGGCCTTTTAAATCTCTCAGTTACTCCTCGCAACACCCAAGCCTTGTCAACCTGTTACGAGAGAGCTGTTGGCTCCTGGCAGAGCTCTCTGATCTTCCTTGGGTTTCCCTGGATCCTGGAACCCCTCTTTACACCTCGATTTAGTGCTCAGTAATAGTATTTACCATTGCTGCAGCTCTGTGCCTCACCGAGTAGTGCTTTTGATTTCACTGTGTTTAAATCTCCTGTGGTTGCTCCTGGCAACGACAAACTTGTCATGTCAGCCACTCTCGCGAGAGCTGCCAGCTCCTGGCGGGGAGTTCTGTCTACAACTGTTAGATATTACTGTTGCTCCAACTCCATGTTTTTCTGCAATATGGCTGTACATCTGATCATTGCCTTCTTCAAATCAAATGCAAAAAATGTAATAACGGCTGTTTTTTTAGGGTATCATAGATTTCTATATCAGTGAAATTTTGGTGTGAAAGCAAAATAATAAAAATTATTTATTAATTTTATTTGTTATTTATTTCCATGTACACAGAAGGTTTATAATCCACAAACAAAGTAGAAAGTCTGGGAAGTTAAATCTTCTTATTAAGCATTTCTTAGCCAAAATATTGTTCTTGGCTGGAAACGCTAGATACAGTGAATCTACATTTAAGATGAGAGAATTTATTCGTTTGTGTGTTCCCTCACTCCAGTATTCCTTCTTAGTGTCATTTGAAAACTAGACTTATCACAGCAAATGAAGTGTAACATCCACAGCATGATGTTAGAGACATCTCACAGGCTGGAAGGGATCCCAGCAGGCATTCTGCATCAATTTCATCAGCATCACAAATCAAGCATGTTTTCTGCTGTGTATTATTTGCCATACGTGCTTTGTGTCGTTTGAGTATCGGGCTTCTTTAGTAATTAAATATGCCTTTCAATGCATTTTAAATAGGAGAAACAATTAAGAATTATATAAATAATCTGTTTTCTCTTAGCTATTTCCATTGTAAAACAAATATAGTAATCCTTATCAGGCTATTTTCAGGCGATGACCAAATGAAGATGAAGAATAATTCATTCTTGAATAGATCTGACCAACATACAAATCCAGGACTGCGTAGGAAAAGTAAGTAGACTGCATCTGAGGCTGTCTGCAACTTCATGTCTTATGCTGGGGAATGTAAGAAGCAGTGTTGTACGTGCAGAAAACTTGTACTGATTCTTGAACACAACATGAGACAGTGTTTCAGGAAATAGTTTAGTAGGTATTTCTCTCCTTGGAGGGATGGCAGTAAACTTTTTTAGTTGCAACCATAGCCTTAAGCTTTCTTGTCAGCAAAGGCTGTGTGACCTGCCAGGAATTCCGAAGATCTATCTCCTTCTGAAGTCATAGCATGGTGACATACACTGTAAGCAGGAGGAAGAAAGTCAGTAGCTGAAATACTGGACAGAAAATTTCTGAAAAAAGTCTGTTGCAATAACCATTTTCATCTCAAGCTATGTCAATTTCAATAAACAATGGCAAATATCCTTTCTGTACCCAGTACCTATAAAAAAGGAGCAAAGAATTATGTTTCATATGTATGTTGTAAGAATATATTTAACTACTTTAATGTGTCAAACAATGTAGGAAAAATTAAAATATTTTCAAAATGAGATAATCCATATGATAGACATAGGAAAGGTAAAGCATAAAATTTTCTATGAACCTTTTTATGTCCTAAAAGGTTTTTGTTTAGTTTTGGGTTTGGGCTGTTTTTTGTGGGGGGTTTTTTGTTGTTTTTGTTTGTATGTTTTTTACTGTTCCTTTAGGATTAATTACAAAATTTATCCATGTCTTTATTGCTTGTAAGAAGTCCCATGCTGGAGTATTTTAATCAGTGTGTTAGACATTAATTTCATTATTAGTTGCATTTACTTGTCTTTTAAATACTTAACTGAAAAAAAAAACCCAAAAAACAGAAACATCAAAACCATACTCAATTTGTCTCCTAAAAATCAAGTTAAGGGATAGATTAGGTCTTCTGAAAATGATTCAGATTAATGAGATCTTTAAATAAAATTGGATGGGAATCAATTCAGTCCTTAAGAACATGAGCATGGAGCAGTTAACAATATGGACATTTGTGTCATATGTGTCACCTTTTAATTATAATACAATGATGATTTTGCTATGGTGAAATCATGTGCTTCTTAGAAGAGTTAAGAACAACTTTACAGTTTGGATGTCAGGGAGGATACCAGCTATAGATTATTAGAACAGATTTAAAGGAGCCTACTAATGTGCAAGAAACTTACCTTTATAATTACAGAATATTTGAACAAAACTTTCTTGAGATTTTAAGAAAAGAAACAAAAAACTCCCAGATGAACCTTTGCATTTCCTAAACACAGAATAGTTGAGGTTGGAAGGGACTTCTGGAGGATCATCTTGTCTGACTACCCACTGAAGAAATGTTATCTAGAACAGGTTGCCCAGGACCATGTACAGACAACTCTTGAATGACATATGAGGATGGAGACACCCCACTTCCTCTCTGAGGAACTTGTGCCTGTGTTTTGTCACCTTCACAGTAGAAAAATGTTTCCTGATGTTCTTAAGGTAGACAATTTTTTTTTTTTTTTTTTTTTTTTTTTTTAATTTTATATGCTTGAAAATGCCTGACACAATTTAGTTTATATCCCAAATAATCAGTTTTTCCATATTTATACCTGACAGCATAGGTCAGCAATTACCTGTTTAGGAAAGTAAATTTGAAAACAACATTGAAAAAGTGGTTTGGTTTTTAGGATAGGTAGCAGGCTAACAGTGAGTATTGAAACAGACAATATATGTAGACCAGAGTAGATGAAAAGATTTCTAGACTGACAGTTTTAACTTGAGATGGGTAGCCCAGGGGGATTCAACATTAAGCTTTGCATGTCTTTATGCCTCAGGCATCTTTTCTCATATTAACTGGAGTTCTCCCTCACATCCTTACTATCAGGATGTTCTTAAGTCTTCGTGAGATTAAGTGTGATTCCCACTGCTTTGCAAATTCTAATTACCTAGTCAAGATAAATACTAGATTGTGAAGTAGTTTCTGTGAAGATTTTGTTTCACCTGTGGTGAGGGACATAGTGCATATTTCCTTAGTGCAATGTTGAATGTGAAGTCTTAGATAAGTTACAAACTTATTTCATTTTTCTGTACACTCTTTAAGCAGCTATTATGTTTAAACTTTTACCAGGAATTGCGTATCATATTTCTATAATGCAGTGTTAGAATAAGATTCTGCTGCTCAAGTTAACTTTAAATTATCAAAATTATGAAAGTCTTTAACATTAGTATTTTTAGAAATAAAGCTACATTTAGATATCTTCCTATTAGGTATCAGAGCTTTCCTCTTTGTTTTTGGTTTATTTTGGTTTGTTGTTTTTTATTTTGTTTTCTTTCTCCACAGAACTTTAGATGTTGTGGCACTCTTTTCTTTTACTCTGGGTAATTGCCTTAACTCCTCTGTACCAAATATAGTCTAGATGATAATGATTAGTCTACACCATAGAGGCCAATGAAACTCTGTTTGATTCAGTAGTACTCAAAGTGAAATACTGTAGTTAACGCTTGTTCTTCATCTCTGCTTCCGAAGGACAGGTTGGCATGTTCAAGGTTGTCATTTCCTCTAATAGAGAACAGTTACCAACAGAGAAAGATCTCACTAGTTTTAAAAATCAGGAAGCAATTATAAGCATTCCAGTGTCATATATTTTAAGACAAGTACCTATCTAAAAAAGGCTAAAATTTCAATCTAAAGGAGGCTGTGTAAATTATTGCCCTGAAATGTGAAGAAGAAATAATCCTTTAGTTTTTTTTTTTTTTTTTTTTTTTTTTTTTTTTCCCTAATAATCTACATATCCCTGGCAGTAGCTCAAAGCTAATGGTACAGCTATTCAGAATTTTGTTCTTCTGTGCATGCAGAAACACTTTAGGAAATTACTTCAATAATTTCTCAGGAGGAAAATAACAACAATAATAACCTTGTGTACCAACTGCTTTCTATCCAGTAAGGTAAATTAACTTCACTTAGCTGCCAAGGCAGTTTATGCATATAATAAAAGCAAAACAAAGTGACTGGAATGCCATGTTTGAAATAAAAAGTGTCCACACTGTTCAGAGTTAACAGGAGACCTCTGAAATGCATTCAACTATACTAGCAAGTTTTCCATATCTGAAAAGAAGCTCTAAATTCAGAATAAGATTATTGACTATGTTTTTAAAATTAATTAACTTTAAACATCATATTTCTGCTGTGATTTTTCTGTTGATATTCCCTTAGTTTCTTAAATTACTTAAATATTATTACAGGTTTTTGAGTTTCATATTTATGAGAAATTTAGGAAAAGTCACAGTAATCAGTGCACTAGGTTGCATGTGAGTCTTCTATTAACAGACATACTGTGTTGATTAATCAAATTATTCAACTAGAAATACTCATAGAAAAGGTTTTAAATTAGCCAGTATCCCAAAATACAATTTAACAAAATCATTAAAAGAGAGGGCAGGTGATCTGCCAAGTGCCGGAGACAGAGAATGGGCAGCAGCACAGCCAGGAATACAAAGCAGAAGTTCTGTCTTCTGGAAAACTGACTTTCAAATAAATTTAAGAATTCACCATGCTAAGATGTTTGATGGCAGTGAATCATGTTAACATATGCACTAAATGCCAAAAATACAAGGAGGGGCAAAAGCAGTACGTGTTGAATCAAAACAATGAGGCAAATGCTCCTTGCAGAAACATTTTTGACTGCTTGAAATATAAGATAACGATTTCCCAAAACCTTTAATACTGTAAAAAGAGCAACCTGTTCAGAGAAAATCCCTCAAAAAGAAACTGCAGAAAAAAAAAAAAGCAAAAAAGCCCACCCAGTTAAAAAAAAAAAAAAAAAAAAAAGAATACCATAGCAGTATATAATTAGATAAAAATAGGCACAGTAACATGCTATGATTTCTAAAATGCATTTTAAGTACCAAAATCTGTATTATGACAAGATAAAATAGGAGATGCATTAATCTTTACTACTTATCTTCACAAAAGAAATGGTGCGACAATTCTTATAAGGACAAACACAAGACAGGACATTGAGGACAGGTTCTAAGCAATTTGTGTGTGTGCATGTTTTCATAAAGAGGTATTGTTTAGTTCTTCTGAAAAAAAAAAAAAAGTTTCATTTTTAAAAGTTATTGATTGTATCAAACTCTTTCCAGTTATGAATTAAAATATAAGACATCCAGCCTTACCGCAAATACTTCTTTCCAATACTAGGCAAAAAATATTTTAAGACAGCAGTTATTTAAAAAATCAATCCACGTTTATTTAAGTACTCTTATAATACTTTACATATATATAAATATATTACTAGTAATTAAAAAATTGAAATAAACAGTACAGCAATAATTGCAAAAAATTTCTTAATTTCATGTAGAAATTTATGGCTAACATTTTTTGTGTTCGCCACAAGATGTCATTGTAACTGTGAAAAGACATGTTTTCCTGAATTTGAAATATTCATATTATTAGGGTGTTAGACTTGTATTAAAAAATATCACCAGAATACACATTTCAGCATTCTTAATGGCTAAAAAAATGAAATATATAGTTTCTATAATTTACAAAGCCTCGTTTCTAGGTATTTTGTGACTAAATTTGTTTCCCTCAAACTTTCCTGATTTAAACTGAAAAAATATATGTTTAAGAGATAATTCATTACACAGAGTTAATGTATTCTGTTAAGGTGTAATCTCTCAGAATCTAAAGTGGAAAGTCTGTAATAGAAATGCTATAAAGTTTTGTTGCCTTTTTTTTTTTTTTTTAATCTGTATTTGTAATTCATTTTGTTAGCAACATGCATTTTAAAGATAACTACCTTATTTCTATAAATTTTTACAAGACCTAATAACAATATAGAAATATTTTGTGTAAAAGCACACTCTATATTCAAGATACCAAAATAAAATCATACATTCATGTCTATTCACTTATCTATCCATTCTTTGCCTGAAGGCTTTTATGATTTTTCATTCTGTGATTGATGGCCTTTGTAGCATGGGAACCCTGCTTCTGTCAACCTTGATAATGGAGAGTCTATCATGCTCTTTCAAGTCAAAGGAGTAATCTAAAAATTTTACAATGAAACAAGTGAAGTTGCTAGTGTTTCATGTGACGTATCAAGTTTCACACAACAAAATCTAATAAAACCCCACAGTTCTATGGGATAAGAAGACAACGATATGGGTTATTAAGTTATGTAAAACATAAAATACAAAAATATAGTTTCATAGAATTATGGAATGGTTTGGGTTCGAAAGAACCTTTAAAGATCATCTACTCCAATCTGACTTAATGGGTAGGGACAACTTTCACCTGATCAGGTTGCCCAAAGGCCCATCCAACCTGACATTGAACACTTCCAGTGATGGGGCACGCACAACTTCTCTGGGCAACGTGTTCCAGTTTATCCTAATTAACAGAACATTCCTTTCAACTGAAAGCTAATAGTCTGTGAGTGTTTCCAACTGTCAAATTCTGATCTAATATAATATTGGGTGTGACACTCCTATAGACTTTTTTAACACTGAATTTTTTTTTTTTTTTTTTTTTTTTGACAGTATTTTGTTATGTCTCTGCAATAACTTGGGAAAGTACAATTGCAGAGGAAAAAAAGCTTCCCAAATGTTATCTCACTATGATCATAGCTAATTAAGCTTCTGTCTGACCTGTCCTAAATTGTACTTGTGTTATTATGCCCCTGAAGTCCCCAGATCTCAGTAATCTACTTTCAGATTATTCTTTTTTTTCAGTTCAACAATTCAGCACTGCCTGAGATTTGATCCTTCTGTACATCTTGGTCATAGATTTTACTCAAAAGAATTATTTTTTTTTTTTAACTGAGGAAATTATAAATGCAAATACATCACCGCAGCTGGTCTATAGGTTCAAGTTCAGAAGTAACCTTTGAAAAATGTATCTTTCAAAATGTAAATTAAATGAGAAATAAAATCTTCTCTTAAAAAAAGAAATCTATCTCATGACATGTAAATACATAAGACAGAGATTATTGTCACCATAGGAATATATCCTCTAATCCTACTAATGTTATATATATCATAAAATATCTCTTTATCATTGTACTGACATGACATCTTATATTTATTGGTAAAAAATATTTTTTCATTGCATAGCTTAATCTATTTTATAGCTATAAAATATGGACTAATATTAAAACCTTAACCAGAGATTTTGACAGAAGATTTTTGAAAATATTTTTTGAAACATAAAAATTACTTTTTACATCTTCAACATATATATTATAGTTTTTCTCAAATAACAGCTGATGGTATCCAAATAAATGAATTCTCCCTTTTAATAGTAATGGTAATTATTAATATATGGAGTACATACTAGCAACTGTTTTTCCCCAAACCACTTCAATCATTTTACCAGTACTGGGTTTTGTCAGGTTATTCTCAAAGAATGTATTATATATGGCCTAATTCTCCAACAAGTGTGAGACTTCAGTCTTCTGATCTATTATCCCTCCAAGAAATATCATCCTTTGATGTTGTCTGGAGAATGGCTAGGTTTATAAAGTATTTAGTGTTCCACTGCCAAAATATGAAGTGAAAAGGTACTGTCTATCCACAGGCATATTTGGTATCATGATTCTTTAAGATTTGCAGCCACTTTATATGAATTAATTAAGAAATTAAAGTACGAGAACTGAAAAAGAGATTTAATTATTTCAAATTATTTCAGAGGAATGGTTGCAGTAAATTTTACTGTTGTATACAGTTTGCAGGTTCGAGTCTTTTAATGTATGAGAGGGAAAAGATTTAAATTACACTTTCAAGAGACTTATTCTTGCAACTACTGAATGAAGTCTCAAACTTACTAATTTTGTTTAAAATAAAAATATATCTATCACTACTCTACATCCAAAAAGAGTGTTCTGTCAGGAATAATACTAATAATATGTTAAAAGAAGGTAAACACAGATGAAATCATAGAATATCCATACACTTTTTCTCTTGTTGAAAGTATTGCATACAGGTCTTTCTTCAGATTGCATATTTTTCTTTGTGCACCTTATAGTACTAGAATTATGAGGATATGTATCATCAGAAGTCTTCTGCAAGCTTTCTCAGTAACTAGCTACAATTCTAATGAAACATCTTCCATGTATGTTAATGTTCACAACACTAAACTGCAGCTTAATAGATGGCATAACACATTATAAAGTTGTGCAACAATACTTCTTTCAGAAATCACATATCAACATTATTCTGAATGCCTGTTTCTTAATCTGTTATGCTATTTGACTATGCAAAACAATTTTTTGAATGGAAAATGTTTCACATCTGTAATTTAAGACGAGTAACATTGTTTTGAGTAGTATACATAGCTTGTTGCAGTAATTATATCTTAGCTAAAGAGTTCAGATAATGGAGGGTCACAAATTTATCCAGTGTGAAATGCCATCTCTTCTTTTAGTGAAAATATAAATCAATATTACATTTTTACAAAATGTCATCAGCAGTTATGAAAAGATACTTGTCATTTTAATGGCACCAATATCTACTTAAAATCTTGCAAATATTTCTGAGGTGTCCTTCGTAATTTAATTTGATAGACAGATAGAAGAGAGTCCTTGCTAACATAAAGTTAAAAGAAAAAAAAAATAATAAAAAAAAAGTTTTTAATATTATTTATGTTAGATGATCAGAAATGGCAAAGAAAATTATTACAGTTATCCAAATGATATCTTGTAAAATCTGACTATCAGACCAAATAATTTTTTCTTATTGTGCTATATGCTGTATCATTAATAAATAATCCAGATAAATGGTAGTTTTGACAAGTTTCGTGATTCTGGAATTTCATGTGTCATACATACAGTTGCATCTGAATATAAATAGAGAGGAATGATTTACATATGAAGAATCCAGGAATAGTCAAAAGATGAGAAAAGGAATCACTCAGTGAAAATCTAGGGGATTGATGTGAATTGATTGTTAACAATGACTCTTTATTGCATATGATTGAAGATGCCCTAGAAACTATGACCTATGGAAAAAAAAAAAAAAAAAAAAAAAAAAAAAAAGGAAGAAAACTTCTTACTTCAAGATAATATGCTGCAAGAAATGTTCTGATCAAAATCACATTACACTTTTTCAAATTGTACTTTCCTTATAATCCCTCATTTAAACATTAGTGATGTTCTTATCTATCACCTATTACATTACTTGATTGTTACATTCCTTCATAATCTTGTGTGTGAAACCACACATCCTGAAGAGGTGTGGAAAAAATTAATGTCACAAGTCTTGGTATCAGTTTCTGGACCCTTGCAGTCAAGCATTTTCTTGCCCCTTTATTTTTTTCTGCATTTACAATGCAAGAAACCCTAATTATTAGTAGAGCTGGGGACCACAGAAAGCCACCAGAACCTCACACAAAACTGAACTTACATAAAAACATATGTCAGGACATTAATTTTATTTCTTGTCTGAGAGTTTTTGAAGTTAGTATAAGAGTGTTACACTTTTGGAAAATGCAGGACTTCTTTCTGAAGGTACCAACAACAGATTCCCGAGAATAAGCTTCAGCATAGCCCCTTTTCTCGTGGGCTGTACAGGGCAACTAAGATGCATAGTTTGTGAAAACAAACCCCATATATATTTACAAATAAAAGTTGTTCAGAGATGCATAATTATTTTATGATGCAAATCTGTAGTTTATCGTGTAATTCTGATCATAGAACATATCAAGTGATTAACACCTGTGGTATCTCTGTGTAAGTAGTTAAGTAAGTACCTATCAAGAAGTGAGTGAATGTCTGACTTCCATATATAGGTAAGTTTTCCATATACATACATTCAAAACTTATGTATATCTTTTTTTGCTCTGTAACCCTACCTGCATCTGGGTCCCAGCAGGGGCAGGGCAGGAGTCTCACAGGGGGTTTGGGCAGCCTTGGCTGCTTGGACCCAGTTGGAAGCTCGTCCCCAATCCCCACACTCATGTGACTGTCCCTGCCCATTGGGATCTGCCACTGACTCAGGGAGCACCACCAACCAGCCAGACATGGGGTGGGGTCAACAACAGACCTCTGTGTCACAGGGCATGGGGTCCCCAGGCAGAGCCGGCAGGACTCACCTGGTAATGAGCAGTGCTGCCTTCAGCAGACTTGCAGGAATCATTTGACATTAGTCTTGAGAAAGTAGATTGTTTAGTTGATGCTTAATTATATCAGGAGGTTTTCTTGTCTGTGAGAAGTATTTAATCAGAGAATCATTCTGCCTTCAAGTGTTTATGTGCTTTTCTGTTGATTTGATTTTGGCATGTTTTTCTAACGCTGTACTTTGATCTTCACTATTTATACTATCTGTTTCCCCCTTCTGATACAAAACTGGAAGTTACTCCCCATAATAGAGATAATAAAAATATAGTACTAGGAACTAAATCTTACACAAACCATGAAACATTTTCAATAAGGATGAGGTGAGAATTTGGAGTTTTGTTTTATATTCTTCTTGATATTCTAATTTTTATTTTCATAAGCATGATTTACCAGAAATCTTCAATTCATTGTCATTCACAGATGCTCTATACATTTATTAAAATACAGCGTTTAATAGATAATCATATAGTAATCATTAAAGTTTTCATATTATATTATAAACTTTCTTATTCTTTGGTTGCTATTTTCAAATAATCAATCTGTTAATCTGAACAACATTTCATTTCTTTATTTTTGCATATTTGAAAATCCAGTTATTCCTATTTTTGATCTGCACACTAAAAAATGGTTCCATTTTGTGTAAGATAAGATTCTTCCTTTTTACCCTTATCCCATCAAGTGAGAATGAGATTGAAAGTGTTGCTGAGCTCTCTGTTGCTGCTCTGTTTCAGCTTGGTAGCTAGGAGTCTGATACTTGGATGGAGAATTAAAAAACTTTATATTGTTGATCATGAAGAGTTAGTTGTCTCAAAATGTGACTCTCAGCACCAAGCATAATGTGGAGAGCAAGGTAATGCATTGTTTGTAGGCTAGAGGTAATACTTTTGTTTTAGGTAAAGTGATATGCTTAGAAAATATAGACAGGATCCAACACAAATTGTAAACAATTCCTCCAGGTTTTTTAGTATGTGTCAAATAGACTGTCTGTGATGTAAAAGGTCATTAGTACCAGTGTCATCTAGGTGATATTACAGGGAAAAGAAGACAGAGATGATAAAAGTCTTTAATTTCCTAAGGGAAGGAGTGAACGTGAAGTGAGCAGAAGGAACAGACCTGAGGTGCATCACACACCATGGTATAAATTACTTAATTCCTCGATAATCTGGCCCCAGATGACATAGCCATCCATTCTGGAGAACAGAGTCAGTCAGTTGAAAATTAAAGGTGAAATGTCTGCAGTCCACAGTATTAAGAGTTACCTTTTATCTTGTGATTTTCCTGTGGTTTCTTGAATTAAACATCACAGAGTAGAAACTGGTCTGTCTACTTTGGAATCGGGGCAATTACACTGTCTATCCTAAATCTCAAACATCACTATACACTCTTCATTTGGCCCAAATGTTTTCTGGATGCATTAATATTTTGTGCTTATGCATAATCATCACCTCTGCATTCCAAATAAGTTCTTGGTTAGTCTCTTTTCAAAACCAAATGAAGATTATGGCATTCTTTGAAGACATAGAAACTGGGTTTCCTGCTGCAGTTTAAAGAGAAAGATATACCTGCTGAGTGGATTTAGCCAACATATCATTTAATTTGGATTTATTCAGGAAGCTAAAATGGCTTCAGATTTAATTACATCTTTGAATATTGTAGTTTTGTATGCATAAAGTGTGGAATGTATCTTACTTAAAAAGATACATTAATATTTGTTAGAATTAAAACAGTGCGTGTTGACATACTATTTGGTAAAGGAATTTTAAGAACATGTAAATTAAACAATTGCCACATTGATGTAACTACTGACAATGTTCAGAGGGGAAAAATCCTGCTAATTCCAACATGTCTTTTATTTTCATCTTGGCTCCAGGACATTTCTTTCCTTATGACTCTGGAAACTACTTTCCTACTTTACATCTCTTTTCACCTAGATCTAGCTATTTCTCTACTCTCTTTTCTGCCCTACCCTTCAGTCCTCCTTCTTCTTGGCCAAGGGTGGGGGGAAGTCAGCCTCATCTGGCGGGGATCTGAATAAGGAGGGTGAAAAACAAGAGAATAATTACTGCTGATGCTAATTATCTTTTTTTTTTTTTTTTTTTTTTTTTTTTCTTTCTAGCTGTGGAAAGAACTGCATGAACATTAAGGAACACACCTCCATTTGGAACCTAAACTGTTGACATTTGATATGTATTCTTGGAAACAAGCAGAGAGAAGTAAGATGGTCAAGCGGCATAATAAAGATATAGAATGCTATCTTGCCAAGTGTATGAACCTTTAGAGAAATACTATGAGATACTTGGTTTTGTCTATGACATCACTCTTCAGTGAGCTTTTGGACAGTGGCTTGCTAGGAGACAGTACAGCTGCAGTTCTCACAGCTGTGGACAAAGTTATCAGAATAATACATCCTAATTTCATAGTTTGGAAAAGATAACTCTTCATATCCTATCCCTCTTCTGCAATGATAAAGATACAGATACAGATTTCGAAAAATCAAAATGCTTTACCTGCCTAAATTGCTAGCAAAGGCTGCTTCAAGCAGATACCAAAGGCTTTTTCATCCCTGTTTGGGGATAAATATGAAGTAATTCAAGGAGAAAATCAGAGAAACCAAAATACAACTTTTTAGTTGCACAGAACTAAGCTTTGAGGTCCTTATATTTGTGGGTTTCTACTGTAGAACAGTAGATGCTGTATCTACTACATCTATGGTAGCACAGTAGAAGCTCCATCACAAATGCTTTTCAGTTTCCACCTTTTACAGAGTGTTTTGTGTAGGTAGTTTCTCAGCAGTGTACACTTACGAAGTTGAAGGAAAGTTTTGTACAGCAATTAGAATGTTTACTTGTAAGTACAAGTCTTGGCTCAGAAAGTGCTTATGCATTTTCGCCAGTAGTTTTTGATATCTCATTTTACAGCAGATGTGAATGATATTATTCCAAACTGTGTGATTTTGCACTCTGTCCTGTGACATTTTAGCCTGTTTAGACTCCTCAGGGTTGTCTGCTTTTACTTGTCAGAGTTCATGTCCTTCCCCACATTTTTTTTTGACAGTATTTTAAAATTTTCACTAAGTGCTGAATTTCTAGTTGTTAGGTCTAGAAGGTTGTTTTTCTTTATGATCGTTATATTTTCCTTTGTACTTTGTTCTGTTTGTCTGTCAGATCACAACTACTTATACAAGAGGAAAAGAGATGTAATGAACTCACTGTGGTGAAGAATTAGAACAAAGAGGAGAGAATACTTCAATGAGTTATTAAATAAGTTGGATTTTGGCATAATATTTTGGAAGAGGAAAACATATTCTTTTCATGCCTACACAGATGAAAAAAAAAACTGATGTCATTCACTGCTTAAGAAGGCAGATTCTTTTTCTACTGGATTGTGTAAGGAACCTTCTTTATAGCCTTTTCACAAAGATGAAGCACCCAAAATACAGAAGCTGAATGTGTCTCTATCCCTGAACTGGTTTTTGGTCTTGAACACTTAATCAATGACAGTGCTTCTCTGATGACTGTTTTCAAAATTGCCCTTAAATTGCCCTTAAATTGCTCATAATTGCTCTTACCAATCACAATATATTTGTACCTTCCAGTTAAAGTCACTGAATGTTTTACAGAAACCTGGTAGTCACAGACATTTTAAAATTAGTTAAAAATACAATGTAAGTACATGAAGGAAGTTGTACATTGAACAATTCTATTGTGAGGTCTATAAAAACTCACTAAAATATTTTCTGGGCAACGGTGAGGTCTTCTTTTTGATCCAAGAGCCGACTTTTGAAGATACAGTTACTGGAACTCCTTTAATTACCTTAGTCACCTCACTTTTTAAAGCATAGTTGTGTTTATGTACACTGAACTACGAATCATGATTTCTAGGACAGATTTCTAGGCTAGTGACAAATGAGCTAACTCTGGAATCAGTAGCTTTAACTAACCTGTACAGTGAATTGTACAGACACAGGGTTAATTAGTCCGGATAGAAAACCTTTCCAGTGTAAGCATGTTTTCTCTGTTGACACAGGCAAGTGGTGCTGGTTCACATTGTGAAACACTACTCCAGCTGCTGAAAGCTGCTTCATGGATGAAACAGCAGTGTACGATGTGCAGCTCTTATAAGTACAAAAATAATTTTAGATAACTCCCTAAATGCATTTGTATCATAATGTAAAAATACATTAATTGAACTTATAATACTACTTGTATTTGAAACATGTTACATCTGGTGAGCTATGCCTGGTTACCTTTCATCCCATTTTACATGTAATTTATGTTTATAATGAAACTTCAATTCAAATTTTCTTCTAAAGCTTTGTATTCAGAAAATGAATCTTAGCACTTACTAGATCATACAGCTTAACAACTTTGTATTTCAGTTCTGTCTTGTGGTTAGCAAATTATCATCAGTAAATTACTGAGGCATAGATGATCCCTTCCCTTGAAGCTTGGAGATCACATAAGGCCCTATTTCACCCTTTTATTACCTGGCTTTATGAGTAAGACCAATACCACAATATCCACCCTGAAAAATGCCTTTTCTTCATTGGTTTCAGACTGCCTGCTTCTGGACTTCTGGAGCTTCCTAAGAGGGTAAATTTAAGGTGATTACATTGCTCCAAGCTCAGGTAAAACTAACAAATTGATCATTATAGACAAACTTGATGGAACACATACCTTATTCTTTTCCATTGCTTAAGGTGATTAATTGCAATTTATTTTAATGACAAAAAAAAAGTTTCACTTTTTCCCGATTTATTGTCTTCCCCATTTTCATCATTATCAAGAAAAAGCTCAGGAAGTAGTGAAAGACCACATCATGAAAGGTAACCTTTTACGAAAATAAATGAAAAACAATGAGAAAATCAATAGACTAATGCAAGTTCATTAAAATTTTAAAATCAGTATTTTTTCAAAAACAGTAAAATTTATGAAGACAAAAGAGCTCAAATATAGTTTTTAATTACAAAGTCTTATCAGTCACTGAAAAAATAATTTCTTATTAATAAGTTTCAGTTTTGATTAGAACATGAACATATGGAATATTAGTACCAGTTATTATCAAAATGTGACAGCTAAAATTTGCATTGAAAGGAAAATTAATTTAAAAATATATAAATAAATATTATTTAAAATATTTAAATACTTCTGGTAATTTCAATTTAATTATTCAATTAAAATGTAATTGGCTTCTTGAGTAGAAATTGTTTGAAACTAAGACTTTTTCTATGCATATAAATTGATGCTAGGTAAAAAGATTGAATAAAGATTAATGACTTTATCTGACAAGTATTTAATAGGTTGCAACATTTCCTAAAATTCTAGAGGCCGTTAAAGTACAGAGTCACCTTCTTTACTGAAAATAAGCTTGTGTATAAGTATTTGCTACAGCCCTTTAACAGTAAATGGAACCTTAAGGAATAAGTGTTTGGGAACTTAATTTACAATGGAAATGTATATTACCCTAACAAAACCTTGAATTATAATGATATCTCAAAATTAATTATTTCAGGCTTCTCTCAGGAAGTACAGAGCACCTACTTAAATCTTTCTGGAAGTGCAGAAACCCTCTGCTTCTTACTTCTGAAATGTTACAGGCAGTGGACAGTAAAAGCTGCAACAACACTGTCATGCCCATGTGCTCTCCAGTGCTGTCCTACAGTTTTGGCACTTTTATCAGCCAGTTTACAGCTTATGGGTAAAAGTGCATGTAGAGGGAAGAGAGGTATACCTGAATCTCATCTGGACATTCAGTGATCTGGGAAATGCAATCTTGGACTAATGCAGTCCACCTGGTAAATTAATTGTATAAACTCACAATTTGAATAGCAAATAACGCTGATCACTTGCCTAACTCTTTTCTTCTTCATATGTTTTGGAAGAGAAACGCAGCACATACTTCTAGTTCTATTGCTGGAACCAAAGTTGAAAAACAGTGAACAACAACAATTTATAAAAGCAGTATGCTTTAAAATGTAAAAGAACTGCAATAGATTGTTTTGCTAAATTCAGTAAACTAGACTATTGTAACATATATTAATAATTATTATTTTTATAGTATATCAGATTTTAGTATATAGTTCTTAATACTTTGAAGTTCATATTAACTTGTAAAAGAATAGAAAAAAACAGCCATTCATCTTCACAACAACAAAAAAACAAAAACAAAAAAAGAAAATACATGTACTGTTCTGTTAAAGATAGAAAAAAAAACCCCAAATATTTCTGTATTTTTTAAAGTTCAGAATACTGTTACTTTGTACACCTGCTATCTACATAGGTGACCATGTGTTCATACTTTTAATCTCCTAAAAACAGATTATTCCACATGAGCAGCCATATATGAAGATGACAAAGAGCTGCACACTTGGATCACAGACAATTTTTCACTCTGGGTCAATTGGTTCTCTTGAAGAAGGGAGGTTTAAACGTTTTGAACTGGAGAATTAGAGTTCAGTTATGAATGTGCAATGTTACATATGATGAATGCTCTACAAGCCAACTGTCCTACTTGCATTGTGGAATTCTTTGATAGATACGGTAGGCTGAATATTTCATCCTTAATTCAACAGTGTTCTGAAGGTTCAAGGTTTGTTACAGCCACACTGTGCTTCACTGAAGCCAGAAGTTCCTCTACAATACCCTACTTGTATGAAATAAATGGCAGTGTTGGAGCTCTATTTCAGATACCATGTCCTCTCATCCCCTTCATTTTCATGTATTGTTTTTCTATCCAAAATACATTTTTAGCCACAGTTTCTGATTCTTTAATCAGGAGTACTGAAGTATAGGAAATTACTAAATTATAACCATTCCTTTAGGGATTTTTTTTTATTATTATTTCAAAGAGTGGTCTCCTTATGTTGTATATGAGAAGACTTAAGCTTTCCAGTCTTGCACATCAAATCAAATTGTACTTCAAATGAAAAATATAAATCTACACCAAAAAAAAAAAAAAAAAAGGAGGAGGAAAGACCACTTTAATGATGTTTGGAAAAGATGGGAGGTGGAAAGAATGATGAGTGTGATGGATCAATAAGAACATGAGGAAGAGCAGTTAGCACTAGACATAACTAAAATTAATGAAATTTTTTTAGAAATTACAAGTTATATCTTGGAGAGAATATAAGAAAAATATACTTATCAAGGAATATGAAAAGTGGTGCTGTTGAAAGCAACTAAATTCAGAGAACAACTGAACTGATTTTCATGTACACATGTTTCATATACTTTCAACGAATTGAAAATAAAGTTATCTTAAATTAAAAGATTAAATCTTTGGGGTGTTCACGTAAATCTGCATTTTGCAACAAAATATTTTGCCTGAAAAAAAAAAAAAAATCCTTCAGAGAGTGGATACACATCCTGAAATACATATTAGAAAAAGAAAATTTGTTATATAAACTGATTTCTAAGGCTTGATTCTGATTTATATCAGTGGGAACATGCCATTAATAAGTTTTGGTAGTTTGTCTCCGTTTCAAGGTCCAGACTGTGAGACTGGGCACTACACTGGAGCCTTTGTTTAAAATATGATGAAATCAGTACACGTTTTAGTTGAGCAGGGACTACAGAAATACCTTCTTTCTATAACTGTCCTCCCCCTTTTTTCATACCTCAAAAAAAAAAATTTAAAAAACCCACCTTAAAATAAAATCAAACAAAAAAACCCTATGACTGAAATAGTGACATACTAGAGATTGGTCCACTACCGTGGTGCAGAATTTGTCCCACAAGCATATGTGGAGCTGTTCTATGTGCTCTCCCACTTCAGTCCTGTAAAATAGTTACGCTTACAGTTGTTTGGTCCAGTGCTTCTATTCCATCCATCCACCCGTCCATTTATGATCTGTTGTGATTAGAAAGACATTATCTAATGTTGTAACCTCAGAATTTGTTGTAACCTCAGAAGCTATCTTAGATATTAGCAATGCAGTATTGCACTGCATGGTAGATAAACCCTGTGACTGACACCCACTCCATGTGGAATTACTATATTAGAGGAAGCCAGTATAGACTACAAAAAAAAAAAAAAAAAAAAAAAAAAAGTTAAAACCCCAAACAATACCTCAGAAGAAGAAGTGTTACAGAACTGAGTTACAGAACTAAAAATCTGCTGTTCAGATTGTTTGCAAGTCCAACCTAGTTTTAGTCACTGCTCCCATTGACATCATATGTTGCTGATATTTTTTGCAGAGAACAGGGTTTCCTGAGTCACACTAAAATCTGACATGAAAAACCATACAAAATGAAGTCAACATGAAGATATTAAGTGTTTTGCAACATGTAAATAGGAAAAGTATTTTAATAAAAATCATCCAGCTTTACACCCTTCTACAAAAACATAAGTCCATGAAATGCCAAACACCAGTCAACATTACCATTAATGATACATGTCAATGTTTCCTACAAATATCAGAGATGGGATACATGAGTAGCACTTTGTTCAGAGACGCCTACAGCATTCAATTATCTTCAAACAACTTCTGTATCTATGAGACAAGTCTACCTGGCACAGTACAGTAACTCTGCTTAGTGTCTGCTTACAGATGTTCTTGAAGAGGAAAAAGTATTTCAGAATAAAGTGACACTCAGCTAGGGATTTAGAGTCTTGCTGTTTAATTTAATCATTTACCCTGTAGTTCAAATTCTAGTTAATAAAATATCACATTTAAGATTTGAATCATCAACCTTGCCTACATAAAAAGAAAGTATAGTGCATGGAGCGAAGAAATAGTGATACCCCACAGTATATGTCTAATGACAGATCCTTCAGTTATGCAGATAACCCAGTAGAGAAATTTCACTTCCTGCCCAAATCAGAAAATAACAAACCAACACATTGTAGTTTATGAGACTTCTATCAAGCAGCTATCTGAAAAGAAGGCAAAATGGCTTCCCTTTTTCATAACTGTATTGTCATCATTACCTTATGCATCTCCAGTTTAGATTAATTCCTTCTTACTGAAAAATAAAATAGTAGTTAGACTGAAGATGAACAATTCCAAAAGGATGTATGATCAACTTGTCCTGAAAATCATTTGTTTATGTTAGTCTGTTAAAAATTGAGACATATCACATCAGTGGCTGTTTTTCAGTCTTTATTTCAATAAAAAATATCCTATTTCTTTCAACAAATCTCATTCCTCTCTAGTGCTAGACACACAAGAGAGTATGAAAGTTACCTTTCACAAATCCATTCTGCAGCATGAAACACTATTAGTTATAATTATGGCTATATGCTTGTTGAGATTAAAAAAAAAAAAAAAAAAGAAAAAAAGAAAAAAAAAGTAGTACTTCACAGAATTATATTTGATATTTCTCTTTCCTTTAATTACTTAATTTTGATATATGAAAAAAAAAAAAATGCTAGATGTTCCTAATCACCTTCTTGTCCTTCATGTGTGTCTAAGTGGCTTTCAGGAGAATTTTCTTCACGATTTTCCTGGGACTAAGGTGTAACTGTACAGCCTGTAGTGCCTTAAATCCTCCAATTTTCCCTTCCTGAAGATGGGTTTGAGGTCTGCATTCTTCCAGTCATTTAAAACCTTCCCTGGTTGCCATCATCTTTTGAAGATGATAAAGAACAGCATCCCAATGACATCCTTCAATTTTCTGAGCACCTTGGGATGTGTCACATCTAGTCTCATGGAAGTACATACTTCTTATTAGCTTAAGTGCTCCTTAACTTTTATTTTCTCTACTGTGGGTACCACTTCACTCCCACTAACTCTGCTAATATACTTTGTCATTCGGCAGACCTGAGGGTAAACCTTTTAGGAAAAATGGATGCAAATAAAAACTAAGTAACTGAGCCTTTTTTTTTTGTGTTATTTTTCAGTAGATTCTCTGCCCCACTGATTATGTGGGCTCAAATTTTCCTTAGTGTTTTTTATTCTGCTTATATACTCATAGCATAGAACTCTTGTCCTTCACATTCCTCTCAAGTTTCAGCTTTGGCTTTCCCAAATCCTTCCCTGTACATACATCAGTGTTTCTAGATCCCTTCTTGGTAGCATGTCCAAGTTTGCATCTTCTGTATACTTCTTTTTCTTTGAGGTTGTAAAGGACTTATCACAGATGTGAACACACACACACACACACACACAATGTCCTAGCAAAGAGCACCTGTTAAGACAGAAACAAAAGTGTAAACACTGTGTCTGAATGAAATCTCTAAAAGGGTGGTTGCCAGAAGAAATGATACTGTTATCAGATGAATTAAGAAGGAAATGACTAGGGAATGACCAAGAGACTGTTGGAAAAACAAACGGTCAACAGGAAAAGAAAAATAAAAGACACATGAATATTCATGACAGGAGGGAGAGATAGCGGAGAGGTAGTAGTAACCATCACAAGTGGTCTGCCCCTGCTGGCATTGTCTCTGGGTCACACTGACCCCTGCCCTGGACAGGTAGTGCAGCCTCCTGGTGGGTGCCTGCATGCAGCAGTGGGCTGACAGTTCTGTGGCTGCACACAAGGACTCCACCTTGGGTTGCAGAGGACACCTCCTGTGGCAACTACTTGCTGTTGCTTGGACAGATCTGCTAAAGTTGTAGGGAATGTCAGAATTACACATAAAGCTGTCACACCCATGGCTACAACAGGAAAGGTTTGCACCCAGGGGAACCTGCATTCCTAGGTGAGGGGCCATGTGCTGGTGGTTACCAAGCCTGTTGGAAGGGGTGGATACACAACTGTACACAGGTGTGCATGCGTGGGATTAGAATTTCTTGGGATCAGCTACAGAAAGTATCTGCTGCATTGGTTATGAACTATGATTGTTAATAAATCAGTTACTGTGAACTGAGCAGATTTTCTCTGTTAGAGTGCGTGAGAGCTGAGCACACACACGACCAATGTGATCAAGCAATGCCCGTTTATTACAACTAAGAAAGCCCTTTTATAATGTTCTCCTGCACACGTGAGTAACATGCAGTACAAGTCCTCAAGACTGGACAGTTAACTTAGCCCGCACTTTAAACCTTCTTACGATTGGATAAAAAGTGCCACATCAGCCTTGCCAGGCTTCCTGCCTTGTGGAACTTCCTCTTCCGTCCCAGCCCCTTCTGGGGGTTGTTTGTCTCATCGAGTTTCTCCCCCCTCATTCAAGGTTACGTCCTTATCACATTCTTGCTCAGACTAAGGCTCTTATCAGTCTTGTTCTCATGCAGGATTGCTCACATGTCCATTCTCTCGCAGAAAGCCCTCTAGAATCCCAACAACAGAGTTCAGCCATGCTAAGCATCTCTGTACATTCCCTGCACATCCATGTTGCTCCGGTGTGATGCTTCCTTGACTTCCCCCTCTATATAGTGAAACATTTTTTTTTTACTTTGAGAAGGATTTCCTTGAAGATCAACCAGCTCCTCTGGGCCTCTTTGCTGTCTCATGTTACATCCTGCCAGGCAGATCTCTGAACAAACTGAAACTGCTGTCTCTTGTCATGAAAATAAATTCACTGAATAATGAGAACATTGATTTAAAATAGAATATCATTTTGATAAGAAAAGAAAAAGGATCTTATTGTGCATCATTCTGCCAAAGGAGAGACTTTGAATATAAACTTGACTTGGCATCTGGGAACTGAATTAGAGCAAATAAAAGGATAACCTTTTAAATCAAGCCTCTCTAAATAAGTATTTAATTTCTGCTTAATAAGGTAATGAGAAATGGAGGTGAATAAACTGAAGATTTAACTATTCTGTTATTGAGAAATAACTAAGGAGCAAGACATGAACAAAACCCAGATGTTAATTATTTTTGTATATTTTGTCTGTGTCCCAAAGGGGGGTGTGGGGGTGTGGGGGGTGTGTGCAGTTTCAGAATACCTGAGAGTGTCAGTGTCCAGCTTACTCAAACAAAAAGAAGAAAAAAATATAGGAAAAAAGGTGACTAAACATTAATGTGGATTATTAAAGATTTATGTGATTCAAATAAATGTTTTGTGATCCTAGATTCTAAAATTGGAGAAAAGAACCTGGCAGATATAAATGAAATGACCAATATTCATTACAAGTGCAAATATCCATGGAAAATGTTGTTCTGCCTTTCTTAACACTCTCAAGGTGTCTAACTGAAGATGAATTTCAGATTCATTAAAAAGTATTAAGCTGATAATATTCTGTTAAAGATTTTACTTCAGACTAGGCACTACCTTTCTCAAAGGAGCCCACTTTGTCACCTTTCTGTTGTGATGGATAGGATATTCCGAAGGATGTACATGCATGCAGACATTGTCATGTTTGATATCATGACACTGATATCATGCCTTCACCATGAAAGAAAGTTTGAAAGGGTAGGTTATGAGAGTAGCATACTTTTCAATAACTCCTAATGTACAAGTTCCTGACCCATTATAAACTAAGAGGAACAAGACCGATTGATTGCATTTACAGCTTCATTGTTTTGGCAACTCTCTCTGACAGTATCCTTGCAGTAAGGCCATATTTATGTGAGGAATAGGAACCAATTTTACTTATTTAGTTGTTAAACCACTTTAAGGAGAAAAAGTAATTTCTTAATGCTCTTATTTCAACTTCAGTGGCTTATTTCAGTTTAGTTAAAGCTGATTCCTGTGTCAAATATTATTTTAATTTTTTTTTTTTTTTTTTTTTTTTTTTTTTTTTCACTTGTTTTATCAATTATATTTATTGTTGAATCTCTGATAAATCCCTTTTGAGGCTGTGAGATTCAGTGGACTTCAGTGCACAGCAGGGGGTATTTCTCCTGTCTGATCTGTTAAAGGTGACTTGACAAAGGCTCCTCCTTTCCCACTCCAATAGAAGTTGCTGGTTCTGTGTCCCCATGTCTAGACATAGCGAGGCCAAGCACATATTCCCAACAGGTACACACCCCCCACACCTGTGCACCCATGTATACAGTAAACAGCCACCCTAATAGACAAATGCAGACAGAGGGCAGCACCTTCACCAGCACCCGCACAAATGTTGCCAAAGCCTCATCTTCCACTCTGGCTGATCAGGATCAAAACCCACTAGTGGAGTATACACATCCACACATACAAAAAGGGATTTTCCCATAGCTAGTCTTAAACTAGATCTTAATCCTAGAGCTGGCCCCAGTACTTAGTCTCCTCCAGTTGTTGGCCCCTAGACACATGGTACCTTCAGTTTCATGGTCCTGCATCACTGGCTGGCTCTTCTGCCTCTGCTCCTGTTCAAGGGCTAGAGAGTCTTAGAGTTTGCTAGTGATCACACACACATGTGTGTGTGCATGCTCAGGACAGGAGCGCATCCTCACAGAAAGTAGTTAGGATTTAATAAAAATATAGGGCAGACTACAGTGATCCAGCTAAGAACTTAGGTCAATAAGAATATTGTCCATCAAGCTGGCTTACAGAATTGGACTACTTTTACCCCTTTTTCCCTGCATTTTTCACACTTTTTCACCTCTCACCCACCTTGATGCCTCCTTTTAGCTGTTCCCTAAACTTTTCATAGTAAGTCTCACAAAGTCTCACAATTCCCTTAAAACACCCCATATTCTTTTACATAGTCCTAAAATTTCTTTCACCCTGCATCCCATAATAAGTCACATACCCCTCTAGGCAATAAGCCTATTATTTTTCATGGTGTGCTGGGTAAAGATTCTCTTTCATTGAGTCTCTTTAGTGAGTTTCACACCAGTGACAAGTCTAATTGTCCAATTCTTCTTCTTGAGTGGCCTTAGAAACAGCCATTCAGTGTGCTCCTTTACACTGACTAGGTTACTGGGATTCCTCCACCCGTCATTTCTCCTTTTATCCTTGATTGGTCTTCATGTTTGGTGTGATTAGTAAAACCTGAAAAATAAAATACTAATTGGGGTTTTTTTGTTTGTTTTGTTTTCTAACATGAAAAAAGACTTAGAGACTTAAATTACACTAAATGTTAATGTATATTAATGTATCTGAACGTCCACAAAGAGTACCTAAACATAAGTGCAAGAGCCATACTGCATAAATATTTAGATAAGCGGTCTTATTTTCAGATGTGTTAACAGCCATAATATTTTTTTTGGCATTCATGACTTTCGGAAATCAAATCACTTAGTCAAGTGTTTTAGGCAAATTGAGACTTCTTACTTTAACATTTAAGTACCTTAAATGAGCTTAAAACCTGAAAATAAAATAATTATTTTTTAAAACAAAAGATATTAATTTTGAAATATAAGTTAGCATTAGATTAAATTCTTGTGATGATTCTTTCAATGTCAGTTTGTCTTGGTTTCTCTATTACTAAATTCTTCACAAAGCACTAAGGTTTTTGCACCATTTAATTTTTGGCTTCTAACATATTTGTATTTATAAAAGGGTCTATCTGTTATGTAACAATGGAAATAAGTCTGTATTACTCCCTAAGATCTCAGCTGCGTAATGCCAGTGAACCTATTTCCTGTTAAATCTTAAAGAACTTAATCCATTCCCTGGAATATCACAGAGATACATACCTGTAAAGTGTTTAAATAGTTTAGGTCCTCAGGTGATGAGATTTATGGAAGACCTAGAATATTATTGTTGATGTGCAGTCAACAGCAATAACGATTCCCCTTAATGACCTATATATTTTCAAACTTTGAAACTACTTAAGAAATTTATCTCAATGAACATGAAGGAACATGTTAAAAATTCTTATGAAATAAACAAATGGAAATGGAAATAAAAGCGGGAACTTAATGTCATTCTTGTTTGCTTTTCACGCAGAAGCAGCTAAATATTTTCTGTATATGTTTGGGGTGGGGAAGAACATAAAAGCAGAATCAGTATTTCACTGTTCTGAATGTATTTTCAGGAAAAATTATAATAGAAATGAGATGCATGTTTCTTAGAAAATATCTTTGGATGTCAATCTAGTAAAGTTGCCATGCTGTACCTTTTGGAACAGAGGAGTTTAGATGACTATTCATATGAAAAAAAGCAAACAGTAAAGTTGGCAAAAACCTTTCATGAGCTACATCACTGTTCATTATTTATTTGGAAAATAAATAAAACTATAATTTTTCCTTTATGTAAGGTCATTTAGACTCCCAATTGATAAATAAGTTTAGTTTTCAGACACACATGGGGGATACAATCTAATAAACTACATTCAAGCAAATAACATGCCTCAACATTCAAGTTGCAGGTGTTGAAATTGTTTTTTAAAGATGATTCACGCTCCTGTAAATTATTTAACAATCAACTTTGCTTTGTTCTACTGAGTCATTCAAACCTATAGCGGAAAATAGTACCTAGACAAAGAAAAACAAGTCAGGCTCTGTGCCAAGGTTCTAACTCTTTGACCTGATGAAAGATTGATAATTCAGATATTGCATTTTATTTTTAGTGTGTAAGTAATCTAGATACTTTTTGTACTTGAAATTTAATCACTGGTTTTTGGATATATCATAGAAAGCTATAATGACAGACTGCAAGATGACTGTCCTTCATATTTCAGAAAGTATACCTGCAATGATCCTCCATCAATAGTCTCAGTGTCTGTGTTCCAGAGAATCCATCACTTTTTAAGTGTGGTGGATTACACAAGTTTCCATCACAAGTGGAAAAAAAAAAAAAAAAAAAAAAAAAAAAAAAAAAAAGCACTTTTTTTTTTTTTCTGAAAAAAACTCTGAGGAGTATTCTGCTATAAAAGACGCTACCATGATACAAGGTAATGCTCACCTGCTTTGCAACTTATTTACTTATAGCAATTTCTAATGATTTTTGAATATTGCTAATTTTGATTAATAATCCTGCTTGCCTAAACTGTTCTGTGGAATTTTACCAAGGACTACTGTGTTCATCAAAAAAATGCAATTTACTGTGAAAATTTACCAAAACCTGCAGTGTTCAGCAAAATATTATGTTTTTGTCCTTGGGAAACAGATGTGCTTATTCTGTTTAGTCTTGGTAATGAATAATATAGCTATATATGGATGGTAGAAGCAGATACACTGGTACTTTTAGATAAGGTAGAATGAGTAAACTGGCTGTAAACATTCTTGTTATTCAAGAAATCGGCTAAGAGAATCTGCACATGCTCCAGGGAAAAGTACAAGATGTGAAAGACTACGAGCCTTCCTCCAAAATACCCCAAAGATGCCCACCAGGAGGCAATGTGCAGGTGCAAAGAGAACATAAACTGCTGACACCATCCTTTTGAACTAACCCAGCCTTACTCATGCATATGTATGTTTGTGTTATGTAATCCAAGGAATATGGATATCCACACTCTATATATTTTTGGTAAAATGTACGATGGGTGTGCAAGCTTTGTGGAGAAATCCCTTGCACCCCGGACAGAGTAAAACATACCTGCTTTATAACTCTCTTCAAGTTGTAGAGTCTTTTTTTCCGGCGAATCAATCATTCAGCCTGTTTATAATGAACTTCATCGATGATATAATGTGCTAACAACATCTAGACCAAGTCCCTAAAAGAGTTTCTCAGAGCCAAAATTACTCTGGATCACCCTGACTACCAGGTTACAGAAGTGCTCAACAATTATATTGTTTGTGGTGCTGAATTCTAGCAATACTCAAAACCCACATTCTTAACTATGTTCAGGCTGAGAAAATTTATTAGCTAATAATAATGCACGGACATTTTTTCATTCACAAATGCACATATAGAATTCAATATGCACATACAAGTATATGTTAACTGCAATTCTCCGCCTTGTAGCAATGTACCATTGATAAACATGTTTTTAAAATATACATTTGGAAATTCAGCTGGTATTCTCTTCTCCAATAACAAAATATGAAATTATAGAATAAAACTGAATAAAGTCATTTCTTTCAGTTTGTTCATTAAAATAAGGATTTTTACACTTGTTAATCCAGAAAGGCCTCCCATTTAAACATAAAACCATTCACAAAAATATATCCAAGCAGCTCATTGTTATTCTCTATTGTTGATTAAATAATTTAAACATTAGTGTTAGGAAAGTAATAAATAAAATAAACTCAACAAATTCAAAGAAAAAACTCACTGGACTTAAGCAGAGTTATAGCTGTGCTTGCCCACTGAAAATTTGATTCCATGTGATTAAAATGCCAAATAGCTCTGCAAATATGAACACAGAATACTGCACACATTTCAAATTAAATTGCCTGGGGTTTAAAAATATGAGCAGAATTATTGCCTTCATTCTGCAATTACTTCTGTAAATTCTAGGAAACTAAACAAACAAACAGAAACCTCTGATAAATATACATTTCTTTTTATAAGAATCAGTTGGAGTTTTCTTCTAATTTATTTGCTTCTTCTGTAAATAGATATCAGTATGCTTTTGTGATTTAGGAATGTGAATTAGTTAATTATGTTTCTAAGGATTACTTTGTGAAGTGTTTTCTTCTTATATCATCCTCACAAAATCTTAAAATGCATCTGTGGATACTCAGATGAAGTAAGTGCCCTTTGAGAAAGGCACTGTTTTCTCAGTGCTATTTAGATTACCTTAACTGTTTTTCAGATGACACTGAATAGAGGAGAGGTATAAATTTAACCATTGCAGCTTTCTACAAAGATGATGATCAAAATGAATCTGAGACAATGAGAGAAATATATCTAAGTTGTTTCAAGAATTACTTTTTAAGTTTTGATAAGAATGATTTGTTTTGAAAACAGCCAATTTAGCTCTCTGACCTGTTACAGTGATGGTCAAAAATACAACTTATTTAATACTGTTATACATATTTTCTACATGGATCTTTCTTCCTATTCATTTTTATGGCAGGTAACACAACACACTAATTTTCTAGAATAGTAGGAGTTAGATTCTTACCAGCCAAGTGACTTATCCAGTGTAATAATAACTGTTGTTGTCTGCTTAAAAATAGCATACATTGAACGGGTGTAGAACATAAGGGCATAATAAATATTAATAATAATTTCTAATAATGCTCATACACAGGAAGCTTACTCATTATCATCTTACATATGTATGTGAACTGATTGAGCATTCAGATATTGTAACAACAACTGCAATATGTTTAGAGCTTTTACATACTACAAAAAGGAAAATTTTCAGATAGATTAGTCAGTGAAACTCTGTCACTCAATCAAATTCCAGCTAAAGATATTTTGAGGTAATAGAGACTTACACAGCATTTTTAATATGTCTTTTGTTCTTCTGAAAATTCAGAATCTCTGAGGTACAAAGGTAGTTTGAGATGTCTGATAAGTCTCTCCTGGATCCTCCAGAAAGCATACATCATTACTTTTCAAGAAATACAGAAGCTTTGCTAAATTTAAATCTTGTTTTTACTTTAGAAACAAGGCCACATTTGTGACCAAATTAACCCCATCAAGTGTCTGCCATTTTTAGATCTTGAAGGACAAGTAAACCAAGACTGGAAATTATGGGGGAAGAGAGTATGCCCTGTGCACAAGAGGACATTATTCTTCTGGTTATGGGGATGTGTCTTGACTTGGCCGTATCCCTGTCTATGTTTCTGTGATGTGTGGCAATAGGCAAGTGGGAAAGATCCGTGTCTTTCCTGGGAATGCCCCTATATTTCCTGCTGCAAAGCAAGAAATGATCAAAAACAGGCTTCCTGCATGAATACAATGAAAATATGGATGAAGGTCTTGGTATTACTTCCAGCTTCTGGTCACTCCCAAGGAGAATCAGGAAGAAATAACTCATAGTTCATCTCTCTGAGGAAAGCTACCATTTCGAAAAGTACCAATGATAGATTTAAGATGAAAGAGTATGTGCTTCTGCCCTTGTTTTGTGTTTTAACACAACATATATTTTGGGCACATCCTGATCTTATCAAAGTTGGTGGAATTATGCTGCATTTACAGTGAATTTACTCAGATCTACAGAAGAATGTATTCTGCTATCACATTTTCCTGGACAAGAAGGTTTCTTTCTGGGAATACCCAAAAGTAAAAATAGAAATACCTTGGCTAGCAGGGACAGGGAAGGGATCTGACCCCTGTCCTCGGCACTGGTGAGGCCGCCCCTCGATTCCTGTGTTCAGTTTTGGGCCCCTCACTACAAAAAGGACATTGAATGACTCGAGCGTGTCCACAGAAGGACAACGAAGCTGCTGCAGGGTCTGGAGCACAGGTCGAATGAGGAGCAGCTGAGGGAACTGGAGAAGAAGAGGCTGAGGGGAGACCTCATTGCTCTCTACAGCTGTAGACCAACCTGAAAAAAACCAACCAACCTGAAAGGAGGCTGCAGAGAGCTGGGGATGAGTCACTTTAACCAAGTAATAAGTGACAGGACAAGAGGTAATGGCCTCAAGTTGCACCAGAGAAGGTTTAGACTGGATTTTAGGAAGCATTTCTTTACAGAAGGGGTTGTTAGGTGTTGGAATGGGCTGCCCAGGGAGGTGGTGGAGTCCCCATCCCTGGAGGTGTTTAAGAGTCGGGTCGACATAGCGCTGAGGGATCTGGTGTAGTTGGGAACTGTCAATGTTAGGGTAATGGTTGGATTAGATGATCTTCAAGGTCTTTTCCGACCTAGAAGGTTCTGTGAAATAAGAAAAAAAAATCTTGGAAAGATACTATGAACATACGAATGCCTTTACAATAAATTCTTAAGTCCCATTAGACATTTAATCACCACTGAGGTCTGCCTTAGAGAATATTTTTGTGGTAAATTGTCTCTGAAAATCTAAAACTTGATAAAGGCTGCTTAATATAAGTCTTACAAAGCTTTTGTAAAACATCCTAAGACCTTACAGACCCTTTTATTTATATATATATATATATATATATATATATATATATATATATATATTCATATATATATTCATATATTCAGGTATTAGGAATTTAGGCATTTAGATACTGTTAAATGAATATTACCTCTGCAAATTTCAATCAGTAGAATCTGACTTCTGACAATTTTCCTGGAGACCATTTCTAATCCTGTTGCTATGGAAGCATTTTGGACTGCCAAACTATTCCATGCTATAAGGAATATATAAAGTATCACTTATTTAGATGAAATATCAGGAGTATACTATCCACTATAGTTTATTATTTCAGACCAATATCATTAGGGTAGTCTACATTGGTAATATTTGTCCAAATTTTTTTTCTATTTATAAAATCTCAGAAATGTACGACAATACTGTCTGAGAAGAAGCAGAAAACCTTGTATACATCTGTTTACAATGAATATAGCAAACTCCTGGGAAGAGTAAGAAGTATAAGATCTTTGTGGCATAAGAAAATTTTGCTTTAAACTATCATAACTCTTTTACTTTCATCACTGACAATGTCTACAGACATAAGAGTCCTGAATGTATCTGAGGACATGAGATCTAAAAGGAAGGCACTCCAAAATACTTTCTGACAAACAAGTTCCCCAGTGAGCTCATAAAATAAACTAATGACATCAGTTATATAGCACGTAACCTCATTAGCTTTCTATGTAAATGTTTTTACACTGGGATTTGAGAAGTTTGATTTTAAAAGTTTGTATATTTGAATTTTGAAAAGTTTATTGAGAATTGAGAACACCAGCAGCTTAGCTTCCTCCTGTTTGAATACTGTAAACTTAGTCTGAAATAAGATTACTTATACAGAAAGACACCTGACGGTTATTCCATGTTATAAACCAAATTATTTTTATGTATCAAAGAAAGCTGTAATAAATAATTTAAATTTGACTGTTACCTCTGCATTATTATTTGTGGTTTAATGTTTGTTTTATTTTCCTTCCACTGCCATTGATTTCTTTTATCAAATAAACCAGTCAGGTATAGAGCTTAAAGGGTAGCTAACATGATCCAAGGACCTTCTTTCTGAGCTTTTTTTTTCTTTTTTCTATCTTAGAGGGTTTTGCACATAATTTAAACAATGCTGATAAGAATGTGCCACTGTTGTCTACGTAACTGGAATTTTTTTCAAATATTAGGGACTAAAATTGTTAATGTCATAACTTTGGATGTGTTGATACAACAAACATATCCAAAGGGTACCTGTGCACTTGACCCCATTACCCACATGGTTGAGTGACAAACCAAGTATGTGATCTTAAAACAGGATTTTAATGTATTTAGGATGGTGTTATGAGCCAGTAACACCAGAACTGGAAATAAAACCTGGCAGACAAGCTGTTTGGCTGAAGTGAATGAACACAGATATGCTTTTGCTGGAACTCTGCAAATGAGGATGCATGTGATTGTGCTTTGCTGATGCTTTTTGTTTCTAAACCATTTTGCCTATGGCAACAGAAAGACTGATGCCCATATCGTAAATAAAACTAGATGAGGAAAAACTACCATGGACAGAGAAATCCAAATCTAGCTTCACTAAAGTACAACAGCCTTATGAACAACTATTTTATATGCTAGTATTCCTATAATGTAAAAGAAAACCCATATGAGTTATATCATTATGGCACAAACCAATAAAATCAGCCATGTCCAAATCAAGGAATGGACCAGTGTCCTCTTCACAAAAACTGTTAAAACCTCTAAGACATCTTGTAGAAATAACACAGACTAAATAATATGACTCAGATCATCCAGATGCAGCCTCTGAGCGTTGTGAAAGAGCCATGTGCCCCTATAATTCCAGCCAAAACAATTTCCTGCTTAACCAGTTTTAAAGGGTAGAGAATGCAATTATAAATCAGAGATGTGGCAAGAAGTCAAAGTGGTGGCTGAAACAGGGGAGCAATGGTGTGGAGTATCCCTTTGTGCTGATTTTTTTTTCTCTGACTCCCAAAGATAATGCCACAAAATATTTTGGTTTCTTTTTATTATTTGCTTTAGCTGCTATGCTCCGTTGCAAATACCTCCACAGTAGATACATACAGCTGTATGTACATCATCATTGATCTGTCTGAGCAAATGAGATATTCCAGTTGTTTACAGAGAAAGAAAATTCATTAGAATGCAAAAGTTTGCTAGCTTGAAGTATTATACTTTAATGTGAAAAGGAACAAGAAAACACCTTCCTCCTGCTTCTCTCATTATGGATTAATAACAAAGTACAAGCCTGCGTTTCCCCTGCTGTTGAAATACAATAGTGGAGAAACATCTGCTAAGGAAATGTTATTTTGATAGAAAGGCACACATATTTTCTATGCTGTCTTTACCTTTTCCATCTCCTTTCTGCCCATGCTGAGATATTTATATTCTAAAGATGCTGTTGATCTTTTACTGTGTCTTTCTTGAGGTACTTTGTTAAAACTCCCAAATAATAGTTAGGTTTTAATTTGCTCATTTATTATATTTAGAGTATTTGTCTTAAAAAAAAAAAAAAAAAAATCATGTACTGTTTGTGAGGAAAATATCTCAGCATGCCCAGAAAATATTCTGTTTTCAGGCTGATAAATTCAAAGAAATCTTTGTCTAAAATCTTAGTTTTTGGCTTTGCTATGTGACCTAACTGTATTTTCTCCAGACTTGGAGAACTCACAGATGGAATTGGGAAATGACAAACTTGTTTCATGCCCACACAAATCTTCCTGCACATACTACAGGTTTTCATTAAAAAACCCCATGGACTGTCTTAGCTGAATATTGAACCTGTGTTTTTGGAGATCAAAACAGGAACTATGGACTCCTTTATGTATTGTTGCACAGGATCAAGTGCTTTAATATTGCTAAAGATTTTTACAGCTTTAGTCTGCTTTTTTGCTTGCAGCCCACACACCCTGAAGCTTTGGTGGCAGCATTTATGCCAAGTGCTCTTATCCTTGCTGCCTTGTACTGATGCATATTGAAGCCCTGTTTTCCCTGAAAAGTGATTTTTTTTTTTTTTTTTTGACCTGAAAATCATCCTGTTTCCCTTCTGTCTCTCAACTCTGATGCTTTTTATCTTTAGTTTGTAATTCTGCACTGAATTCTCCCCCACCCCTGTCCATCTGGTAGCTTCTACACTGTTGACTCCATATTACAAGAAGATAAATATTAGGTGGTTAACAGTCACTTTTATAGCCAACAAATATTACTCAAATAACAAATATTCACAAAGCTTAGCAGCCTGTATGAAACCCTTGCCCCTAATTAAGCCTATTCAATCAGTACCAAGAGTATCATCAAAGAAAGTCCACCAACAGGAATTTTGAGTGGGTATTGATGAAAGATATAGTTCTTCTCAGGAGAAAAATGAGTGTGGTTGTGGTTTTTGACATGATTGTGAGTCCCTCTGCTGCACTGGAGAGGACACTCCCTTGGTGACCTACACTTCTCTTCCTGGATGTCTCTGGGGAGAGTTTTCCCTTTTCCTCTCACTCACTCTATTTCCCTTTGTCCTTGCTTCTTTCCCTAGGGTAACCTTGAAGGCAATGTACACCATCAGCTTCAGATCCAAAGAATAAAGCTTTGTGCATGTCAGCCATTTCAACTTTTTTCATGCGTTATAAATACTTCCACATCAGCTGTATATTCAAGCAGGTTTTATTACCAATGACCCATTCATTAAGCTAAGTTGTCCAAGTGATGGAAAAATAATTTGGTGTAGAGTTTTCCAATTAAATAAATGTGTTTAGGATTAATATGAAAATAATTTGTCTGTAGTACTAGTCAGTGAATAGGCATTCAGCATAAAAGAACAGGCAATAAAGGTACATGACAGTAATTTATGAGCCTATGTCTGAGCCTTCCAATATAATCATATAACAATAACTGGTACCCTTGTAAAATGTGGATCATTCTTCTACAAAATTACTTCCAATTGCATTAATTATTCTGTACTTGGAAATGCAGTAACTAAAGTCTTATCTGAAAGATTTCATTTGGATTTCTAATGGATCTACAAAACTTAGTGCTGCACTAGCGTCACTCTGATATTTAACTCAGAGAGACAATGTAATCCAAAGTATTTCTGAATGGAGTACACATATGTCTCTTCTGTGTGGAAAATCTGCTTTTGATTTTTTTTCTCTTTGGAGAAACCTGCCCTTCATGTCCTATCTTTTTGTGAACAATGATAACAATCTGTTGATTTCCATTATTAAAAGGGGTTAGAAAGATTATAATCTGTCTTTCATTCTCTTTGTTTTGAAATCATGATCATGCCAGGACTTTCTGGAAAACCAAACCACATTAAAATAAATATATTATTTCTTTGAGCTAGGGTTAAATTTATACATTTTAGTCCTCAAATTTTGTCTTCTATTATCCACAACACCCCCCCCCCCAAAAAAAAAAAAAAAAAAAAAAAAAA
>NW_020799091.1:51838673-51846610 GCF_003259725.1 Athene cunicularia | reverse complement strand
AGCATTTAAAAAAAAAAAAAAAAAAAACAGCAAAAACAAACCAACAAACAACCCCCCAGCCGAAAAGGGAAAAAAAAAAAAAAAAATCATGTCAGTAATAAATTCTTGCCTGTTCATTTTACCTTGACAAAGTTTCTAATCCCAAAGCAAGATCTACTCTCTGAATAAAGGTAAATATTTTCTTTGTCTAAAAATCAGAGACCGTTTTCTTTATATTTCAGATCTTGTAAAAATATTTTAGTAACAAAATAAACACATTTATTGCACATTTCTGTGGAGGTATAGAAGGTTATCAATGAAAAAAGAAATAGAATTTCATACTAACAACAAAGGAAGAGCAAAGGGAAAGGGGGGAGAGGTAGGTATGTCATTACATCAAAGTGATCTTCTGTATTACACACATTTGTGCCAAAGCTTATATTCTGAAGAGGGCAAATTTATGGTTTTAAAAATACCATTGCAATTTTCTCTGACAAGTTTATCAAGAACATGTTTTGCTATAGTGAATAGCTCCCACGGATAAAATACTGGAGGTTTTTATTTTAGGATTAGGACTTTATTTTTAAGACATGTTAATTAATCCTGGATTAAAATGAAGTGTATAGGATGTTAAAAAAAAAAAATATCTGTGCTTGATTACTTAAAAAAATTTGTATCTGACTATTTGCTTATGAAAAGATTCTATGGCTATTTAAAATTCTGGATTTCTTTACTCTGAAAGAGACATTTTGTTGTCTTTTGAAATAGGCAAGATGCTAGATTAGGTATTTTACTTGTCTTTCCTTTTGTTATCCACTTCAAAATCTTTCAATAAGCTTTATAACAAAACTTAAAATATTTTTCAACCTGGTAAAGAAATGTCTATGACTTTTCTACTCTTTTTCTTTATTTTATTTTTTTAATTGCAGGTATTTTAATCAGAAACACTGTGCATAATCAGAGGAGGAAAATGAAGCAGATCTGTTATTTATTTGAGAAGAAAACACAGTTGCATACATATAAAATTAGATCTTCTAATCAGTTTTTACTTCAGCTACAGAACTAAAATCATGCAGAGTTTAAACAGGTGGCTGAGAAATGACCATGTTCCATCCCATGGAGCATTATTGTACAACTAAAACATTGATGCTCAAGACTGTTAGATTTTATAGCATATTTCTGAACTTTCTTCATTGTTGTTCAGATATTATACAATAAGTACTTGGTCTGCAAAGGAATAAGGCACTTAAATCCTGATTAATTGTCCCTGTAGGCAGTTGCATATGAAATGAAGATTAGATGTTAAATGGCAAACACCTTTCTTTACTCAGCTCCCTTTACACTCAAAGCATTTTCATTTTCACAATTAAGTGTAGGCAGCTAAGGACTATCTAAACACCGTTGGGGATCCTGACTGAAGATAAGTGCCTTCCTACAGTTACATAATTAAGCCTTGAAGAGAGAAGCGTTTATGATTTACTCTGTAATCTATTGTATGTGACTCCCACTCAACTGCCACTTATGGCTCTCATTCTTGGGCACTTAATTCTCCCCCAGCGTGAGTGTAAAAGTAGCCTAGGTAAGTAATTTGGGACTGTGGGTTCTTGCAAATGACAAGACTTCTAAAATACATGTATTGGCATGCACTGTGAACTTTTAACTCAGCACTCACAAAGCTTCCTGTGTTCTTTTGTGGATGTACACCTCAGTTGCTCACAGTTTGTAAACAACATATTCAAATCTTGGATACTGCTAGTCTCCTTGCTATTATTGCAGGGGACTTTTATTTATATTTTCAGCACTGGGATTCTGCTGTAAGTATAAGAGGTTATCTGAGGTAACTCGTTTTCCTGATTTATGCCTCGTGCTTTCCACCTCTAAAAATCCAAAACCTGGATATGACCTATTCTGTTAGGGGCTCTATTGCAAATGACAGCTCCAAGTGGAAAGTGATTATTATTCCTATTGTAATAGGCAGTAATGTATTTCCTATCTGTGTAAATATCTCATTTGGATTCTGTGCAACATAGTGTCAGTGTTGCATGATATGTTTGTATTTGAGCTGGTTTAGTGCTAGCAAATAAAAAAGAACCTGAAGCCAAATGACAGTGATTAGATCACATCCACGTTGCTAAGGGTAGCACTCCTTATAGGTTTATCTCAGAGACGAGTTGCAGGTAGTGACATAACAATTAGTTAGTGTAGTAAATGAGAAGACTTTGAGCTCCAAGTCCTTTTTCATTTACTAGTGTAGTTCTACACTGAGATCCCTGAAGTAGCTCCTTAGGTGGTATGTCTAAGCCCAGTGCTCTGGTGTGCTGGTTTAGGCCCTGCTGGCACCAGAGACCATGTTGCTGTTTTCCCTCCCACTCCACCCTCAGCCAGTCAGGGTTGGAATTGAGGCACAAACCTCAGGGTTAAGGAAAGTTTTAATACAACATTGTAATAAACACTCTGAACAACAATAGTGATAACAACAACAATAAACAGTAATAACAGTAAACAAGACAAAAGATATACAGAGAAATACCGCAAGGGACACAGCCAGCCCGCCGCGTGTGCTTCCCTGGACAAAGCCCACAGGAAACTGTTCCTGTGCCTGGAGCATCGACCCGACATCAGCATGGTATGAATAACCTGGCTGGAGCCCTCTCCCCACTGCTGAGGAAACAACCCTATCCTAGCTGAACCAGGACATCTGGAAAAGACAAATATTATTTTAAATTTCAACCCTATCTACAGGTTAATGGTTAAAGCATTTTTTAGGCAAAAAACTTAGGTTTGAATCTTCCAAGGTCGTGTAATGAATTGACTCTGAGTGTCTCATAAATACATAAAGACAGCTCCATTACCACAATACTTTTTTTTTTTTTTTTTTTTTTTTTTTTTTTTGTGACTAGAATCCCTTTTCCAACACTGTGAAAAATACAAATGTAGATTTACACAAAGTGAAGTCCTGTTACATCATGGTTTAATTGTAATTTAGCATGGGGGTGCAAGTGGTACTTAATCCATTTTTAACCCTGGGATTTACATATATTTAAATACTTCAGACTTTGCTCTAATTTACTCAGAAAAAGGTGTCATAAAATGCTGTTATATTTCTAAGTGACCATATGGATTTGTGCCAATCATAAAAACTCTGTAATTAAACCAGGAATACATCATTATTTAATTACTCTGATATTTTATTAGAAAGAATTAAAGAGAGACCTAAATGAATTTATTATCTTATTGCAATTTTTTCTTTTAAGCTGCTTTATATAATTTGAAACAGCACTTGCTGAGGAAAAACAAATGTCAGGCAATAGGTCGAATTATATATATTTTTCCAAATATAATTTTCCATTTTCCTTAAACAATTCAGGAACTGCTGGAGCAGCTTTCAGATACACACAGTGTTTCAGATGCATGTTTAAACATCTTTAGTGTTAAGAAAAATGAGACTTTAATATAAAAATTAAAATGTTCCCAAAATTAATACACTAAACCAGAAAATGAAAGTAAAGAAAATGAGTCAGTGTATCAGCTACAAAACCCTTTGAGTAACATCTAGAATTTTTGAGCTAAGAACCTTCCCTATGGACATTCAGGAAGATCAAACAGATGTTGTCAGATGTGAGCAAATTTCATTATTTTCACTTCAGCTGCTGACAAGATCTGAGTTATACACTTGAACATTCTAGGGACTGTTGGACCCATAGAGAAGAAAACCAAAACCAATATGGAATACCTCTACTTATATAAAATATTTCCTATCTTACTGGAGATGAGTAATCTAGAGGAGCTTTCTATCATTCAGATCTCGATTGATAGGGCCAACTCAGGCATGTCTGAGATCACAGAATCACAGAATCAATCAAGGTTGGAAAAGACCCTCAGGATCATCAAGTCCAACCATCATCCCTAGTCTACAAATTTCTCCCCTATGCCATATCCCCCAACATCTCATCTAAATGACCTTTAAACACATCCAGGGATGGTGACTCCACCACATCCCTGGGCAGCCTATTCTACTCTCTGACCACTCTTTCTGTGAAATTTTCTTTTGCTAATGCCCAGTCTGAACCTCCCCTGTGGAGTTTAAAGCCATTCCTTCTTGTTCTGTCACTAATTGCCTATGAAAAGAGACCAGCACCAACCTCTCTACAATGTCCTTTCAGGCAGCTGTAGAGAGTGATGAGGTCTCCCCTCAGCCGCCTTCTCAGACTGAATAGTCTCATATCCTTCAATTGCTCCTCATAGGATTTGGTCTTCAGGCCCTTCACCAGCTTTGTTGCCCTCCTCTGCACTCGCTCCAGCACCTCAATATCTCTCTCATATTGAGGTGCCCAGAACTGGACACAATACTCCAGGTGTGGCCTCACCGGTGCAGACTATCACCTCCCTACTCCTGCTGGTCACACTATTTCTAATACAAGCCAGGATGCAGTTGACTTTCTTGGCCACCTGGGCACACTGACGGCTCATGTTCAGCTGCTTGTCAGTTAGAACCTCCAGATCCTTCTCTTCCAGAGAGCTCTCCAGCCACACCTCCCCAAGCCTCTAGTGATGCATGGGGTTGTTGTGGCCCAAGCACAGGACCTGGCACTTGGTCTTGTTGAAACTAATCCCGTTAACGTTGGCCCACTGATCCAATCTATCCAAGTCTCTCTGTAGAGCCTCTCTATCTTCATGCAGATCTACACTCCAACTTAACTTGGTGTCATCTGAGAACTTACTGATGATACACTCTGTCTTTATCAAGATCGCCAATAAAGATGTCAAACAGAAATGGTCCCAACGGTGAGCCCTGAGGAACACCACTTGTGACCAGCCTCCAGCTGAATTTAGTTCCAATGAGCACCACCCTCTGGGACCTTCCGTCCAGCCAGTGCTTGATCCAGTAGACTGTTTTCTCATCCAGGCCATGGGAAGCCAGTTTTTTGATGAGAATTTTATGGAGAACTGTGTCGAATGCTTTTCAAAAATCCAGGTAAACAATATCCACAGCTTTTCCCTCATCCAATAGTCTTGTTGTAGAAGGAGATCAGGTTTGTCAGGCAGGACCTGCTTTCCATAAACCAATGCTGACTAGGCCTGATCCCCTGGTTGTCCATCATATGACTTCTAATGGCACCCGAGATTACCTGCTCTATGACTTCCCTGGCACTGACAGGTCTATAGTTTCCTGGATCCTCCTTTCTGCCTCTTTTGTAGATGGGTGTCACATTTGCCACCCTCCAGTCCAATGGGACCTTCCCAGTTAGCCATAGTTTCAGGTAAATCATGGAAAGTGGTTTGGCGAGCACATCTGCCAACTCTTTCAGCACCCTTGGGTGTAACCCATCCGGTCACACAGACTCAGTGCATCCAAGTGGTGTAGCAGGTCTCTGATCACTTTCTCTTTAATTCTGATGACCTCATTCTGCTTCCCCTCTCCACCATCTTCTAGCTCATGAGATCTTTCATTGAAAACTAAGAGATAGCCTTTACTACTGAATTTAGCCTTATTCCCATCTGACTACATTTAAGACAACTTCTTCTAACCAGTGCTTTGTAGAGATTCTTGGGTGGAAAATCAAGATCACTGAAAAAATAAAACCCATACTTTGACTTGAACTCTTAAATCTGATTTGGGTAACCTGTAATAACATGGTATAAGTACCACCTCTTCAGCAAGCAAAAATACAGGGCATATCCTCTTTCTATCTCCACTTTAAAACCATGAACGCAAAGTACAGATTGCCCAGTTAAAACTAAAAAATGTCATATGCATTATCATGTTAATTAAAATAAATTATTATAGACTAACACTCAAACTAAAAAATCAAGCAAAAAAAAAAAAAAATTCCAAGCAAAAGATCAGAAAAGTCTCAGAACATTTAAGACACATTTTTTGTTGTCTAAACATAAGTAATTGTTGCCATTTGAGAAGTCTCTGGACATCCAACTTAAAACCTAGCTGCACTCTGAGAAGGGCAAAGATGTCCCTGAAGTCCTGTGTCAGTTTTTTAATACCTTAGATGCACTACAGTACCATAAATGCTGAGATTGTACTGAATATTCTGATAGTTTTATAACTGAACGTCATAATAGGTGTCATGTCCCACTCAGATGAGGGGAACAAGTGACTCAGATTCGTAAATCCCCAATTGGAGCAGACAACAAGTCTCCAAGTTCAAGCATTTATTAACTACCTACAATGTACTAACTGAACACATGATAATTGGCTAAGTGTATAGCAAGTTGTGATGAACAATACAATATGCCTTGCATTTCTTAATGGTAAAGAGAAAAGAGGGAGATAGAGGGAATGGGGGAATAAAGATCAGCAGTCTGGATTCCTGCACTGATCCTGCCAATGAGGGTTCCAGGAGGCAGCTGTCTTTTTCACTGGCCCTTACTTCTCCCCTTTGATTTATACCCACTTTCCTTGGGTCCGTCCCCTAGGTCTACCCACATAGCTACATATCCCATGTACGGGGAGGGGTAAGGTGTTTCATGGGATGATGTCACTAGCATGATCATGACAGCCCTCGTCAGCATGAGGGGTGTTATCTTTAATATGCATTTCATGGATAATGAAGCAAAGTTCATTCACCGGACACGCGACCCTTCAAATTTGCCCAGGTACCCCAGGGCAGAGCTGTCCTGTCTCCACAGGGCTCTCTCCCCCAGATACATCGGGCAGCCTTATCAGCTTCGGCCTCCACAGAAAGCACCCTGTGACTCAGAGTTTTGTCTTGCGAGTGTTTGAGGCATATCTTCAATCAGCCTCAACTTTTGCTTTCCCAGGCTGTTTGTCTTAGTTTCTCACAGGCCTGGTTTCTTGTCTCTCACAGTAGGGAAAGATTAACTCAGGGAAGGAATAAATGTTGACCTCTACTGTTTGGATGTCTAAGCTTTTATTATTATCAGTAGAGATAGTCAACTCCGGATAACTCTCTAGTTTCTGTTGACAGTATTGAAGAGGGTCTTAATTCAGTTGCCTAAAAGTAACAATCTAGTGACATCTTAGATACTGTTAATTCACTGGGAACTTTTTAGGAAAACTATGATATTTCAAGTTAATTTAACAGCATGAATGAGAACAATAGTTTTCTAAGTAGTGTGAGCATGACATCTATTTCATATGTAGATACCTTTATGTAGTTTTGGGGCTTTTTTTTCTGAGATTTCTCATGGACCCTGATCCTAGAAAAGGTTTCCATTAATTTCCCTGTTACTGTTGAATCAGCCACCCTGGTTCAGCATTCTGACTTTCTAGAGGGCGCTTCTTGGGTTGCCTTTCAGACTTTCTATTGCAGGTGTAACTGGATTCCTTACTTTGTTGACATAGGACATTAAACACCTAGTCTGGCCTATGAAACACATTTCAGAAGTTAGAGAAGATATTATCACTGCTATTGCCTCTTTCTTGCTTCTCATACTGCTGGTGTAGGAATTTTGGGACAGGGAGATACTAGCTGCTGTTAATCAGGGAGGTATTAGGCTGTCTGTATTCTTACATTGTGACCCCACCTAAATTTCTTCCCCAGAGAGAGGTGTTTGCACGCCTTAATACAGCAAGTTCCATGCTTGTTGTGTTTCTATGTCATTTTATGCAGGAGAGTAATAACATTTTGTCCTGATTTTGAGCAGGATAGAGTTAACTTTCCGTAAGCTGAGAGGCAGCACAGCAAGAGGGCCGGGCCCGATCGGTCACTGGAGTATTCCATATCATGTGATGTCACGCTCTGTATAGAGACGGACACGTGCCCTCTCATGTCCTGTTTCAATTTCCCGGTCGGTGCGGCGGGGTTTCTGGTACGATCGGGATCACTGCTGGGGGTGGGTTGCGTTCTGGTCATTGGCCGGTAAGCCACTGCTGTATTTTACCCATTTGGAATTACTATTTTTAATGTTGTTTTGTTAGTATTAATATTTTTTTTAACTTTTTATTCAATCTATTAAATTCTTTTTTTTTTTTTTTTTTT
>NW_020799091.1:51796135-51838623 GCF_003259725.1 Athene cunicularia | reverse complement strand
AAAAAAAAAAAAAAAAAAAAAAAAAAAAGGGAGTGTCACCATTTTCTCTGTTTACTCTGTATAAACCCTTTATACAGAAAAAAGCCTATGCTTTATTTCCCTGTAAATCTTATACATATATATGTGTGTGTATATATATATATATATAAAAGTGCATCTCTGCTCTAAGAACAATGTCTTGTTTGTTAAAGTTAACACACAAGTTTATATTATTGTATTCCTGAAAGAATGCACAAACGTTTGCTGGGGGTGTGGGGGTGTGTTGTGTAAATTCTTGACTTATTTTGAAAAAAACCCATAACGTCTGTGAAGAAATTGCTAAAAACAATGTGTTTTTCTTTTCAAATACTCTTATTTTCTTCTCTTTTGAGTTGACATTTAATATTTGGGCATTTATCTATCCTGAATATATGTATTATTTGTGCACTCTTTATTTCAGCATGGTGAGTTTTATCATGGTACATGACACCATTTGTTTTTTAGAAAATACTTATCTCCATTTCATTTATACTCTTACTTCTTTAGCAGACTTTGCACCTGACAAACACAGCTCTTGAAAAAAGTTGAAGTTACTCTTCTACAGTTTGATTTGAACAATTCTGCATGCCAACATTTATGGAAATTTCTCTTTACAGCATGCAAAAAATGCAAAGAAGCACCTTTCTCATCCTACAATAATGGTGAGATGCAAGATTCAGCTTCACAATAAGTCTACTGTGGTTTAACAAGTTATCACACATCTGTGTCAAATGCTGTACACCCAAAACAGTGAAGAGGGGTAGTGATAGGACAGAATGGCAGGAAAAGGTGGAAATCGAGGGAGCATCTGGAATAGAGTCACAAGAATAGTCACCACCATGGATCCGGTGGCATCCTGTTGGTCCTCAGTCTTCAGTTCTTGGTTACTGACCAAGTTCAAACCAGGACACTTTTTTATGAGAGAGCAGACTGGGTATGTTTACCTGATGTAGAATTTTTTTAAAAATATTCCCAGGTTATTAGGGCATAAACTGAATCGCAATTTTGGAATAGGTGTTTTCTATCTTAGCGCATTTCACTCAGTTGTGTTTTTATAAAATTTTATATCTGATCAAAGTCTGTGAAGTTTCATTTTTAAGTTGTAAGAAAATTAGAACCTTTTTCACCTCACTTTAGTTTTATTTTGTTCGAAGGAAAGGAATATTGTTACTGCAGTTGATTCTTTAGGTGGGTCAGTCTTGCTGGTATGATCACTGTAGATTGTTTGTCGTGAAAGAACAGGTAGAATTATTTGTATACAGTATTCTATTTGGTTTATCAGTGTCAGATAAGTGTGATACATCTTGTTGAAGAAACTGTTACTTGCACTGATATCTTGATTCCCATGTCTACGACTTTTCCTGTGTCTGCTTTATGCAGACACAACTGAAGTGCTTTCTGTCTTATAATTTTACAATAGTTGATAGTAGAACTCGGTGTCATGCTACATTTCATTACATCATTTATTTGATGTGACACAGTTAAATGAAGTGTGAGGTGATATAACGTAATGACTCGTCAAGCTTAGAGACAGAAATATAAAAATAGAAACACTAAGTCAAAACTGTAAGAAAAAAAAAAAATTAGCAGCGGGTATCCTTGCTTAGAGAACTTGTGATACTGTTTTCCAAAATATTTGTGGGCAATATGAAAAGTAGTAACAACTATATGATTCCTGTATTTGATAAAATTTCTGCTGTAAAACTAAATGAGTTATTAGAATGTTATTCTATTGGACAGAAATAACTGCCTTCTCAGTCCTTCTGTGTCCTGGTTTCAGCCAGGATAGAGTTAACTTTCTTTGAGCTGAGAGGAAGCAAGATAGAGGGCTGGGTCCTGATCAATAATCGCAGTATTCCATATCTTGTGACATGATGCCCAGCATATAGACAGGCGCATGCTCTCTCACACCGTTTTCAGGTTCTGGGTCAGCATAGCGGGATTTTCTGGTGTGGTTGGATTGCTACTGTGGGGGGATGAGGTGCATATATGTCACCGCACTCCGTACTCCACTGCTGCATTTTCACCGTTTTTGGACCTACTATTGTTACTGTTGGTTTTGTTACTATTACTAATTTTTTAATTCAACCTATGAATTTCTTCTTCTGTCCATCCCCTATTTTGGCTGGGGTGGGGGATGTAAACAACTGGCCACATGGCAATTGGCTAGTTCCAACCACAACATCGTGTTAAAATTATTGTGCAAAATTTGTAACTAAAAATCCATTACCAACATAATTGTATAAACATTATAAAATTTTATTTATTATTCTCTTTGAGAGGTCAGCATTGCAGCTTCTTTTACAGGTAACATCTGTACAGAGTAGATTTTTACCAATCAGGATCTGATCCCCAAATTTTGAGTTCTTCTGCAAACATTATCTGAGACTGTCAATGTTATGGGGACAGATAGATAATCTACACTACTGGTCTTATGTAATACTTAAATTGGAAAATAAGGATAACATCATCTAATTTGCTCTCAGCTGCTTTCAGCTATGGTTTGTTCCAGATATTTTTCCTATGGTAAAGTAATAGGTCATGTTTATCTGTGCAGATATTATGAGCTTCATTACTGTAATATCAGAACAGCTCTCATCAATCACTTTTTCAAACTCTGCAGTTCCCTGTTGACAGTATTAAGAAATCCTCTTCCAAAATTATGGAGTCATAAATTTGAAGTGATCCCTTTGAGTTTAATAAGGTCAAATAACCAGTGCCAAATGTAGAACACTGAACCTGATGTTTCATATATAGACATACGCAACCAAATTAGATATTGTATTTCCCGTCAGTGTGTAAGAAGTTGCTGATAGGTGTTGAGAGCACTGATGTGTATTACCTAAGATGGAGTTTGACCCAAAGTTCACAGTAAAAATCACAAAATTTCTAAGGTCTCTGTTACTACTAGGAGTTTTGTTAAAGTGTATTATATAAACTGCTACATAGTTTCTTAATTTTCACACTCATTTGTTTTTAAATAAAATTTAAATACATATATATTAATAATATTTAAAATGTTGTAGTTCTGTTTACCTCTTTGGGATGACTCTGACAACATCTCTTTAAGTAAAAATCAGAACTCAGAGTGGAGATACACAACATTTTATGAAAAATATGCTTGTTTCTGGGAGACTGCTTTCTAATCAATTGTAGAATTCTTAAATTTTAGTATTAATATTATACTTCAGCATAAGGAAAAAAAAAAAAAAAGATTGTAAGCAGGAAATTAAAAATTGTAACAACCCAATTAAGCAAAAGGTCTTTTTTTTTTTGTCTTCAATAACATTTCAATTTTTTAAAAGTTATTTAGGGTTATTCTATCAATAGTCTTTCATAATTCAGCTGCATAAGACTAATTACATTAGTCATTTTGTATATCTTTTTTATGTCTCTGAATGTCATTCTGCTGCATATACTTGGAAAATTGTTTCATGCTCTAGTCCTTGGAAATACGTATTTTTTTAAATTTTTGGTTTGGACATTTTGAAGACAAAAAGAGGAATAGAAATGTTGAAGAAGAACTGAAGTTTTATTACTCTAAAGAAACTGGAAACCTGCCAGTGGTAATGAATAGCTTTAGAATACTGCAAATTAAAGGAAATTTATGTGACCTGCTGAGATGTATGCTATGTACCAAAAAGTAGATCATCAAATTTCATGCATAAAATAATGATAATGTGTTGTATTTCCTACCTCTTTTGATCACTCCATTGGGATCTCATTAGACCAGTGGTTTGATCTTTAGCTGTAGCTGACCAGCCTTCTGAAAATGAGTAAGAAAGGATAAAGAGAAAATATTCATTAAAATAATGAAATTTGGATATAGCTATATGTGTATAAAGTCTCAAAGACATATCTGAGTGTCTTGATGTTGTCTGTGGTTTACTCATGTACTCCAGAAACAACTTATGGGTGTTATATTAGGGCTGGGGATGGTGTTGATTTGAAAGATACAGTGCTTGCTTTATATCATCTAAGATTTCCTTTAACCCAGGAAAACTCGACCAAAGACAGACTTTGTCTTCACATCACCAAAACAGCAGTTTCATTGTGACCTATTAGTTAAGTAAAAATATAATAGCTTGTGTAAAGTAATGGTTTCATGTACTGCATTCATCTTAAGGAATAAAAGAATCATTAAAAAAAAAAAAAAAAGTGCTGTCCTGGTTCAGCTAGGATAGGGTTAGGTTTCCCCAGCAGAGAGAGAGCGGGAAGGGATCTCCAGCCGGGTTATTCACACCATGCTGGCATCAGGTCCAGGGTCGGAACCTTTTTACTTGCTCTTTGGTGGGCTTAGTTGTGGGAAGCTGTTCCATGACTGTTTGTGGTATTTCTCTGTATATCATCTGTTTTGTTGGCTGTTATTGCTGTTTATTGTTGTTATCATTTCTACTGTTGTTCAGATTGTTTTATCATACTGTTGTATTAAATTTCTTCTTATTTTAACCCGGATTTGTGCCTCACTGCCAGCCCGACCAGCTGAGGGTGGGGGAGGGGCAACAGCAACGTGCTCTCCAGTCTGGCAGGGCTTAAACCATTACAAGTGCTTTAATAGTTTTTGGCCTTTCAGGAAAAGATACAGTTCAATTCCCAGCTGGACGCTAGTCTTGGTGTCAGAGAAGATACCTGCCAGACTTCACAGTTTCCTAATATTCAATATAGCAAATGGAAGATACTGTGAAAAATATAGCATCCTTAAGATAGATATCAAATATAGAGCTATTGAACCAAGCTAACACTTGCAAAGTCCTGGTATACTTTATCAAGAAATCAATATTGTATTGGTTTGTTCCTCACATAGATTAAGAAAGTGTTATATTTATTAACTTTCTGCATACAAGATGGTAGAAGTCCTTTGTAAAGGAATCTGTTACTCCAGAGGCAAGAAAATCAGATTCTAATCTCACTTGCCTCAATATAAATGATATAATAGTATCAAGTTATTAAGATTGAAAACATTAAAATTGCAGCTAAATATGTCCAAATAATTTGGAGTGATCTTTAATTTGCTTATTTAAATGTTATGTCTGGAAACCATAAAAGATTAGATAATTTTTTTTCTGTCTTTAATTTAGACAAACAATACAACTGAAGTATTTATGCGAAATTATACTACTCTTTTGGAGTGCTATAAGTTGACCACACATAACATCCAAACATTCACACAACTGCTCACTTCCTCCTCTCTCCAATGGAACGGGAAGAAAATGGAAGGAAGGTGAGAAATCTTGTAGATCATGTCAGCTTTTCCAGTTGTGCCCCCTCCCAAATTCTTGCCCACCCCAGCCTGCTCGCTGGGGAGGTACAGAGCAGGAAAAAGACAAAGCCTCAGTGCTGTGCACACACTGCTCAAGAATAGTGAAAAGTCCTATGTGTTATTCACATTGTTGTAGACACAAATACAAAACACACTATCATACACATTGCTATGAAAAAAATCAACTCCGTCACAGCAGACAGATTCAGTAAACGGAGCAATAGTTTTGCATGCCTGAAAGACTAAAAATATGAAAGGCAAACAGTGTAAATGAGAGAACCTATTTTATTTGTCAATTTAAACATGTTTTTACACTCTGGATGTTTTCAGATGTCATTATGCAATCAGATAATCTGTTGTGTTGCAATATGTGTAACAGTCCACTGATAGAAAAGCTGTAGTTTTAGATTCCCATTTAAGGAGCTGAATGTTGTCAATTGCTCTCAAAGAGAGAAGACAGAAGTGCTCAGCCACAAAATCTACTTCTGCATTGCTTAATAAAAGAACTATGGAATGGAGGCAAGGGTGGACAGTTGACCACAGGTCATAGTCCTAATTTTTAAAATTGTACTTTATGTCACTTGGATTTATGTAATTTAATTTGGAAAGTGTTGTTATTTCAGGGCATTAATTATATATTAATAAATAAATTATTTAGATTTCCTCCGTTGAATGTAAGTCCAGTAGAATCCTACTGATCTAAAAGTGTTGGGGTGAACTTATCTGAAGGCATACTAACACATACCACATTGAACAGGTATGTACTGTTTGAAGTTAGGCGGGAAATAGCTTTATTACAATATCTTGGTCAAACTATAGTAGTTTGGATAGACTTTTCCAAAATATGTTATGCAAGTTCATCTAATGAAGGATAATAATCAAAGCAGGAAGTCTTTTCAGTTCTGAACAGAAGAAAGTGAAAAACAAATAATATGACTTTACAGATAAAACAGAGGATATAGAAATTTCCAGTTTCCTGTTTACTGTTTTGAGGCTGCATATTTTTGCAAGCAGATTTGGTAGTCTCTGATTTGATATCCAAATATTGATGCCACATATAAAGCCTTTTTCTCAATGTAAACTTAATATTTATTTTACCCTAAAAAATCAGTTCTTTCATTCAATTTTTTCCATGACTCAATCTGTAGATTTTCACCAAATGTTTTCCATATTTAAAATTAATTTAAGTTTCATGTTTAATAGAGTTTAATATAGTTTGGCCCTTTTCTATATCACTAAAGGTTTGGAAGATTTCATTCTAAGATGGAAAAGTAGGTAGCACATTTTATTAAAAAAAAAAAAAAAAAAAAAATAGAAAATAGGGAATAAAAATGACATAACAACATCAAGTCTGAGAACCAGAGACTTCTGATGTAAAACATGAGCAAAAAATCTAACATCAAAAGTGAGACTAAAAAAAAAAAAATATAAACAAACCCCAAAATTAAACAATTAAACATGAGAACATTTATAAAGAAAATACTTAAAACTGTTGTGTTTCCTATTTTAACTATGCAATCAGCTGCATTAGTTAATTAGCTCAGATTTTGTAAAAAAATAAAATAAAATAAAATAAAAAAAGGAAAATAAAACTTTCTCACTGAACATTTATAGGTTTTCCTGCTTGGTAGATGGAATTTGGGAGAAGCTGTATAAGGTGGAAACAAGCGTACAGGGGAGGACCAGAAAAAAAAAAAGCCCTGAAAAAGAACATGAGCAGAATGGACAAAGATGAACAGTAGTCATAAAAGGGACAAGGAGGGATTCTATAACTGTGCAAACTGCTAAAGAAAGTTCAGGAAAGAACTGGTTCTCATTAAGGATGTGGAAAAAAACCTAATTACATAGAAAGTTAGGAAAATTTGGAGTACTCAACACTTTCTAACATTGGTCTTCACAGACCAAACCTAGTCCAGACTTCTGCCTGTACCATATGGTATGGGAGACAGAAGGGCAGCCAGCAGCGAAAGAGAAAAAAGTTATGGAGGAAGTAAGGAAAAGCAAATATTATATACAGGAGGAGCATGACCAGCAGATTGAAAGAAATTATTATTCCTCTCTATTGGGTACTAGTGATGGCACCTGTGGAATACTACATCAACTTTTTGGCTTCCTAATTCAGAAAAGATTTTGAGATATGGGAGATGTCCATCAGAGGGTGTGATGGTTTGACTGGCTAAATGCCAGGTATCCACCAAGTCGCTCTATCACTTCCCCCCCCTTTTCCCCTTGTTTTCTCAATAGGGTAAAGAGGGGAAAGAAGATAAACTAACCCTTGTGGGTGAAACAAAAGCAGTTTTAATATAAGCAAGGCAAAGCAAAAGTCCGCGCGCGGAAGCAAAAGCAAACAGATTTATTCTCTCCTTCCCATGGACAGGCGATGTGGGGCCTTCTCAGGAAGCAGGGCTCCAATACACGTAGTGGTTGCTTCGGAGGACCAAGGGTGACCCCACCCTCTTCCTCCTTTCTCCCAGCTTTATACTGAGCAAACGTCATATGGTATGGAATATCCCTTTGGTCGGTTTGGGTCAGCTGTCCTGGCTGTGTCCCCTCCCAAGATCTTGCCCACCCCGTCCCACTGGGGGAAATATCAGAAAGAGCCTTGGTGCTGTGTAAGCACTGCTCAGCAGTAGCCACAACACCAGGGTGCTACCAACACCCTGCCAGCTCCCGACATAAAACACAGCACCGTGAGGGCTGCTACAGGGGAAAACCAATTCCAGTTCAGCCAGACCCAGTACAGAGGGCTACCCAGAACGTCAAGAGTCTAGATGAGACACAATGAGGGAGCTGGGTTTGCTTAGTCTGGTGATGAGGAATCAAAGGAGTAATTTTGTAGCAGCCTACAATTACTTGAAGTGAAGTCACAAAGATGAAAAAGACCATATGATACAGTAAAGGTCAATGGCCACAAGCTCTGGTTTGAGATGTACATACTAGGCATTAGAAAAATAATTGTAACTGAAAGCGTAGTGCAATATCGGAATGTATTGCCCTGAACAGTCATGGGCTCTGCACTGGTGGAGGTCACAGACAACCTGACCTCATGTTGACAACAGGTCAGAGTGAAAATTTAACAAAATGGCCTTCAGAATTTTTTTTTAACAACACTTTAAAAATAATTTTATTATCTTCTTTGGTTTTGTATTTTAAAATTCAGGGATTATTTATAGTTTTTGGCAACAGATCTGAATCTATTTGCCTAAAATTTACTTTGAAAATAAACTACCAGTTTTTAAAGAGCAAGGCCTCAAAACAAACATATGTATAAAACTTTCAAGGTGTAGCCCTAAGTGTTTCTACTAAGCATAGACAAGGACTGGAAATTTTATCTATCATTTCAGTTTCAGAATGCTTCAATATGTTAAAAACAAGATATGCTGTCAGGATAGAACAGGATCACCAGCATTGTCTGAACAGTCTATATTATCTGTTCTGTCAATACAAAAATAATGTCAGTTCCTGGGCCTCTTGATACAAGATCTTTCAGAAGCATAAATTGAGTAAAAGAAAAAGGAAAAGAAAAAAGAAAAAAGAAAAAAAAAAAAAAAAAAAAAAAAAAAAAAAAAAAAAAAAAAAAAAAAAAAGGAAAGGTGTCCAGTATCATGGTTGTTAGCAGGTTTCAGTTTAAAGCTAATTTATTCTATTTCTTTAACAGCAAGATCATATGAGATGCTATTTATGAGTGGTTTCAAATGGAATCCTTGAATGACAACTTCAGCTAAGATTAAAAAACCTCCTATGACCAATTTTTTGAATCCTGGTCTTTTAAATAGTTTATTTAAACAGACTGACAAACCTTCATCAAAACTTTCTTCAAAATAAGGTAACATATTTCTTCAAGAATGTTTAAATAGTCTGTTTATAAAATATTTCTAAACAGCACTGAGGCTGTAAGATAAGAAATCAAATATGCTGCTGTTGCAATATGTTTCTCACCTTAAAGATTTATTATGTTGTTTCTTACTGTAGAAAATTATGAGGTTTATGAAAAAAAATATCATTCAAACTCTAGTGGGGAAAAATATTCAAAATGCTTCAAGCATTTCTCTGATTCACATCACTTTGATTAGTATGCATGTATCAAATGTAGCCCTAAAAACCAGAAGTCTTCTAGCTGTATGAGCACAAAACCCCACAGATTTTTATTAGTGATCTTTTTTCCATTGTGAAAATTATAATTTCCTCTTTCCAAGTTATGTTTACAAGACAAAACCTGGATTCCCTTCAAAAGATATAGTTTTGATCTTCAAATCTACTGTCTAATAAGAAACTTTATGGTCATTCTGTTAAGTAGTGCTTGATTGATTCTTCACCTAATGTCCAAATTTTTTTTAATTATTTTTTTTTTTTAACATGCTAATAATTCAGTTTAACCCTTATTTGAAATCTTATTGAAATTAAGACACAAATTAGGTCAGATGCCGTACAACCTTGTAAACTTTTTTTTTTTTTTTCCATACAACTGATAACAGTGATAGGACAGAGAGAAGAATAAAGGAAAAGTCAGAATCCCTAAGCAAGCAAACTGTAGAGATGCAGCAAGGTTAATTACCACCACCACAAATCCAGTGATGTACCGTTGGTTCGGTCTCAGTGCAGGTGATGGTGCTCCAAGCTCTATCAAAGTCCCAGCTACGAGGAAGAGTAATAATAACAAGAGGGATAACAAGAGTCCCAAGAGAGGAGTACCCAGTCCTTTTATTGCCCCAGTCTCCATGATTTCTCCGAAAAGTCCACTCATTTCCACAGAGACCATTGTAATACATGCTGCCCCGTTGTCCTCCATGCACATGTGCCCAGGTGTTCATGGTCTTCACCTGGCTTGTGCACAGGTGCACCTTGGTAGGCACTGCCAAGGATGTTGTTTCAGCTTCAGGTGGATGTCATGGTTTCGTCAGGGACAATTCATCTCCTTCAGAGCGTACTCCTCCATGGTGACAGGATGCTGAGGCCAGGAAGTGGTAGTGGTGCAGCAGCAATGTTGAGACAGAGTCCAACATAGTCTCTTTACAGAGATATGTCACCCTGTGATAAGGGGTTGATAAGCTCCTAGGTTATGATTACTTTATGTATTACACCTTACATTATATTGTCCAAAATAAATGAATCTCCCAAAGTTAGTGTTTAACCATTTTAAAAATAAGAGAAAAATGTTAAGATGTTTTCCAAAATTCCCAGTAAATATTGGAATGAAAGTTAAAAATTTTTATACATATATCTTCACACATGACACAATGCAAGACCTGACACTACTATTCTACCTGAAAAGTATGCCTCACACATCTGTAAGAGCTCTCTGAGAGTGCTGACAAGCTGATCTAGCTAATAAGGAATGATAACCTTTTTAGAAAGCTTTGTCATGGTGCCTCAGCAAAAACTCTATAAGAAATCCATTCACTATGTGATAACAGGGAAGATATTTGTGGATTAAAAACTGAATAACATAGCTGAAAGTTTTCTTAATTAAATTAACTTGGAGAAATATTATAAAAAACATTAAAAAAAAACCCCAAAACTATTAGGGAAACAACCATGCTCAGTTTTGTAATTGCACAGAACTTCTGTAATTATATCTTATTTCTGTCAGGAATTTCATGCTAATATAAATTATCCTTTGTCTCAAATATGTCAACTGTGTGGTTTCTATTTAGGGGGACCGACATATTTTCAGAATTCACTGCAGATTTTCTGCTTTAAATAGATGTTACATATGACATAGAGAAATAATTACCATATCCAGTATAATTTTCACCAGTAATTAAAACTGCAGTTGTCAGAAATTTGTACCTCTCTACCAAAGGAAGAATATATTAATTCTGTAAATGTATTATTAACTATTTTAAATCAACCTATCTTGTACTGGAATGTCCACCAGCCTATACTTTCTCCCAGTTTTAATCATCATATTCCTTTCCTATTTTATTTTTTTCACTTTCTCTGTCTTCACAGATTGGCTGGAAACTCTCTTTTGATTAACTTTCAAATATTACTATAAAAAGTTATTATTTGTGTAAAAGAAAATGCATAAATACTTCACGGACATGCTAATCTGTCTCACAGAAGACTACATATCACTAATTCCTTCCACAATTTGAAAAATCAAACTTAAACATTGAACCAAAAATTGGAAATTCTCTAGTAAGATGAAAAATTGCTAGTTATATGAACAGTCATTAGGAAACAAGTTGACAATCATTTATTTAAACCTAAGAATAGATACTGAATATGTTTGCAGAAAATTGCTGGCAGCAAGGAAGTCTTTAGGTAGTAGTGCTATATTTTGGGGACAATGTAAATACACATTTCTAGTACAAAGATTTAATCTCATGATGGAATTTGCTGTTCAATACCCAACATTTTTGATGGATGATTTTGATAGACTTCCAAGGAATGACCAAATCGCTCATCCTAGGTGACATGCCTACTGATATTTAAGATATCCTGAGGGTCAGCTATATCTGATAAAAAGGTTCTAAGTGATCTGAACCACCTGGAACAGGAGCTGGGGGAGAGGAGGGGTGCTCTGCACACTATCAGAAATAGTATTAGATGCCTAAATCTATGCAATGTAATCCCAGTCCCATTCTTTTATATTACTTTATGTACTATTCAATTTTTGAGAAACAAGTATTAAAGAGATGTTTCAGCTTCATATTAAGACTGTTTGAGAAACTTTCTAGACCACACTGACTCTGTGGACTAGATCTCATCTGTTGTAAGAGATTTTAAAACTCAAAGATGTTGTGAGAGCTCAAATACATACCTCTCATTAAGATACAATTTAGATCTTAAGATTCAAAGAAAGTCTGAATGTAGTAATTATTTGATGCAATTTAAAGAAAATAAGCTCTTCAACTGTATGATTAGTCTAATCCTACTAAGACAGCTAAAGCAGAACTCATTTAGAGACACTGAAATTCATTGAGATACCCCTTTTACATCCAACTGCTGATTCACAAGAGCACTGTTTCTCCTCAAATCCTCTCTCAGACGTGCAGACTCCATGTGGATATCTCAAGCTTAGGGAGCCTTAGATGTCAGTAATGAACTTTGTTAAAGCAAATCCATTGCACTTGCAAAATGGGACAGACATGAAGCTCCTAAAAGCATGTGTTTCTCTCTAGTGGTGTGAAAGCAGGCTAAGTGGTAGGTCAGATGTAATTGTGAAGAAACAAATGTAGATGTTTGGTAGTTGTGAGGTAACTGAATTGCTATCTTGAATGCAAGACTAGAAAATAGTGTTTCTTTTGGTTGGTTGGTTGAGTTTTTTTAAATCATTGCAGCATTAAGGGACTTTATCCATGCTGTATGTAAATGTGTTGAATGCATTTCAAACTGATAAGAAAATGAAACTGATAAAAATGTTGTATGACTATTTAAGAGGAAAAATACATAAATAAGACTAGTATTAATCATTTTTGTTACATTTAAAAGTGCTATGCATCTTTTTTTTTGTGTGTTGTGGTTGTTTGGGGTTTTTTTTGTTTGTTTGGTTGTGGGGTTTTTTTTGTTTTTTTTTTGTTTTGTTTTTGGTTTTTTTTTTTTTTTAATCACTTGCATTACATTTGCAAAACATCGAATAGATTTCTTGGAGACCAATCAATGTATGGTTGTGCCAACGCATTTGAAGATACTGACTGGACCATGGGTTTTTCCTTTAAAGAATAGCTATCATTCTTTCAATACAAGTATCACTATGGAGGATATGAATGATAAAATTATGTGGAAATATAGAGAGACTGCAAGCAGTGATAGAGAATACAGGTAGCTATGCAAGTCTCTCAGTGGGTGCCTTAAGTAATATTTCTATGGAATTAAAAAAATTGCTCATTAACAATACTAGTAAGAAGAAATCATAATTAATCAACCCTTGATAGAATACATTCTTTGTAGTAAAAAGACATTAATCATATTTCAAGAACTACTGCGTTTAAAAATATGTGACATTCTATGTTGAGATGAAATGGTAAAGTCTTGCTTCAAAGTCCATATAACTCAATAAGGGTATTTCTATTAAAAATCAGAAGTAATTTGTTCTTATCTTAAAAAATATCACAAGTAAAAATGAATGCAGGTAATGTTGTAAGGATGAGTCTTTTTTCTCACTGAAATTAGAAAGTAACCATGATATGACAAATACATTTTTTAATGCTTGAAAACAGAATATGAATAAAAGATAGTTATTTAAAAAAAAAAAAAAAATTTAAATAAGGCCTTTGTGCTGGATATTCAAAGACAGGGTTCAGCCACACCATGGTAGTAAATTTGAATGAAATTTATATAGATAGAGTGTCTAATCAGCCTTGAAAAACTATACATCTCTAAGGAAAAGCGTTATCTTTGCAACACCAGTTTTATGATAGATGGTGCTGCTGCATTTTGTTAAAGTAATTATTCAAAAAGAAGTATGTCTTATATAGAAGAATTCTCAGTCCAACAAACACTAAAAAAATAATCTTAATCTTACTCTAATGGAGATACTTTGTGTGTTCTGAGTGTAAAAAAGAGTCAGAGAAAATGTTCAGTGGTAAATACCAGTGTCTGAAAGTATGAGAAATTACAATAAAACTTATTTGGGAAAATACAGTTGATTTTGAAACATTAAGACATAACTAACCCCAAATAATCATCCTCACTTACAAATGCTATGCAAAGAAAAAAAATATCAACAAAATTAACTCCAGGATCCAAGTCTCCCTTCAGTTAGGAGTACAAAATCCCATTCTACCAGTCTAATCTAATGTTGCCCAAAATTAAGAACACCTATACTGGCACTTAGCCAGAACATGAATGTCTGTTCTCCAAGTGCAATATAAAACATTCACTCTAATTTATCACTCAGTTTCAAAGATAGATAAATTCAATGGTTATTGTCATTGAACCTAAAGTGAAACACAGTTATCCTTTAATCTCACAATCAACATTTATGTGAATAAAGTCTGGCATGTCTCAAAAGTGTACAAAGAATGTCCCTCACTCTGTTCAAACCTTCTGTTGTTCATTTACAACTTTCAGATCACTCCAAGCCCACACACCAAATGTTGAAAAAAATCCCCACTAAAGAGATCACAGAAGCCAACATTATGGATTATAGTTTCTAGTCTCTGGATTAGAAAAAGAAGAAGCAATAGGAATCTACTTGTAGATTCTACACTTGACTACACTTGTAGTGCTAAAAGTGTAATGTCCATGCTATTCACATTTTGGGAGTTTTCCTTCTGGTCTAGCTCTAGTCTATGGATGGTGTACCCATAGGCTATTGAGTGCAGTTTGTGTGTTCCTGGACCACATCTTTTAATTTAGTTTCAGCCTAAAGTAATTCAATTCAGATGCTCCAAGACTGCTCTATCCAAATGAGAAGGCAGGGGCAATCAGGATATTCACTACACAAAGTGTGCTTCTGCTCTGAATTTGAACACTGTAACGTAGAGTCATGTCTTCATTGCAACTATACTGCTAAGATGTGCTGTTGACTGGATGTCCCATCCAATATCGAGGAGGGTTCTTAAATGATCCCAAGAGCAAGATTAAGACACAAATGAGGTCAGATGCTGTATAACCTTATAAACTTTATTTTCTATAACAACTGATAAGAGTGATTAGACAGAGAGGAAAAGAAAGGAAAAGTCAGAATCCCTAAGCCAGAACAAGGTAGAGGAACAACTAATTACCACCACCACGACCAGGGATCCGGTGATGTTCTGTTGTCTCGATGATGCTCCACATTCCTGGCTCTGTGTTAGGCTCCAACAAACAGCATCCCCCAACAAGCTTCCCCCAGAGGAGTACGCAGTCTGTCCTTTTATAGTCCCCGTCCCAACGTTTTGTCGGCCCATTTCCACGGGGCTCGTTGTCGTATGCGCCGCCCTGTATCCTCCCTGCACACATGCCCAGGTGCCCATGGTGGTCATTCTGGCAAGGGGCCAATCTGCGATTCTGTCTTCCTCGCCATGGTTTCCCCTCCACCTTGCTCACGTGCAGGTGCAGCTTGATGGGCACTGACAAGGCTGCTGTTGTTTTCACCTTGGACGGATAGTGTGGTTTCATCGGGGACTATTCATCTCCCTCAAGACGTACACCTCCACAACAACAGGATGCTGATGCCAGGAAGTGGTGGTCATGAAGCAGCAATGTTGAGACAGACAAAAAGTCCAAAAAGTCCCTTACACTGGAACATTGAATATGCAGCTGGAGCAGTCCAAAATTAAGCCAAATGAAAATTAAGCATGGATGACTGTGGGAGACATTGGCCAGCCAGCCCTACACAGCCTCTGAGAAGCAGCTAGGCTTTGATGAGAAACAGGCCTTGGGAGAAAGATAAGAAACTGCTGAGTTGTGTCAAGGTGGCAGGGAAAAACAACGGACAGATGCAATGCTGAACTGTGGAAAAGTACTGAACTGTGAAAAGTTATAGCTGCTTGAACAGCGCGTAAACAGGGAGTTGATTGGTCTGCACAGCGCATGTTAGAGTGGTCTTATGCTGATAGGAGAAAAGGTTGATAACTGTCTAATTGCTGATTTGCTAAATATGAAGTAAGAGCTTTGGCGAGAGCATAAGTATGTACTATTTGAAAAAAATAAGTGGCTTTGTTATAACTCTCTTAGAGTTATATGATATGAATATATGATATGTATAGATTTATAACTCTCATAGAGTCATATCCTCCTTCAACAGATGACTGTGTTGAAGAGTCTGGCCATTTTATATGCAGAATTAATATTCTCAGGTTATTTATTTTTTAACTGTTCACTGCACAGGAGGTTCTTCAAGGCAGTAGTAAAGAAAGGAGAATGAAACAATCTGTTTTGGGAAGAGATAATAGCTTAGTTGTCTCTCAAATTAAGCATAGCTAAGAATCAAATCCTTTCATTTATGGGTAAATAATCTAATAAACTGGCTGCTATATAGAGGGTGAAAGCTTTATCTCTGTTCAGCATCTGTTCTCCAACAAAGGTGAAGTCTTCTGAATCCCAGTTGGCAGCAGATGGCTAATATGGTGGGGAAGTGGTGACGACTGAGCCAGACGCTTATTACCAGAGAGGGCTGAGGAAACTCAGCTATAGTCCTGTTACCACTGCTTTCTATTTACTAGCTATAATTATTTATCTGTTTGCATGCAGAAAGTTGGTTGTGTGAGGTATACTGGCTCCAGATAAACAGGACAGAGAACCCTTAATCAGGTAGTTTTAATCATTCTTTAAATGGTGTTGGATACCTAAATGCCCTTTTTCCATGTTCTGAATTACCCAGTAATTACAATGCTTAAATTCAGCTCTAAGATCTGAACCTGGCCTCTAATTACTAATATTTTATTCTCAATCTGGCGGCATATAGGCAATCACAAAACTGTAAACTGAAAAGATATCAAATCTGAAAAATTGATGCAGTTACCTCTTCCTAGAATTAGAACATCTGACAGTTCAAGACAAGATTTTTAAAAAATATCATAATCATAATTCTGGGAATTTAGACTAGTGCAGCTGTTGCTGTTGTTAGTGAGGAAAAGAACATGAAATGTAGAAGAGGAGGTTGTGTTAGTTACACTGACAGGGCATTCAAGCTGATTTCCAGTTGTTCTGCACTGAATAAATGTACTCAGACTACAGTAAAGACTTACAATGATTTCCATGTCTCATACTTGGCTTTGTCACCCATGCACATCAGATGAATGCTGGAAATAAAACTAATTAAAATCCTGCCCTTTTTCACAGTAAGAAAAGGCTTCAAACAACCGTCATAATCTTAAGCCAAGATAATTATAAAATGCAAATCTGCATCAGATATATTTATACCTTGTAGTCCTTAATGTTTACAGCAAATAGAAACTTAATTTCAAAACCACAGTTTAATTTATATTACTTGTACTTCTCAAAAAGAATACTTTTCATGTGGAAGCCTTGGCTTGCAGACTTCTCAAGCCTTACAACCTTGACATTATCATGCTTCCTTCAGACTTCTGCTCCTATTGTAGTAACGTAGGGATGAAAAGGACTTCATAGATTACTGAGTCCTGTCCCCTGCTGTGTATATAATCCTAAACCCATTGAAGTCCGTGGGAGTTATAGCTTTTTCTTCAATGGTACCTTGATTAGGTCCAGAATATCTCAAAAATATTAAAATTGAAGTTGATTTTTACACATTTACATGATGACTTGTTAAAGAAAATATTCAAATGTCTTCAATTACACATGTAATTTGTTCAGTGTAGTTGCAATTTGTTTTTAAATTCCTGGTTCTGTGATGAAAATCCTAAAATAACACTGAAGAAATTATTATTGTACATGTCTAGTCATGAAAGGTCAAAGCACACTCATCTTAGATGTCTCAAGCAAAGGACAGGCTAGAGGCAAATGGCCACAGCCTTTAAGCTAATTTAACTCCTCGTATACCTAAGAAAAATTCTCCAGGGAAATCAGGTATTTGAGTAACAACAATTGCAGATTATATTACTAGGGAAGATAAATTATTACTGCCCCTGAAGATCTGTACTTATCCTGACCTGTTTTCTTAATTAAGTCAAAGACAAAAGATTAATCCCCTGGAGTAATGTTCCAGATCCACATCTTCACGTAGTAAAGCTGATATATCTCAGGTACTCTCTCAAATCTTCTAACTGTATTATGAAAGGACAGCAAGGTGAAAACACAAATTAGCTCACAAAACATGATGAAACAGTTAGTATTGCCTAGTTTATTTAACAATGTAAAAATTACTTGAGCGAACTTCAATTATCTGAAGTTACTTGTGTGGTCAAAGGCAATGACGTTTCCTTTATGATCAGCGGACAGAAGTGGAGCACCTACAGAATGAAATTCAACCTAAACACCTGTTTTAGACTGGAATGATTCATCCTATGAGAGACAAACCAAATAATTAACATCACAATTCAATCATATTTCTGATAGCTTTTTTTTTTTTTTTTAAAAGAATGTAAAATAATAAAAATTATTAAATATATTAATTTATTGAGTTATTTTAACTATGCCAGTGGTACACATTATAGGACATCAACACCTTAAAGATTTTCCAAAGAAGCTAATATAAATTCCAAGTAAATATGTTTCATTATTCCACAAAGCAGAAAATAAATAAATAAATAAATAAATAAATAAATAAATAAATAAAAGTACAATTATAGTTATTTGAGAGGTCTTTAATACTAGAACAACAGTAAATTAATTGCCACTAACAAAATCTTAAAGCCAGCATGAAAGCTAATTTACAACAATTAGTAAATAAGTAGTTGAGGAAGAGTGGAATATAGCAGTTGTACGTTAGATGCAGTCATCAGAGAAGTGCTACTAGGATGTGACATACAAAGGGTTTTTTTGATAATGCACATTTAAATTCTTCTAGCCTCAGTAAAAAATTATGCTTGAATTATGTTATTAAGTTCAGCAAACCCAATGTAATGAGCGTTTCTGCATTACTTTGTTCATGTGTAAAACAGTCATTTGGGGATTTACATCAAAACATATAGTGCAATTATTATAGTCATATGTTGCCACATATACTCTTCAACTTTCTAATCATCATAGTTTCTAACTTGTTCCTTGCAACTATTTTCTTAGAAATCAGTCAATCATAGCTGTCCTTTTCTGTTTAGAATCCACAAATTCATAATTTATTTCCTTATTCTATGAATTTTATATTTTTCCTAGTAGGAAGACAAAGGCATATTCAAGGACTTTAGGATTTGTTACTGAAAGTGAATCTTTTCACTGTGAATCATAAGAATCTAAGAGTGGTACTCAGCCCTAGTTAATTAATAACATAGGATTATTAATTTTATTTTTATGAACATATTTATGTTATATTAAATATATTTTAAAAACTGACAACACATATCAAAGCAATTCTATCTTTACAGCAATTCCTTTAAGATAAAAAACATAGCATATCATAGATAATGTCAAATAGTTTATTTTCTGCAGGTAGATACTCTGACAAGAATTATCCTTAGTAGCAAACCTTGATTTTCTAAATATCCATTATTTTGAATGTTTCTGGTTTTGGAAATGTCTACCATTTTTGCACTGAGCACAAGGAAGTTATTTATTAATGAGAGTTTTGAGAATGTCTTTGATACATCTGCTTTGCTGCTCATAATCAGGAGACTTTTCTATGTAAAAAGTGAACAATAATTAAGATTTGTGAGTCTTTGTGGACTGCTATTACAACATAGATCAACCATTAAGGGATTACTGTACACTCTAAAGAGACTCTTAGTCTAAATACAGACAATTATTCTCCTGGAGATTTTGCCATCATAAACTGTACAGGTTTTTGACTGAAAATTGATTGATTTTTGTCTAGTTTGCCTAAAACCATTAAAAAAAAAAAAAAAAAACCACAAACACCTCTAAGCTTTTAGTTCCATGTCTTATGTACAAAATCTTGTGAAAGGCAAAGAAGAAACACATTTTACATTAAATGAAAAATTTACTCAGTATAATAATGAAGTTAAAATTGTTATGCACTCATACATAGTACCTATCATTTTTCTGTGTCATTCTCACTCTGTAATCCCACGGACCTTTGGTCAATAATGCCAATCCTCTCCCAGCAAGGGTGGGGATTTGCAGCTTGTCTTGATGTGCTTTGCTGGGAAGACTGACATTGATGTTGTCTTCTCTTACTCCTCTCCTTTTTCTTAGAATTCATGTGGATACTTTTTTTTTTTTTTTTCAATATGTTTTCTAACAATTTACAGTTTCTTCATTGCTTTGCAACTCCATGTAGCTTCCGAATTTAGCATATGTGGTGTATTTTATGTGTGCTCTATAATAACTCTTTGTTACCCCAAGTCTGGTTCTGTCCAAGTTTTGGCCCACATTTCTTCAGCTGACCACTGGTGAATTGTCTATGGTTGTGGGATCTCCAGTGTCAATCCCATACCCCACTTGTTATCTCAGTCTGTCTCCTGGCTTCAGCTGGGATGGAGTTAATTTTCTTCCTAGTAACTGGTATACTGCTGTGTGTTGGTTTTAGTATGAGAATAATGTTGGTAACACACTGATTTTTTAGTTGTTGCTAAGTAGTGCTTATCCTAAATCAAGAATTTTTCAGTTTCCCATGCTCTGCCAGCGAGAGGTGAAAAAAAAACTGGGAGGGATTATGGCCAGGACATCTGACCTGAACTAGCCAAAATAATATTCTATACCATAGGATGTCATGCTCAGTGTGTAAACTGGGAGGACTTGACCAGGAGGCCCCAGTTGCTGCTTGAGGACTGGCTGGGCATCAGTGAGCAGATGGTGAGCAATTGCATTGTACATAATTTGTCTTTCTGAAGTTTTCTTTTTCTCTCTTTTTGTTATCTTATTTTTCATTACTACTATTTATTATGATAATTATTGTTGTTATTTCTATTTCTATTATTATTATTATTATTATTATTATTATTATTATTATTATTATTGTTGTTGTTGTTGTTGTTGTTTTATTATTCAATTTTATTTCAATTATTAAACTGTTTTTATCTCAACCTAGATTTTTTATTTTTTAGATTTTTTTCCCTATCACACTAGGGGTGAGGGAGGAGTGAATGAGTGTTTGTGTCATGTTTAGTTGCAGGCTAGGATTAAACCATGACACCCTCTACACCAGATTCTGTATCTCTGTCCCTGAAAACCTCTGCCATCATACGAGGCCTGACTTTCCATACACTATACCGTAGTGTAAGAGTTGTAACTATCTACATATTGTCATTATTAATATAAAAGCTACAGTCATATCATACCAAGACTAGCAAAAGTAATACAAATTCAGCATAGCTAATGATCTTTAGGAACAACAAACCAACTGAAACCAAAACTCCAGACAGGTCAAGTTCAGGCAAAGTAAACCTGACAAACCTGTCCTAAGGCCTTGATAACTCAGTGCAAAACCTGTGTGCTGTTAGTAACAATGACAAGACTGTATTTAAGTGAGCTACAGGTCTCCATATGGTAAGTGATTTCTGTTGGATTTTTAAGGAACAAGTGATTCTCATCTTTGATATATAAAAGACATCATTTCAAAAGGGATGCCATTTCTAAAAAAAAAAAAAAAAAAAGAATATATGTTACAATACACTTCATCAATAAACATTTGCATTTTTACATAGACTAGTTTCACAGGGAGAATTCAGGCCCAGCACTGTAACCCAGCCTTATACAGGACATCTTTCTAGTGTTCCAAACCCTGGCTGAATCTCAAGAATATTGGCATGTCTCACTGGTAAATTTGCAAAGATATTTCTGTTCTGATGGATCAGCTAACAAAATTTTGTTTTGTAGGTTGCTTCTAAACATGTCCAAGCACAAATATTTCCTTCAAGTGATAGTATATTCCAGAGTGTCTTCCTGTTAATAGTAAGAAAAAGAGAATTGGGAAACTGTGTGACAGGAATCATACAACCATTCCAAAGTTGTCTAGCAGAGGAGTGAATTGGAACATGCTAGATAAGGGGAAACTGTGTTATTGCAACATGCTGTTCACCCAGGAATAGAAAACATGATCGCCAGCTCCCTCAGGACTATGTTCAGTAATGCCAGAAGAAAAAATGTGAAAGAGGAGGCTCTTGGCTACTGAGAAGCTAGGGAAGTTGTGATAGTTCTCTGTAAAAATGAGCTAGCAAGAGACACAAAAATGGCTCCAATTTGTGATGTATAGGACAAACATCTGGATTAAGACCTCAGCTGCTACTGCCACTGCCTCCTGCTTTTCCAGCTTCTCTTTCTACCATTTTCTGCTTGCTCAGTTTTAGCTCCAATGTTATTCTTCAGGCTTCATTTGGGCATCATTGCTCTAGTGCTACTACAATACTCTCCTCATTACTATCTGTATCGGAAACATCTGTTGGTTTTGGTTGTTATCCAATCACTCTGTCTCCTACTCCCCTATTTTCTCTGATCTGACCAAATGATATCTAGCAATGGGAAACATCCTTTGACACACTTGAGAGGACTCACTTGAGAATGCATTCCTTAATACAGTCTAACTTTGCTAGCCTGATTTATACCAGCTCCCACATTCCCTGACAATGTCAAGACTTGTATGCCCATAAATTTATTAAATTATAGTTTCCTTGTAATTCAAAAGTTCAGAGGTAGGATACAGAGCTTGGGATGTGTAGTGGGTTGACCATGACTAGCTGCCAGGTGACCACCAAGCCACTCTGTTACTCCCTAAGCAGGTTAGTGGCGAGAAATTACAATTAAAGACTTGCAGGTTAGGATAAGGATTGGGAGATCACTCAGCAATTACCATCATGGCCAAAACAGCCTCAATTCAGGGAAATTAATTTAATTTATTGCCAATCAAATCAGAGTAGGATAATTAGAAACAAGAACAAATCCTAAAACACCTTTCCCACACGTCTCTCTTCTTCCCGGGCTCAATTTGACTCTCAAATTCTCTACCTCCTCTCCCCTGAATGGGGGAGTGATGGGAAATGAGAGTTGTGGTCAGTTATTACACATTGTGTCTTCAGCTCACTCCTCCTCATGGTCTTCCTCTTCTCCATCATGCGTTCCCTCCCACAGAAGACAGTCTTCCACTAACTTTTCCATGTAAACCCAGTCAGTTCAGGATGCTGGGCCCCTTAGCCAAAGTTGGCAGTAATTTTTTTTTTTTTTTTTTTTTTAAAAAAAAAGGGGATAAAGAATTTCTAATATCAAGGCAGTCACTTTGAGTGAGGATTTGAGCCAATATTGCCAAAGAAGTAACATGAAGTCTTGTTCATTTTCCAACAGATACAAATCATGTGGAGTGAATAGTCACTATACACAAGGAAATTTATCATGTTATTTTTCTACAATCGTTTGAACTTGAAACAAAACTTAAAGGAAAAGAAATTTTTTCCCCCTCTTCTACTTTTTTTTTCCTTTATAAGGAGATAATTAATTATTTAATTATGTATTCTATTCTGTAGCTTTAAAAAGCTCATAGATAATACAGTACATTTTAAACGTGTTTTCTTTGCCACCCCATTGTGTTTCAATATAGGGAATTCAAAATCACATAAGAATCTACTAAACACAGTTCAAAATGCTATCTTTATAAATCAATATTCAGTTCAGTGCTGGGTTGCCTAATCCTGGGTTTTCTCTTTGTTTTCTTTTATTGTTATAAAACCTATAAAATACAGGTTTTTCTGTTTAGAGTAGAATGGTGATACAGTCACTTTGGGATGAACCTGTGAATAAAACCAATTTTACCTTCTAAAATGAATGATTTTGTAGTACAGTTTAGCAAGCTAGGAAAAAGGCTACTCTAGGAGAGCACAGTACAAAACTCCCACTTCTAAGGAGACAAAAAAAGAGGAAAAAAATTTTTAAGCAGTTACTGAAACAGAAAATTGCATGCCTTATCATATCTCATTACCAGACAATTTTCAACTACAAGATATTGTCCTTTAAATAATTTTAATTTTTGTTTTTTTAATTGAAGTAAAAAAATGTAAGTCTTTCTGTGGTCTTTCAAAATAAGTTATTTTTAAAGATGAATATATAATACGTTTTGAAATAAAATTAATGTTTCACAATGAAAATAACGATGGAAATAATGCAAAGTTTTTCTGATTTCTAAAGCTGGATATAACTTGCTTCATGAATTTGTTAACTGTTCACAAGTCATTTCAAAGGCTTGCCTGAAACCAATAGCATCCACAATTCAAATTTATGCTTATTAATATCGATGTGAGCCACATAAATTATTCCTTTTTTTTTATATTTTGGGTTTCATTTAAAACATCTGCTGTATAACTGAATATTAAGGTAGCAAGAAAAAAATCATAAACTATTTATCTGAAGTTCCAGTTAACAATGCACCTATGCCTAGGTAATTTTGAGACAAATATTATGTTGTTTCTTCTCCATCTATTCCTGGAGGCAAAGATAAACCAAATGAGACCCAAAATAACATTTAATCTATACACCACAGGAAGAAAACAGAAATTAATAAAAACAATCCCTAACTTTCATTAAAGAAGCCAGTATATCAAAGCTAACACTTTATAAATGCTGTTCTTTTGAAGTGGGACTTGACTACCATACAGTAACTTTATCAATGTGAGTTCCTAGCTAGTAATGCCCTTCAGATTTGACATTAAAACGATTTTTAAGAACATTCCTGAACCACAATACTAAGTTCTGAATTAGAAGTAAATTATATCAGAGAAGTTTTATTTAAATCTATGGTCTTGTCTCTCCTAACCACATTTTCATTTAGAAATTTCTTGTGAAGTTATTGCATCTGATTACAAGAATTTTATAGCTTTAGCTCCTAAATTTTCTATATTTTTTTTAATGTATGATATATAGTGTGTTTTCTCATATAGCTGATTTAGAAAAGTGGATACTGGTCTATCATGTTTTCTCTTGTTCAGAGACACAGTGCACCACACCATATACACACAATGAGCCAATCTGAAAATGGATTGTAATGAAAGGTATTGAAATTTTGGCAGCACAGAGAGACATGGAACCAGTCCATGCTGGGTGATGGAGTCCACACCTCCCATTTGATATCCACGCACTCCTTAAAACTCCTGAGGAGATTCAGAGATAGGATAAAAAGGGTTTAGGAGAAGCTAGAACAAGCCATTTAGACTAACTAGTATTAAACCCTTCAAATTTATTTAGCTGTATGTTTTTTAAAGCAGAAGCAAATTAAACCTTTTTACACCAAATAACAGCCTTCTCTTCCACCAGCTGCCTTTATTAATTCATCTCTCTGTGTTCACATTATATCCTGTATCAACCTACTAATTAGATCACTTACCAAAAATGATGTTAGAATTAAGCACTCTCCCTATGAGACATATGTTTATATACTTTATATTTATTTATTCATCCACCATTAAATACTTTTCAGAAAAGAGATCAAGACAGAATTTACAGATCTTATCCCATAGTACAATATGGATCCTCAAATTAGCCATGATAAATTCTACAACTCTCATGGTTTGAGTTCAGAGGCCAAATAATCACCATGCAGCCTCTCACACCCCCCCCATATCAGGGAAGGAAATAAAAGACCCAGGAAACTGAGATAAGGACAGGGAGGAATGATCTCATCCTTTAAGGCACAGGCGAAAACCAGACACAGAAGGGGGAGAAAAAAAGAACATAAACTTAATACAGACACTAACAACAACACTTAACAGATTGGGACAGTGAGAAGTATTATGACAGCTTGAAATACCTTCCTCTGTGCCTCCCTTCTTCCTACATTCAGCTTTGCTCTTGATATCTCTACCTCTTCCTCTACAGCAGCACAAGGTGCAGGGAATGGGGATGTGTGGTCAGTCATGCTGCTTCTTCCACCTTGGGGTGGGGGGAACTTCTGTCATCTCCTGTCTGCTCTGGTGCGGTTGCACTCTCACAGGAGACAGTCCTTCACAAACCATTTCCAACATGAGTCACTCCCACAGCCATGTGGGTCACCCCCGCATGTTACAGTCCTCCCAGAGCTAAACTACAACAGTGGGACATTCTTCACACAGGGTCCCGGCCATTTTTGAGCACAGTCACCCATCCCAGTGTGGGGCCCCTCACAGGCCACAGTTAGGTATCTGCTCCACCACAAACCTCCATAAGTGGAAGGGGGGGCATTTTATCATGTGAATAGGCATTTTCTCTTTTCTGTGGGTTTTTTTGTTTGTTTGTTTGTTTGTTTGTTTTGGGGGGGGGGGTTGTCCTCCAAGTGACTGAATAGAAATAGCTATTTTCCTATTACAATTGGGAAATATTGCATGTCTTCAGAGTAATATAAATGTATTACAACACTTTTTTTTTTTTTTTAGGAAATATATTTGATCTAGAGTTCCTATTTAATTGAAAAGCGTTCATTTTCACACATACCAGCTGTACATGGTAGCAAGAAAACTACCAGACTGAAGGTTTGGCTTAGAAAACTCTTACTTTTTTATTTTTAGACCAAGTAGTTGAAAGTCCAAGTTTCATGGTGTCAGAAAGAAACAAATAAGATACATAATAACGGCACTTATTTATTATATATGTTTTCCTAATGTGAATATTTAGACAACATAAAGTATGTGGTAAAGTTTTTCTTCGTGGAAGTATGACATATCACATATGTCCTGATAATAAAATGTAAGTAAGGCTTACGAAGATGTATGGAATGTGAATATTATAATCTTATAATGAGAATATTATACAGACAAGATCTTGACTGAAATACTCTTTTCATGTACTCATTTCTGTACATAGAATTTATCACATAATTAATGAAAACTCTTTTAGACAGCAATTTGAAGAAAAAAAAAAATAATTCATTTCCATAGTGTTTGTGGGGTTGATTACTTCTAGTTAGTCCCTACACTTTTTTTTTTTTTTTTAAAAGTAAATATTTTTGAAATAACCATTTTCTTATTTCCTTATGGCTTATGCAGTGTAATTGCTTGAACTAATTTAATCTTGTTCATATAGTGAATGAATGAAATTCTGCATTGTCAATTCTGCATTATTTATATAGTGTAAATTCCTACCACGTTATATCATTTTATGAAGATAAACTGGGGTTTAATTTCCTTCTTTGACTAAAATACCCTAATTCAAAATAAATTAGAGCAATCTTTTAGAACTGTCCTGGTTCAACTAGAATAGGGTCAAGTTTTCCCCAGCAGAGAGAGAGGGGGAAGGGATCTCCAGCCGGGTTATTCATACCATGCTGATCGTCAGGTCCAGGGGTGGAACCTTTTTACTTTCGCTTTTGGTTTTGGGGGTTGTGACACACGCGGCGGGCTTGTTCCCTGACCATTTTGCAGTATTTCTCTGTATATCGTTTTTCTTGTTCACTGTTATTGCTGTTTATTGTTATCATTGCCACTGCTGCTATTCAGATTGTTCTATCACTCTGTTGTATTAAATTTCTTCTTATTTCGGCCCGTGGTCTGTGCTTAACTTCCAGCCTGACCGGCTGCAGGTTGGGGAAGGTCAACAGCAATGTGCTCTCTGGTCCCGGCAGGGCTTAAACCTGCACAAGAATTCAAAAATTTTTAAGAAATGTTATTTCTCTTGAATATAATAAAGATTTTTAATTTAAAATACATTTGGTTTAATGTCAGAATTTTATGGAATACCCATTTTGCACAATAAATACTTGGAGTTGGAACAATGTTATAATTATTTTATAGTCTATTTGTAGCTCTTAAAAGTAAAATAAGCAAAAAGACTTGAGGGCTGATCAGGGGAAAACAAAAACAAAACCAAAAACAAACCCACACAACCCCCCCCTCCTATTATCTATTCATCAGTTTAAATTGAATGTTCTATACAGTGTTTCTTTCCGGTTTAACATTATTTTAAAGAAAAATTAAAGCAGATGCAATTTAACCTGGGAGAGACAAATCTTAAAATGTTTTTGATCTATTTTATTTTCACTACTGATGTAATGAAAAGCTTAAAGATTAGTAGGTTTTGATAATTTACTTAATTTCCTTAAAATAAAGAATCTACATTAGAACAAATATAGAAAACAAAGATTTTCTTACAATTTCTTGGCAGAAATTTTCATAATGTATTAATCTCTTTGTTCATTTACACAGATGTGTAATCTTTATTTTTGCTAGAACATACAGAAAATTTCTGTAAACTTTTTATATCATACATGGCACTTTTAAAATCTACTATCATTTGGTATGAAGTTGTAAGCAATATTACTTTAAAAATTGTGAACAATAAATCTGTCTCGCACAAAGAAACCTGAGTAAAATTATATAATGATGTTGGAGGCCCATCAGTTCTAATTATCTATCTTGGAATAAGGGTCATGGTGTCATTGCAGATTGGTAATTAAATACAATGACAGAAATTTATCTTTCAAAATTATTATAGAAAACACAGATTAAGCAAAGTGCAAGATCTCATATCCATAAGCAGTATGAAAATACTACAGTACCAAATTCTGTTTACTTATGGTTAAATTGTTTTCATATTGCAAGATAAAATTATAAATAAACAGAGGTTTGGGGGATGTTATGAGATATAAAATTTTATAAAAATGCAACTGAACTGAGTGAAATGCGCTAAGATAGAAAACACCTATTCCAAAATTACAATTCAGTTTATACCCTAATAACCTGGGAATATTTTTTAAAAATTTCTACATGAGGTAAACATACCCAGTCTGCTCTCTCATAAAAAAGTGTCCTGGTTTGAACTTGGTCAGTAGCCAAGAACTGAAGACTGAGGACCAACGGGACGCCACCGGATCCACGGTGGTGACTATTCTTGTGACTCTATTCCAGATGCTCCCTCGATTTCCACCTTTTCCTGCCATTCTGTCCTATCACTACCCCTCTTCACTGTTTTGGGTGTACAGCATTTGACACAGACGTGTGATTACCACAGTAGACCTATTGTGAAGCTGAATCTTGCATCTCACCATTATTTCATAGGACGAGAAAGGTGCTTCTTTGCATTTTTTGCATGCTGTAAAGAGAAATTTCCATAAATGTTGGCATGCAGAATTGTTCAAATCAAACTGTAGAACAGTAAGTTCAACTTTTTCTAGAGCTGTGTTTGTTAGGTGCAAAGTCTGCTAAAGAAGTAAGAGTATGAATGAAATGGAGATAAGTATTTTCTGAAAAACAAATGGTGTTATGCACCATGATAAAACTCACCATGCTGAAATAAAGAGTGCACAAATAATACATATATTCAGGATAGATAAATGTCAAATCAAAAGAGAAGAAAATAAGAGTATTTGAAAAGAAAAACACATTGTTTTTAGCAATTTCTTCACAGACGTTATGGGATTTTTTCAAAATAAGTCAAGAATTTACACAACACACCCCCACACCCCCAGCAAACGTTTGTGCATTCTTTCAGGAATACAATAATATAAGCTTGTGTGTTAACTTTAACAAACAAGACTTTGTTTTTAGAGCAGAGATGCTTTATATATATATATATATATATATATGTATGTATGTATGTATGTATGTATGTATAAGATTTACGGGGAAATAAAGCAAGACTTTTTTCTATATAAAGGTTTTATTCAGAGTAAACAGTGAAAATGGTGACACTCCTTTTCTTTTTTGTCACTTTTAAAGTTTATCGTAGAATTAAAAAAAAAAAAAAAAAAAAAGTTGGAAGGGACCCTCATAAGTCCATCAGTCCAATGCACGGCTCAAAATAGGTCTGGTCAGATAAGGTTGTGCAGGGCCATGTACTGGTCCTGTCGCTGTGCTACTCTGAGAGGAGTCTGTCTCTCCGTCTTCTCTGTGTCTTCTGATGAGGCAGTAACAATGCTTTCAGAGGCAAGGCTGAAGGCTGATGTGCTCCAACCCTGACTGTCCTGATGGCCTCGACTTGACTTGTTCCAGCATGTAAAAATTCTTTTGTAACGGGGGAGCCCAAAGCTGGATATAACACTCCAGATGTACAAAGCAGAGGGGAAGTATCGTGACCCTGGTCCTGCTGGTGACACGCTTGCTAAGATGGCTTTCTTTGATGCAAGGATGAACTTCTGATTCACACTCGAGTTGTCCACCAGGATGTATGAGTGGGAGGCTCGTTAAACTGCAAGACATGTATTGCTAGCCCGTGCATTTTATCTGAGGTGATGAGACTGTGGAATCGGGCATAGATACATGCCCGTAGAAGACACTTGTTAAATTTTTCTTTACGGCATACAGCCAAGCCGTTTGTGAATGACCAGATCATCTTGCAATGCTCACTCTTAGTGCAGCAGAAATGTGTCACTCATTCAAATCTCTGAGGAAAAACAAGAACAACAAAAATGATGTAATTCTTTGCATCCCTGTTTGAATGTGAAAGGCAGATGGAAGAAACTCTTAGCAGAGTAATGTTTATTCAAATATGAGAGCAGTCTGTTGAGTGAAAAGCACTCAAGTAGGGAATGTGCTTTATCTGACACACAATATATTTTATTTTTTTAATATTTTTTCTCTTCTGTGGGCTTCCTCTCCTTTTTTCCCCCTTTACTACTAATGCATTTTAACGAACCCTAAACAAAGCTAAGAAGTTGCTACTGCAAACTTTTACTCATATGAAGGCTACAATACGTACACGAATAGATCACTCAAAGTGTCTGAGGGCTAAATGTATAGCCTTAGACTTTAAAGGTACATATTCTACGATGTGATTTGCCTCATTTGTTTAATTATGTAATTTATATACATATTTACAATTCATATTAATTATATTATTTATATATAAACCATGTTTAACTGCCCTAAAAGAGAGTTAAATAAATTGCCAGATTAAAATAGTACTTCAGTGAAACATAGTGGTAATTTAATGGAAGAAGTTATTAATCCTGAACGATGGAAAGAAACACAGGTTTTAGAAAACGTGTATCTGAAAGAAATCTGCTCTTTATCCTGCTCTGCCAACCTTGTTACTGATGCCTGTATATATTTAATGTCTTCCATCTTACAGCCACTTGTATTTCCCTGACTATATGGAAGACAGTCTTGCAAATTCCCTACATTTTCATTCTGATCTTTCACAGCCTGATTAATTTATACCTCTTTCTTCTTGTGTCAGTGCTGATAGTTATTCTTTCTTGCATATATTTATATGTGCATTTATAGAGAAGATAAAAAAGTCCCCTAATATTTTATGTTTCTATGCAAAACACTTTGATTTGTTTTATTTGATAGGGTCTTCTTTCCCTGAACGTTTACGAATTTGACACATCTAAATAAAGCCTACCTAATGCTAAGTCACAAAAACTGAACACCGTATTTTTTATGAGGACCATAGTTACCAGTTCCTTGCAAGGTATCACTGAAACTTCATTACCTGAATGAAAAATATTATTCTCTCACACTTTGGAGCATAACTAATTTTTTTTTTTTTTAACCTCCTTGTTGTCTAGTCTCCTTATGATAAACTAATATTCCTCAGCTAATTTCAACTGATGTTAGTATTATCTGAGTCCATGGCACTATTATTTATTTATAGATGTTCTTTTATATTAATGTAATGGAAATTATAAAAGTGTGAAACTGTTTAATGACCTGAATAGACATTAACAAGCATGCTATGAAAATACCTGCTTTGGGAAAATAAAGGGACCAAAATTATAGACTCGCTCGCTTGCTTGGGTGCTAATGAGAATGGCTCCAGTAAATGCTGGCCAACAAATCACCAGGAATTACAGTAAAATATGAACACAGGAACACACTTCCTTTACATTTCCCCACTGGATGGGCAGAATATCTGTTATGCAATTCTGGATGACTTTTGATGACAGGTCCTCCAGATGCAGAGAGATCAAGATTGCAGAAACACAGAACATACTGCAAGTTTTGTAACAGCTTTTCTTTTTCTAATAATGTTGACAACTTTTCTATATATGGTATTCTGGAAGATGACACTATTTACATAACTAGGATCACAATAACAGAACTATAAACTATAATGAATCTCACAACTGAATTTAGCAAACTGTTTCTGACTGGACTTGTAACACGTTAAATTGCAAATGCTGAATGCAAAGACATAATCTGTTACAGGGGATTACATATTACTAGGAGGAGGAGTAGTATGGCTGCTTTTGTTAGTTATTTATAAGCATTAGTATTTGCAGTAGAAGTAGGCACCCGTATTTTCAATTTTTTAAAGAAATAGCTTGTGAAATGGAGACTTTCATTAAAAGTAGCAGATACTTTTATAGGAATAAAACCCACCACATATTGTTTATTAACAGCTTGTTGTATTAACAATTGGGTTTAATATAATCCTCTGAATTTAAACGTGTCAGCAGAGTTATTATTTCAAATCTTTATAAAGGGCAACATCTGATTTGATCAATACAAAAATTATCGTCTTCTCTTCATTATGAGAATAGTGTGTCTCTATGCAGAAAACACCCAGTGTTGCTTAATAAATACAATTCTGTGTATAAACGAGTGTGATTAAATGTCCTTTCAGAATGAAATAAACTAATTCAAAATATATAGGAAGGTGGCTGAAGCAAAGAAAATGACATGTATTTTTTTGTTACATCCATCATTCAATTTATAAGTGATGCTCTAGAAGAAAATAAATAACGATTAATTGCATCGAAGTAAGTTCATATACAGTGAGAAAACTACTTCAGAAAAGACAAATTGCTTAATATAAAGGATGGCATCCTGTACCACTAGATACACAAGTACGTACTCTGGTGAAGCGCTTAGTCAAGGACAGAAGAAAAAAGTGATGCTTCAATAAGGTGAGACAAGATGAAATAGTGTATAATGTTAATGTTTTAAGGGGAGATCTTGAGACATAATCTATTTTAGTGACAGGAAACAAAATTCCTCTAGTTCAGTGAAAACAGTAGCACAAAAGAAGTTTTGAAGGTCTCCAAGGACAGGAGCAGAAAATCTGAACATTTTTTTGTCCCTTGTTGAAGTAATTCCCTCATTCACTGAGCAGAGAAGTAACATACAGAAAACATGACCTAGAAAATGTCTAGGAAAGAACCACTGCCACGATCGTAAGAAATAGCTGTCACAGCTACCATGCCTCACTAATCTAAAGCTTTGCGCAGACTAAATTGTATGTCCTGGTTTTGGCTGGGATAGAGCTGATTTCTCTTCATGGTTGTTATAATAGTGCTGTGTTTTGCATTCAGTGTGGGATTTGGTACAAGAAGAATGTTGATAATACACTGATGTTTTTGCTTGTTGCTAAGAAATCAAAGACTGTTCCACTTCCCACGTCCTGCCTGTGCGCAGTTGCACAAGAAGCTGGGCAGGAGCATAGCCAGAGACACAGACACAAATTGGCCAATGGAATATTCCATGTTCTATCGCGTCACGACCAGTATAGCGATGAGGGTTGGTTATGAAGCTCGCGCTCTCACTTCTGGGATTTCTGCAGTTTGGGGATTCTTGCTTCTCTGGGATCTCTTCGTGGGAGCTGGCTGTGCGTCAGTCGGCAGGTGGTGAGCAATCACACTGTGTGTTACTTGTCTGAAATTTCTATCATTAATATTATATTTGTTGCAATTATTATTTTAATTCAATTATTAAATTGTTTATCTCTCAACCTACAAGTCTCCTTAACCTGTTTACAACTGACAACCACCATCCCCCAGGCCGGGGAGGGCAAGTGAGCGGCTGCGTGGTGTTCAGCTGCTGGCTGGGTTTAAACCATGACATTCTGAAAGAAAGTGTGTTATCCCCAGGCCTTGAGTCCTGGTTCTGCAGTTTCTCAGGACAAAAATTGATTAGAGCACAAATGTAGTTTCTCTGCATTGATGCTAAGATACACTTAACATACACATCAAGATATACTAATGACAAACTGCTTAGATAAGCCTCAAAGGGGGACTGAGGGACTGAGTAAAACCAGGTGTTTCTGATCAAGCACAAGGACCACTGATCACAGGCCATTGTATAAGCCCAGATACTTTGTGGTTCTGTCAAAGACTTTGACCCTTCCCCATTGAACCGATAAGAGATGAGCATTTCTGCCCCAGGACCCTGCTCCTGAAGATTGCTTCTGCCCCACAAGATTGCTCAGGAAGCATGAAGTCAGCAAAAACCTGTGGGAACAAGGAAAAACTAAAGGTGGGCCGATATGCTAATCAGATGATGAAACGAATTTAAAAGGCGACTGAGAACTTTGCTTTGTGTGTATCCACCATTGAAGAACTGAAGACTGAGGACCAGCGGGACACCGCTGGATCCATCGTGGTGACTATTCTTGCAACTGTATTCTCAATGCTTGTTTGATTCCTGTCTTTTCATTCCATTCTGTCCTATCGCTACCTCTCTTCACTTTCAATAATAAAAATTGTTTTGACTGTTCGGCATTTGACCTCGTTTGTGTCTTAATCTTGCTCTTGGGATCATATTGAAACCTCGTCCGACATTGGATCAGGACAGGTGTTCATCCATCTCCAGGAAAAGAGGGCTCCATCATGTACAGCAGTTACTTGGGAAGTAGAACTCTAAACATCCCCCACCTTCCTTCTTCTTCCCCCAGCTTTATGTGCTCAGCACAGCGTCATATGATATGGAGCATCCCTTTCGTCATCTGGGGTCAGCTGACCCAGCTGTGTTGTGCCTTGGGTCTCGTGCACCTTCTGCCAAAGCCAGCACACCAGCTCTTGGATTTTACACACGTGAGATATTTTGTAGGACACAATGCCATCAAAAAAGGAGGCTAGCGACTGATGTATACATCTGTGGAATCTGAATTGACCAGCTTATTGGATACTTAAGCAAACTTGCTCCCAACATTTCTTAGAAGTAATTACAGCTAAATATTGTTTCTCATATCAGAGTGCTTTCACTTATTATTTAACAAGTACAGAACATGGATATTACTAGATGAAAGGATTTGTGATCTATCAGGAGCTAAGAGCTATCTGCATTAGGTTTTGTCACCACCAGAAACGAGAACATCTCTAATGAATGCTTCTCAGTACTGATAGAAACCCTGTATTTCTTCTACAGTGTTTTCTTTGGACTGAAAAAGGCAATTGGGTTATTATAACTGCCATGTTTTCTTTTATTATGCCAGAAAAGAAATGAAAGAAAAGCAATACAATATTTAGCAAATTCATAATAAAAAATTCTGGAGCTTTTCAGTAAAGAAAAAGAAAAAAAAAAAACACAAAAACCAACCAAACAAACAACAACAACAAACAAAACCACAAACATTTCTACTATTTGACTTCCTAATAGACACAGTAGAAATCTTAGCTTCATGCAGAAATGTGTGGTTTTCTAGTAATCCCATCAGTTATATTTATTTTCTGGAATCCAAGCACATATATGGACCTTGTCTCCTCCATTCAAAAATACCAAACCTGTCTAAGACGTTATTAAATGAAGAAATTTAGAAAGAATTTCATGTAGAAAATCAGCGAAGCCTGTGAGTCTCATGTAAGTGATTATATGGATGCTTACTTCACATGTGGGTTATTGGTGGCCAATTTTAGCTCAGGATAGAGGGAAAAGAGGGTTGCTGGAAAATGAAACTTAAAACAGAGAGCAAAGGATTCATTAAGGAGTTTTGTCACTGTCTTCAATAGAGCAAGAGGTAAAATATCTGGCCAGAATGATCTAGGGCATTGTGGGAAAGCTCTGGGGAAGCAGAAAGCAGCAGATAGCAAACTGGAACAAATGAGCTAGAGAAAGTTCAAACCCAGGCAAGAATACAGCTTGGTGCTCTCCTTTCATTGAAGCTTTGGGGATGTTACTGTCTACATATAGCACTGTGGCCACAGAGAAAAAGGTATGTCTCACAGTTAATATAGATTGAATTATTTTCTTATCATTATTTTTATACTAATGTTTGTTCCTTTATTTGATCTTCGAGGACAATAAGAGTTTGTGGGAGCGTGATATTATCAATCTGCCAGGCCTCCCCATATTTATATTTTGACCATCGTGCTCCATACCAAATGTCCTTTAATCTTTTGACTTCCTTGATCATAGCACATGTCTCACATTCATGGAATACCTGTGCAACAGCATCCATTGTTAATTCCACCCCTTGGTCACGAGCCCATCTATATGTTGCATCTCTTCCCTGATGGCCTGAGGAGTCATGGACACAGAGAGCCAGAAATTGTTCACCCTTATGTTGCCAGTCCAGATCTACTTGAGACAGCTTAAGCTTGGCAGCCTGACCCCCCTGTTTGTTGTTCTGATGCTCTTCAGTGGCCCAGCTGTTGGGTACATGAGCATCTACATGGCGTACTTTCACAGCCAGATTCTCTACCCAAGCAGCAATATCTATCCATATTTCAGCAGCCCAGACGGCTTTGCCTCTGTGCTGCCAGTTGCTTAGTTTCCATTGCTGTAACCACCCCCACAGCACATTTGCCACCATCCATGAGTCAGTACAGAGGTAGAGCACCGGCCACTTTTCTCTCTCAGTGATATCCAAGTCCAGCTGGACAGCTTTCACCTCTGTGAACTGACTCGATTCACCTTCTCCTTCAGCAGCTTCAGCAACCAGTCATGCGGAGCTCCACACAGCTGCTTTCCACCTTCAGTGTTTTCCCTCGATGTGACAAGACCAGTCGGTAAACACGGCATATCGCTTCTCATTATCCTGCAGTTTATTATATGGTGGGGCCTCTTCAGCACGTGCTACCTCTTCCTCTGGTGCCATTCCAAAATATTTGTCTTGTGGCCAATTTCTAATCACTTCCAGTATTCCCGGATGGCTGGGGCTCCCTATTGAAACCATTTTGGTATTAATATGACCCATTTACTCCACGTGGCATCAGCTGCATGGTGTGGAGAGGGGACACTCCCTTTGAACACCCAGCCCAGCACTGGCAGTCGGGGAGCCAGAGGAGCTGTGTTTCAGTCACCATCAGCTCTGGAGTACCTCGAACCCCTTCATATGCTGCCAGTATCTCCTTTTCGGTTGGAGTGTAGCAGTACTCTGATATTCTGTATCCCCAACTCCAAAATCCAAGGGGTCAACCCCAGGTCTCCCCTGGTGCTCTCTGCCAGACACGCCAGGAAGGACCATTTTGTCAGCAGCAGTGTAGAGCACATTTTTAACATCTTGTGCTGTCTGAACTGGCCCCAGTGCTATGGCATTGGACTATTTCCTCTTTAATTTATTCAAAAGTTTGTCATTTCTCTGTGTCCAATATGAAATATTTGTCCGGGTCACTTGATAGAGAGGGCTGACAATCTGACTGTAACTTGGAATGTGCGGTCTCCAGAAATCCACAACACCCAACAAATCTTTTGTTTCCTTTCTGTTAGTTGGTGGAGACATAGCTGTAATTTTATTAATCACCTCCACTGGAATCTGATGATGTCCATCTTGCCATTTTTCTCCTAAAAACTGAATCACTTCTGCCGGTCCCTTGACCTTACCACACTTTATGGCAAAACCAGCCCTCAGAAGGATTTGCATTATTTTATTATTTTATTATTTTATTTTTTTTAATTTATTATTTTATTTTATTATTTTTTTTCTCAAAAACTTCTGCTGTTGTATTATCCCATATAATGATATCATCAATGCACTGTAAGTGTTCTGGGGCTTCACCCTGTTCCAGTGAAGCCTGGATCAGTCCATGGCAAATGGTGGGGCTCTGTTTCCTCCCCTGGGGCAGCTGATGCCAGGTGTGTTGGACATGCCACCAGGTAAAAGCAAACTGTGTCCTGCATTCTGCTGCCAGAGGGCTGGAGAAAAATGCGTTAGCAGTATCAGTGCTGGCATGCCACTTGGCTGCCTTCTACTCTAGTTTGTACTGAAGTTCTAGCATGTCTGGCACGGCAGCACTCAGCAGTGGCGTGACTTCATTCAGGCCATGACATCCCACTGTCAGTCTCCACTCTCCATTAGACTTTCGCACCAGCCATATGGGGCTGTTAAAAGGAGAGCGCGTCTTGCAGGTGACTCCTTGGCTCTCTGTCTGACGAATCTGTTTATGGGTAGGGATTACATTCTCGACTGGTGCAATATTGCCATCGATGCATGGTTGTAGTGGCAGTTGGCACCTGTTGTTCTTTGACTCTCAGCAATCTCACAACAGGAACCCCTGAGAGACCAGGCAACACAGACAGCTGTTTAATTCCTTCTGTTTCCACAGCAGCTATACCAAAAAGCCCACTAATACACTTTTGGGTCCTTAAAATATGCTCTCCTGAGATAATCTCTACCAAGAATACATGGAGCTTCTGGGCCAGTCACAACGGGCTGTTTTTCCCACTCATCTCCACTTAGGCTTACCTTGGCCTCCAATGCATTCAGCTGTTGAGACTCCCTGACACTCCTGGAATACAAATGGGTTCTGCCCCTTTAAAATATGGTGGCATTAGGGTGTATTGAGCATTAGTGTCCACTAAAGCCTTACACTGCTGGGGGTCAGATGTGCCAGGCCATCAAATCCACACAGGCCAATAAACTCTACTGTCCCTATCCTCCGCATGGCTGGAGTCAGGGCCACTCTAACATTGGTTACAATACCCACTATTGACTAATGGGTCAGTGTGGTGCGTACGGATTTCAACCTCATCTTGATTACTCACTTCTTGTGAATACAAATCAGAAGTTCTCCTCATAAGATTGTGAGAAAAGCGGGCCTTTCTGCTCTGATTGGGCACTTGAAACTGGAAATGGAGCAGCATTTCTCCTAGAAGAACCCCATTTTGTACTCACTCTTCCTTCCAACTCACATGCTCGCTCTTCCGGGAGGTAGGTAGATTTTCCATCTCATTTCTTCATGTCTTCTCCATGGTCATGCAGACAATGCCACAGCTTCCCCCATGGTCTATACTGGTTCTCTCGAGTAGAGAAATAACTGCTCCTAATAGCCAAAATTCTCATCCGTGTAGGTGGGGACTAAGACATGTCCTCTTTAAATTGCTGGAATTCTTGAGACAATTTCTCCACAGCCATGACAAGGAAGGAAGAGGGGCTTTCTTCATATAGTTGTTGTCAGCGTGCCAATTCATGCACTGTTGGTCCCTCTTTCGTCTCTCCAGTCCATTACTGCTAATGCACTGTTATATGATGATGCTGTGCTCCGTACAAACTTCCTCGACATGGGCCGGGTGCATTGGACTTCATCTGGATCTGTGGGTAGCCGTGCATCATGTAGGTCAGAGTAAACCATCTCCCGCATGGCGAGATCCCTCAAGTATTGAAAACTTCTCTCCATAGTGGTTCACTTACTTGGATGACACACAAAATCTTCCTTGAAGGGATACCTCTCCCTCACAGTTGACAGAAGCCACCTCCGGAGACTGAGATTTTGTGTCTCCTTCCCAATGGCTTTGTCGATGCCCCCTTCCCTAGACAGGGATCCCAGCTGCCTGACCTCCCTACACTCAAATTCCATGCCATTGGCCCCACTATCCCAGCACCTGGGCAGCCAGGTGATGAGTTGCTCACCTGGATGGCAGCTGAAATCTTTTCACATGTCTCACAACTCACTCAGGGATAAGTATTGTGGTGACTCTCACTGGCTCTGCATCCTCCTCCTCCTCCTGTTCTCATGATGGGCCTGGTACATCATCACCCTGTACACTGCGAGAGGATTTTCTGGTGTATTTCTTCTTCTGCATGGGAGTAACTGACACCGTCATGGGTTGGTTCTCTGGTCCAGCTGCAGCACCTGTCCTCGGGGTTGTAGTGGCTGCAGTTTCTGTTACTTGGTTACCAGATCCAGAGCCCTTCTCTTCCTCTTGAGGGTGCTGAACAGTGTTTAATAGTGCTTGGTAAGCATGGGCTACACCCCAGCATGTTGCCCTGAGCTGTGCCAGAGAGTGGCCACATACTTTTTCCAAATATTTTACTAGTTCCTCAGGCTTCTGCTCCTGTGTAGGAGTGATGTTCCAATACACCGTTAGTGCCCACTGTTCTAGGTACTTGTCCATGCTATCCTACACCCCCAGCCACTCATAATGCTCCAACCTTGCGGTAGATTTCCTGGTCATACTCTTAAATAGTTGGTTAGCCCTGAACAAAACCTGAGCCACGTGCAGGAACACACCAACTCCTAGCAGTAAGATGCCCATGTTAATGTCAACGTTCCAAGGATATCTGAAACTCCTGAATTTCTCAAACACAATTGTAAATAGCCTCAGGGCCAATGACTGCCCCCCCATTGCAGATCAATTTTATGTAGTACAGCAAAAACAAATTCTTATTCCAACTCTCACGTACTGTGAGCAACATCATGGGAAATACATATTGCATATGAGGTGATAAGATCTTAAGGAGCCAAGCAGTCAACATTGTTACCCACCCTGTTGTTACCTCTAACTTCAGGCCCTACGTTGGGCTCTGAAGGACTGTCTGGTTTGAACTCAGATGGTAGCCAATCACCATGTGGCCAGTCGATTAATTCCCCCACCTGCTTTCCCTGGTGAAATAGGGTAGGGACAGAAGAAAAAACAGAATTTCATAGATTGAATAAAAAATTTTTAAAAATATTAATACTAACAAAACAACATTAAAAATAGTAATTCCAAATGGGTAAAATACAGCAGTGGCTTACCGGCCAATGACCAGAACGCAGCCCATCCCCAGCAGTGATCCCAATAATACCAGAAACCCCACGGCACCGACCGGGAAACTGAAACAGGCCATGAGAGGGCACGTGTCCGCCTCTATACAGAGCGTGACATCACATGATATGGAATACTCCAGTGGCCGATCGGGCCCGGCCCTCTAGCTGTGCTGCCTTTCAGCTTAAGGAAAGTTAACTCTATCCTGGCCAAAATCAGGACACCATCTTTCACAATATTTGAATTAATATGGTTGTGAATACTTTCTCTTGCATTGTCTACATGATAATTATTCTATACTCACAATTTTTACAAGCTTAAAGACATCACTATTACAAATTGATGGGGAAACACTGAGCAGCTTGCTATTCAAACATAATTCCCAATTTAATATTCATTATGTGAAGTTCAGACTAAACCCAAAATTGTTGAGAATAGGTTGAGTTTATACAAATTTTGTGAGGTAAATATAAATTCTGAACATAAAGTTAATATAACACATTCTCCTATGGAAAAGAGGATCCTGTAGTTTCAAATAACATATAGGAAATAGGATGAGTTTTTGGGGGGGTGCTTTTGAGTAAAGAGGAAAACCACATCAATATTCTGATGAAACAATTAACTGAAACTATCCTAGTTTCATTGTAATCACAGTCACTCAAAAAGAAAGAAACAAACAAACAAACAGAAGGCAAAATGGACAGGAAAGTGACCTAGAGAGGGTGTAATGAGATAATGAGGAATCTTTATGTCCTGCCCTGGCAGTTTACAGCATGATGTAGAAAAGTGTCCCTGCAAGAACTGGCAGAATCTGTGAAAAGGGGGATGAATACAGCCTACTTACTGGGATAATTGTATCACACAAAGAGGGATAAATTAAGAAGTTATACATGTGATACACCATCTGTGTCTGTTTTTGTTATCTTCTCCATATACATCTGTTTCTATTCAGCTATAGGGCAACACTCCATCATATTATGCAGACCAGAATAACACAGAAAGTTCAGTTTTGTTGACAAATGAAACTTCTGTTCCTAAATATATGGTAAACCAGCAGAGTAATTTTTGATCAGTAACCTTTGAAAATCAAAACAAGAGAGTTGATCCAAACATATTCAAATTTCATGTTTGATATTTATAACTCTGGATTGCAATCGCTAGATTCCAATATGTAGTTATAACTTGAGTCAGATGTTACAATTGTAGGTGCTTATTTTCTGGTTCCAGCTGAAATCTGACTGAACTCTGGAGAAAAAGAGAAAATAATAAAAAATATATTCTATGCTATGTACATACGGAAGTAAATCCAAAAACATAACAGAAAGAATGCTGTATAATTGTACTGATGAACTTTTATGATTTTATAGCTGATATCTGGTCCTAGTTGGAGACTGAGCTTGAGGACTGGTCCTAGTGTCTTTCTCACGTGCTCCTCTTCTGATCTCAAAGCACATCTTCAGAAACTGAACTAGCCATCTACTACTTGATGTACCTACAGTTAGACAGTGCCCCAGAGTAGTTCAACGAGCACATTCAGAAGTGATTGATGTACCCGTTGCTCATGTAACACCTTTTTTTTTTTTTTTTTTTTTCCCACCCAAATAATATGTCTGACTAAGTTTTAGTCTGAGTAAGGCTTTAAAGTTCTTTAAAATTCTGGATTTGTTTAGATTTATTCAACAGCTGTAATATCACATTCAGATGAAGAAGTGGAGTCTGGTTGAACGCAACAGCCTTGCAAACCTGGACAGACAGCATCTGGTTTGGGGTTGCGGGTGACAGTGGAGGGATGGTGCATATTTTTACTGCAATCAAAAAATACAATTTCATGCTGCCACTGTAAATTGTATAGGTATAAAATTGCTAAGGTCCTCCTGAACTATAAATGTAGAAATGGAAATACAGAAATATGTGTAGTGTAAGCTGTTGCCACAAATCTGAAAAGAATTCAGGAAGGAAAAATAAACAAACCAACCCCTTAAATTAAAATGTGTTTTTTGTTTTTTTTGGGTTTTTTTTTACCATTCTCTGCATAGCTTCTAGATGATCCTAACAAGCTAATCTTACCCATTTTGTAGTATTCTTTCAAATACTGATCTCAACCAGATTTTAATATGTTTGTAATGAATAATTAATTAATGTTTTAATAAAAATCACATTCAAAATGTAGCCTGGAGGCAATGTTTAGTCAGAAACTGAATTTAAAAAAAAAAAAAAAAAAAAAAAAAAAA
>NW_020799091.1:51777531-51796085 GCF_003259725.1 Athene cunicularia | reverse complement strand
CCCCCCCCCTTCCTAAATACATTTCTTTGTACTTTACAGAATTTCCATTTATTAATGGACTATTTCTTCAATTTATCAAGATCGTATTCAATGTCGGTGTTGCTTCAAATAATACATTTTTTTCCCAGGTAGTGACATTTATATATTTTACTCCTTTGACATTCAAACTGTTACTATTGACTTGCACCATCTTCACAGGAAAATCAAGCATGACAGCAGTATGTCTCCCTAATATTGGTACAAATTACTGATGAAAACTATTTGAATATGTCTGGGTTTTTTTCGGTCAGTGTTGCACCTACATGAGAGTGAGACATGACACACTAAATCTTCTAGTTGTTAATCTCATAAAACTGTAGCAAACACCAAGTATAATTTACCTCTAAGGACTACCACAGGGAAAAGCACCCAAAAAGGAGGAGCATTTGAGTAAAAGTTGGTGAATAAACAATGTGCAGATTTTTGTGCTTACTGCAGGCACATCCTAAACGAGAGCAATAGTTTCCAGTGAAGTGTACCACAGATAGAAAGCTAGTAAGAATAGAAAACCATATTCAATAATCTTCTACTCGGTGGCAAGAATTTATTGTCTGTAGAGGAAAAAAAAAAAAAAAAAGTAAGATATTTCAGCCTTTTTTTTCTTGTATTGTGAAAAACTGAGACAGTTTTAAATTATGGACTATATACACATCTATATTCTTGATAGCTATTCCATATCTAGATAGATATTCTGTATCTAAGAGTCGAACTAAGAGAAACTCAGCAAAGTCAGTGTATCTAGCTATATTTCCAAGGAAAAACAAGCAGCAGGCAACTTAGTGGGAAGAATAACAAGCAATAGCTAGACTGAGGAGCTACCAATGTAGAACACAGCTAATGCAGAACAGCAGAGTGGGAAACAGAACAAGAAATAGCAAAACATGGCTATGTAGTTGAGTGAGGAACACATGGTGTGAGAGGCAGAAGGAAGGCAGTTACACCAAACATTCAGCATCTGTTTAAACTGGGTTTTGCTCTCCAGAAGTATTTAATCTGAAGCTGTAAAATGAGTATGATTCAAGGAAAGGGTAGAAAACTAGCTGTTCTAAACATTTATTTCGTTGCAAGAAAGAATAATAAACTAGTTATACACTCCTTGTATTTTATTTAGAAATTACATACAGTATGTTACTATCTTTCTGTACCTTGCTAAAGGGATATTTTTTCTCCCTTTAAAATAAATATGTTCTGTGAATCAAAACAATTCATATTTGTGAGTGGTGAAAAATCAGCTCACTGAGTATCAGGAAGTTTAATTCCATTTTCCTGTATTTCTTGATGGGAGTTGCATTAACTTTGAGCATAACCCTTCCTTCAACCAGTCAAAACCTGACAGAATTGCTATATAATATTGCTGGAATTCCTACTTGCTGAAAAAGAAACAGTAGCAGATTTTGCTAACACTATCTTACTTTTTATTTTACTTTACTTTTGGTATCCAGAAATATAGTTCTGGTTCAGAGAGATATCACAACACTTACCTGGTTGAGCTGAATGATACATGACATCTTCCACTGGAAGATGAACTCTGTAAGTAGCTAAAACTTTCCCAATTATAAAGATATATCTGTCAGGGAAGGTATACCAAGGGTGTCTTTTTGATGTTGTGGCTGCAATAGAAAAAGAGGACAGGGAGACTGTTCCAGGCCAAACAAGGAACCTCATTTTCAGGTTTTGTTCTCCTGTCTTTCTGAAGGGATTTAAGTCAGAGGTATTGTCCCAGAGAAGTTTGTTAAAACTAAATTATAAGGCACCAGGACAAGTGGAAGGAAGTTGGAGGAAGGGTGGAATTCAGCCTCTTTTGTTGACATTGTCTGACTCTGACAGTTTTAGAAAAGAGTAGAATAAGGCCTTGATCAAAGTGCCTTACTCCAAGGTGTTAATTCAGTCATAGCCTGAATGGCTATTCTTAAGTTCCTTTTCATTATCTCAGTAACTATATAAATATTTTTCAGAAAGTGAGTTTACTCAGAATCAGAGGAAATGTCACTCAAGATGTGAGAAGCTGTGACTGAAGAAAGCGAAGGGAAAATCATAACTTGATTCTTTCAAGGATTCTGCAATTGCTTTAATGAAAAGCTAAGGGAGGAAGGGTTAAAAAGTTGTGACACCTTTTTATTGACACAGTTCTACTTTTAACTTCCATGTGAGTTTATTAGTTTTGGGCTTAGTGTCCTACTAAACATAGAAATTAGTGAAACGGGATAATAAAGCATGTATCACCTCAAAACCACTTCTCAACTGGATGAAAAAATAGATAAGAGTCAACCTTCTACATTAAAATTTTCATTGCAAAAATCATTATGCATTATTTGAAGTCGCGCTCTCAGTGTCTCTATTTAACTTGATTTTTTTTTTTTCCTGTACAGATTATATGCTCATAAAGGGGGCTTTCATAATCTGTAAGCAACATGGATGTTGCAATTATTCCTTATAATGATTCTAAAGGCATGAACAAGAGCAACAAGGTCTGAATCTCTCTGCAAATTTCTATCCGCAAAACTGTTCATAATAATGTAATATTTTCAATTTCTGTCAACTCAGAATTTGCTCTCAGACTGTAGGCTCTGTTCCAAACTATTCACAATGGAAAATAACTGATATGAATCTGTGTACTTCCCCTGAGATACATTACCCCTACGTGACATTTCAGTGGTTCTCATATCACGTAATTTCAAGTATCCACAAAGTATCAGATAGAATTCACCTTCTTGTGAGAAAAATATAGAAAGGATTGATTATTCTGTAACACTCTTATCTCATGAACAAGCAAGTACAAATGAACAAAGGTGTAGGCACTTCCACATAGAGAAACCTAAACTCAAGAAAGTAACTTTGAAGAGCTCAGTCTAGTTTATACAGAAAACAGACTACCCTAAGGGGGGAAAAGCAATCAAACAAACAAAACCAACAAAAAAAAACCCCAACCAACCAACCAACCAACCAAACAAACAAAAATCCACTACCTTTTTGGGGGCCTAACAGTTATCTTGCTGGGAATGCTCAATTGTCAGCTGCACTACTGTCCCTCCTAATGTTATTCCCTAGGCACTCATTTTCTGCCTAACATTATTTGAGATTGAGCACTTGTAGCTCCTAGGTCCAAGACGAATTTAGATACAAATGCTCAGACTGCAACAGCAAGAGCAGTGCACACTCTTTGCAACACAGTTTAATGATCAGACTGGTCACCCATTAAAGAGAACTGAGTTCTCTCTCTTAATAGCAATCCATAGCTTTCCCACCCTACAGAAGTTCCTTAATGAAAGATAAAAAACCTGCTAAGTGGAAGAATATTTTTCAATGTACTTTTTAAAGGTACTGGGCAACCAGAAACACTTTGAAGCCATAAAAATGGGAAGATTAGGTACTCATTCGTGGGTACAGAAGTGAGGAATAACATACCGGGAATTATTCTCTCTGGTCTTTTATCTTTGATGTTGCTTTTTTTTCCAGTTTGTTTTGATTTGCTGGGGTTTAGGTTTTTTGGGTTTTTGCTTGTTTCCTCCAGTGATAATATTAAGCAAAACATGAAAATAATCAAGGAATCAAAATAATGAAAATAAATATTCTCACACACCACACATCCTTACCAAATTCATGTCACTGAAGCAGGTTTGTTCTTATCATTGCCTCCCTTATCATGTGATAGTCAGTATGTTCTGGTAGTTTGTATGTTCTGGTTTGCATCTCCTTTGGATGGATGGATACCCTTAAAGGAGCGGAGACTGTCCTCCCACATACCCTGACACTCAGCTAGTGAGTATCATGAGTTATTACTGTATCCACTTCTGTTTTTAATGTAAAATTGCACAAGTAATTTTGCAGGAGAAAACTTTATAAGCCCCTAAGAACACATAAATCTTTGGGTTAGTAACAGAGATTTAGCTCCAATTTGCTCAGTGTTCATACATTGCTTTTCAAATTGAACCTGCCAGAATGTCTGGGAGGCTATTTTTAACATTTTGACCTGTCAGAATAGATTAATTCTCATAGATAAAGTGAAATTTAGATTAACTATTTGGTAGATAGAATGGGGATGTTAATCTACAAATAATTTAACAATTCATAAAAAATAACATGCAAATTGTTTTGTTTCACTCCCCAATGGATGGGAAAGGAGGATGTCACCAGTTCTACAAAGAGATCTTTATTAAAAAATCTTCAGTTAGATTTTCCAACAGTTCATGCTGTAAATCTGTCTATAGAGTACAGATCATAAACTATAAAGTACAGGTGATAATTCATATGTTGTGTTTCAAATCCAATAGAGAGCTTTGCCGGTATGTCATATATATATATCAAACTTGGAAACTTTTTGAGCTTAGCTTATACAGTCATGGTTTAAACAGCAAGAGAAGATTTAGTCTGTCATTTGTGATATTGATTTTCTTGGAAGGATTAGTATCCCATAGTAGATTGAAAGAACTGAGTACAACAAATTACAATCTCACATATATAATTAATCAGAGGCGAAACAGTTAAATTTCCAACAATATGAGAACCTGTACTGACTGAAATTTAGATCTGCCTTCGCTGTATTTGAGATTCAGGCTACTAGAGTCTGGTTCAATTCCACTAACATAAATAAAAAATTGAAAAGAGAATTTCACTTTACCCATATTGAGAGGGCAGTAGATCAAGTATAAAACCAAACATTTAAGGGACTATTGTAAAATCATTCCACGGAATTACATTTAGAGAGCTATGATGGGTAGATAACTGGCACTAGTTTTCTGGAAATAGAAGTAGAAACTGAATAAATTACTCAGAGGAAGTAAAAATCAGAGAAAGTAAAAAGCAAAAAAAGTAGAGCATTGACATGTTAATTTATCTTTTCTTACAGTATTTCCTATTCTAACAGACTACAGTAATTTCAAGTTATCAAGAAAGAATGTCATGTTTGTACTGAATATCAATCAAAGACAGAAAATTAATACTATTATCTTGATGTGATGTTAGTGTAAAACTTTCTTAACTGTTATTACCAATAAATAAAATTGTTTGCAATAGTGGGAAAAAAAAAAACCAACAACACCCTAACAGCAGAATAAATAAGAGAGTTCAGACCACTGAGAAAGATATTAAGCCCAAACCAGTATAGATGTGAACATACCTTCTAATGAAGACACAACTGTCTCTTAGTGGTTTTGGCAGGTGCACTTGCCCTGATAAAGACTGAAACTTCTCAATTGCTGAAAGGAAAGAGTTAAAACTAGAAGCCATGGTTTGGGGGTCGAGCTGGCCAGCTGTGTGGTGACTGTGGTCACTACACACCACAGTCGAGGGATAGGAAATGCAAAGCCCTTCGGTCAACAGACAAGGCCCGCAGCCAATGAAAAGCCTTTGTCAAGAGAAGTTTCTAGACAACTGACCATATATGACCACAGATCAGAGTTGACTAGGGTATAAATGGAGACCTGCTGGAGGGAAAACTAAGCCAGTCCTACTAGGAGAATTGGATCTGCACTCAGGTACTCTCCCTTTGGCTTGGGACACTGCCTAAGGAAACTCCTTGAGGTTGAGAGCCCTCATCATTTAGGTGAGTGATACGAGTATTTTGGGTTATCATTGTAAAACTTAGGAATTCTTAGAAATTACTTGGGCTTAGGAATTACTAATCAGCTTGTGTATAAGTGCCTCCTGAGTCACTTGTACACAGTAAATGTAGCATTGGTTCCATTTGCCAGACACCTGTACCTGTAGATTATTAATGTTTGTTGGAGTGCTAAACAACTTTGATTAGAATAAATGTCATTTGCAGTACATCTATTTTGAGAGACTTTACAACATTAATTTTCTTTTCAGTTTTGTAATTAAAACATAAGACATAAAATTATGATTGTAAGCATAAAAAAATATTTAATTGTGAAGATGTCATCAAAGTATCTGAATATAAAATATTATTTAATTGCTTCATAATTATATAATATATATAATTATATATATAATTATATATACCACTGTTCTCAAATGTCTCTTGATATGCAGAAGAGCAAAACAATATCTAATATTAAAACTTCTGAAACAGAAACTGCCAGGCCCCTGGCCCCCTTCCTTTCCCACCCTCAACTCAAAAAGTTACTTTTCTCAATTATTTATTTCATACAAAAACACACACACTCATTAAAAAGGGGGAATCCCAGCAACAGCAACAACGACAAAAGGTTTTTATTTGTTGAGTGTGAAAATTTATTTGAATACATTAATAAAATAGTTCCTAATAAGAACAATTAATTTCATTTGGATTGCATATTCTCTGAGAAAATAAGTAAAACCTCACTGAAAAGCTGAATCTTTTTCTGCACTTGAATATATTGCTTGCTGGAATATTTGTCCCATTCCTGAAGCAGTAATTTGGTATGCATTTGCTGGTTTTTATAACTGTTTGTTTTGGGGTTTTTATATTTATGTACCGTTTGATTTTCAGTTACACTTAAGATATATTCAGGATTTAAACCCTCCTTATTCATTAACGATATGCAGAAAGAAAAGAAAGGGTTTTGTTTTGTTTTGTTTTGGTTTTTTTTTATGAAAAAGACTTTGACCTTGTCATTCTCTTTATCCACAGCTTATTTTTTTCTAGTTTTAAAACATCACCATATCAGCTACCGATGTGATAACTTTTGTTATTAGCACATATTTGTGTATACTTAATAGGCTGTATTAATTTATGATCTTTTTTATTTTCTGGAAAGGTAGTTGCTACACTCATAATTTTGTTCTTGAATTCTAATCACTCGTTTTTTTGTCCTTCTTCAGCTGAACAGGAAATGTTATTATTCCTAGGCTTTGTGATGTAACAGTTCTACGTGCAACTCCGCTTTCTGTTCAATTTACAGAACTTTCATCTGAGCATGGCCTGCAGTCAGCAATTTATGTGTTGGACAGTGATCTGCAAGATAAATGTGTTTCATAACATATTTTGACTTTTACAATTTTACAAATCCCATTCTCTGCATCATCTTGTATCTTTCAAGTGTTAATCTAGGAAGTAAAAAACTTCAGGCACTTAATATTTTTAGTTTTCAACTTTGAATCCCTTCAAGTGGTTTGCTTCTGAGTATGTTTGCAAGATATATTTCTCTTCAGTCCTTTTGTAATAGTGTTTGCTGTAGGAAATGATGATTTATTCCCCCTCCATCAGTCATAAGTACACCAGTTCCATTTTCTTGTTATGGGTATCTAGACTTTGCTACTACCAACACAAATCAAATAATTTCCTACTTATACCTATGTATATAGAGTAGAATTTTCTCCATTACAACTATGATACATAGCTTAACTGGTCATACAGAATAGGACTAGGAAGCAGTTTTAGCATAATGAACTTAGTGGCTTCAAAACAAACAAGCAATCAAATAAAAATGAGATAAATCCAAACACAGAGCATGTCATAAGTTATCTGCAACCCTAGCCACAACAGTAGCGGTTAACAATTCTGAATTGACATAAGTTAAGATGAAGTTTCCTACGTTAATCTAACATCTCGATTAACTCATTTCTACTGTTAGTCACTAAAAAGTTGAATGCATTCAAATTCATATTAAAAATAGTGTAACAGCTTACCCTTAATGTAAGTCTAAAGCAAACATTAATTGGCTGACCAATATAATAATATAATACACTTAAGCAGAAAAGGAAGACATGCTACTACCTTAGTGTGAACTTGCCTGAAATATTTTGTACATATTCAGCTGATTCCTCCTCTTGCCTCTGCCATTTATTTTATTGTAGAATAATGACATTTTTAATTAAAAAGCCAACTGTATGTGAAAAGGGCAATTAAGCTACATTTTAGCAGTCTCTTTTTAGGTCTTTTAGTGTTTCTTTCTGTTCTCTTCATTTATTTATTTCCCTTATCAGGTTGAAGCTGAAAAAAAGAAAATTCTTATACTCTTGTGTGCGCTAGGAACAAAGATGAACTGTGAGTCCTTGTTGAAAAGGTTTTCTCTTTTGAAATCAAATGTTTCCTAAAGAATCTAAGGAATGGATTCTTACTACTGAACTACTTTAAAAACTGTCACTAAAGGGGAGAAAGGTGTGCTGGTTTTGGTTGGGGTAGAGTTAATTTAGCTAACATGGGTCTGTGGTTTTGATTTGTGCTTCAAGCAGATTTGATCATTCAAGGATGTTTTCATTATTGTTTAGCAGTGCTTACACAGAGTCAAGTCTTTTTCTGCTTCTTGCACAACCGCACCAGTGAGGAGCATATATGTGCACAAGAAGCTGAGAGGAGACACAGTTGACCTCAAATGACCAACGGGATATTCCATATCATATGACATCACACTCAGCAATAAAACTAGGGGGAAGTTTGGACCGGATCACCACTGCTTGGGCATTGGCTGGGCATCAGTGGTTTGGTGGTGGGTAGCTATTTTCATTTTCATCACTTGTCTTTCTTTGGTTTTATTTATCTCTGTTATTTTACTATTAATTATTATTATTGTTGTTATTATTATTGTTATTATTTTATTTTATTTTATTTTATTTTATTTTATTTTACAAATCTATATAAAACTTAACAGGGGCTAATTGTATATACTTGGAGTGAAAAAATTAATGATTAAACAGATTTTGATGATATGAAACTCTCAAAAAGATTTAGGCAAGATGGAGGAATGGCTAAGAAGTAGAGATTCACAGGACCAGCTCTTCAGGCTTACCTCATCTGGCTTAGCACTGCCTTTTATCCTGTCTTCTAGGAGCCTCCTCAGAAAAAGGAAATATATGAAAAATATACATGAACAATGAAATGGGTGCTGGGCTTTTTTTCCTAATTGTTTACTTGCTTTATTTTTCAAGTAGTTGTTTTTTTCTGACATGATTCTGAATTACTTTTCATGTGCATAAAATATTAATTTATACTGGATCTTGTATTTAGACCACATGGAGAATTGTTTTAAGGCATTGGAGTACCTGAAAATACAACTAATTTGATGTAGAAAATTAATTTGTCCAGAACTTGACAAGAATGTAATAAATCATTTATGAGGTTAGTCACACAAACAAAAGTAATTGTTAAGCTAAATTATTCAATTAGTAAGATGAAATATATATAGCCACATACACTTCTGTCATCAAGAAAACAGCATCTATCCATTACTCTGATATCTCAGAAACGGAAGATGCTGTTATGCAATTCAAAACATGAATTATGTGGACACTTTTTCAGTATTTTTCTGTGAATAAAATTAAAATTTAGAGAACTTGGGGGGAAAAGGAAAGTACTATATTTTTTTATAAGAATGAACTTTTTAAAGTGCAAATTTGGTACTTGTGGAGTCTTTTCTCCACATAATGGTAGCATAGTGGTTGACACACTGAAAGGAAGGGATGCTATTCAGAGGGACCTTGACAGACTTGAGAAGTGTGCCTGTGCAAACCTCATTAAGTTCAAGACCAAGTGCAAGGTCCTGCACATGGGTGGAGGCAATCCACAAATACACAAATACAGGCTGGGTGAAGAGTGGATTGAGAGCAGCCCTGTAGAAGAGGGCTTGGGAGTAGCAGTGGTTGGAAAACTGACTATGATCCAGCAACATGCACTCACAGCCCAGAAATCCAACTGTACCCTGGGCTGCATCAAGAGAAGTGTGGCCAGCAGGTTGAGGGAGGTGATTCTCCCCCTCTACTCCACTCTCATGAGACACTACTTGGAGTACTGAATTCAGCTCTAGGGCACCCAGCATAAGACGAATGTGGTCCTGCTCGAACAGGTCCAGAGGAGGGCACCAAAGATGATCACGGGGCTGGAGCATCTACCTTATGAGGAGGACAGGCAGAGATAATAGGAGTTGCTTAGCCCAGAGAAGAGAAGGCTCTGGGGACACGTTATAGGGGCCTTCCAGTACTTAAAGAGGGCTTACAGGAAAGATTGGGAAGCACTCTATATCAGGGAGTGCAGTGATATGATGAAGAGTAATGGTTTTAAACTGAAAGAGGGTAATTTTATATTAGATTAGATATAAGGAAGAAATTCTTTCCTGTGGGGGCGGTGAGGCACCGGAACAGGTTGCCCAGAGAAGCTGTGGATGTTACATCCCTGGATGTGTTCAAGGCCAGGTTGGACGGGGCTTTGAGCAACCTGGGCTAGTGGAAGGTGTCCCTGCCCATGGCAGAGGGTTTGGAACTAGATGATCTTTAAAGTCCCTTCCAACCCAAGCCATTCTATGATTCTATTACTTTTATGAAGACTGATTTTTATATCAGATCCTTCATGCAGTAAGTGAAAAAAAATAAAGAAAAAATAGCCTTTCTAAGCCATCTGGCTATATACTTTCAGAAGCTGCTAGCTTTCTCTTCTTTCTGATATGTGTAGTATTATTGTAGAATAAGATTATGATGTAAAAAGATACATGGATGTTTATATTATCTTAGCATGGTTGTCACATGAAGGCTAAGAATATGTTGTTGTGTTAGTCCTGTAGCTCTGTAACAAGTATAAAGATTTGCAAATGACTGAAGAGAATAAATTCCATAAAACTAAGGAGAGGGTGTAAATGACTTTTTTTTTTTTTTTTTTTTTTTTTTTTTTTTTTTTTTTATTTGTGTAAATGACCAAGGGTTTCTGTCTAGAATGGTAAATATAATTTAGTATTTATGAAGAGCTCTGTAAGTAAATTTCTCTGCAAAAGTGTGAAACAGGATAGCAGAAGGGGCTAATTCAGAAGCACGAGAAGTTTAGACTTTTTGTGGAATTTTTTTTGCTTTTATGATGAACAAACAAACTTTAACAGATATGTTTGATTTCAGTTGAACCTGCTTCTTAATATTATAAAACATTTTCTTGTAGGTATCTGTTATACACAACCAGAGATGCAGGATGTCTCTTGAGACCTTTATTCACAAATAGTTAATTATACTAAAATTTACTACATTAGCTTCAGTTTTGAAATCATTAACCATGATGAAACTATAAATAATATCATTTTATCTTAACATCTTAAAAACAACCAAAAAAATTAAATCCCTTTTTCATTGTAAACACTGACCCATGTGGCACAGATAACAAACCGCTGAACCCATATTTCATACCTCAGAGTCACTTCGGTATTTCCTAAGGTCATTCCTCTTTTCCCATCTCCCTCCAAGCTTCTTTATCCACTGCATAGATTCTTGTATTCCCAGGTATTGCCATTCTGCAATAGTAACCCTCCCATCTGTCTTGAAGGTGATTTGAAGAGCCTCTACTGCTGACTTAAGATGATAGTTGTTCCCCCTGTCCCATGGGACTGAGGATCTCCAGGGACAGCCCTGGGAGGGTCTGGGCAGGGCCTTGTATCTCTGACTGGGTTTTGGTGGTTCCCCCACCTGTCATTGCTCTTCTGTGCTCCTTCGCATTGGTAAAGAAAAAAACTTTATCATGTAACCTAGCAATCACTAACATATATAAACATTGGGTTTACTTGATTGTTTTAACTAACTTTGATTAAAACCTGTCAGAAGTAGCAATATTACTGGGTTCTCGTTAATCAAATAATTACTATGAGGATTTCTTCTTTAAACTATAACTCACCTTATTTACATGTCATCTTCAGTTCTTTCCTTGCTTATGAGATAAAGGAGCTGAGTATAACACTATATGATAAATGAGTATATTATAGCTTCTAGAAATATAATTTGAACAGATAAAAATACGTATCTTTTTAAAATCTGAAAGGATGTTTTCGGCTTACCCAATTTTAATTGCAACAGAGGACTGACTACAGGTGTCTGAAATATAGTGTAGCATAAATGTATTTTCAACACTGAGAATTAAATCTGTAAGAGATCCTTTTTTTCACTTCTGAAATACTTTAACGATCCTTTTACAGTCCAATAAAATTTAGGCCACATTAATGGTGTACTAAGTCACCTGAGTAAAGCAACAAGATAAAGCACACGTACTGAGAAATAAGCAAAGCCATATTCTCAGTCACTGGATGCTCTTACTACACAAGTTGTCGACATTAAAATGAACAACACATACTCCTTGCTTATGACATTCTATCACTTATGTCAGTTTTCTGATAACAGGCTAGTCCAGGCAGTTGGTTTCCAGCCGTGTTTCTTCATTTCTATGCATGGGCTGAATACATGAAGTCAGACTATGCACAGGAGCCCATGTATATATACTCTTGTTGTGGTTTAAATCCAGGCAGCAACAAGAACTATGCAGAAATCTGGGAGAATAAAGGTAAGACGATCCATAGGTTGATATAAAAAAGTTTAAGAATTGAAATAGATTAAAATATAATAATAATAATATTAATAGAAATACAAATGAGTAATGCACAATGCAATTCTTACCACCTGTTGACTGATGACCAGCCCATTTCTGGCTACTGATCCTGAAACCCCAAACCTAGAGTCAAAGCGCCCACTTCCCAACTGACCCTCCTCTATATACCGAGCATGATGTTACATGATAGGGAATATTTCATTGGCCAGTTTGAGTCTGTTGTTCTGGCCATGCTCCCTCCCAGTTTCTTGTACACCTGCACACTGTCAAGACATAGTAAATTGAAAAGTCATTTATATCTTAGCAACAGCTGAAAACATTAGTGTATTATCAACATTCTTCCATTACCAAATCCCATACTGAATCCAAAACACAGCAGTATTCTATCTACTAAGAATAAAATTTAATTCCATGCCGGCTGAAAACAGGACAACTCTTCTTAGTTTAGGTTTTACCCTGCCAGGTCTTGTTTCTGACATAGAACAGACACATTCTGGGTTTATTTTCTTAGGGTTTATTTTTAGTTTTCTTCAATTCTGTGTTTATACTTGAAGAAATGTATTATTTTCACAGAAAAATATTTTATAGAAAATGTTACAGTTCATTTAAGACATCCTAAAGAAATTTAAAATCTTCAACGAATTATGATATGTAGATACACAGAATAGCAGTAACAGAAAGTCTCACTACCAGCTAGTCTGCTGATACTGACAGCACAATACTCAAGTTTTTATTTTTCACAAACCTTGACATTGCTTTTTCCATCATCTCCAATTATTCTTATGAGAGCTGATTCCTCGTATTTTGTTGTTCGATTGCACAGCAAATTTTGCTACATTTCACAATAAAAAAACCTGATGTGTAAACTGGATGGAAAAAACAGGCCTATAACTTATAACTCTCAACCTCTTCAACAAAAAGTCAGGCCAGCCTCTAGCAACATTCAAAACAATAGTATTCCCAATAACAAAGGCCTTTTTTATAGCAAAACAGGAAAATAAAAACAGGGTTGGAAATCTAAGCCGTATCCAAAATTAATGATGATGGTTGGCTGTAGGAGGGAAATTCTCATTCATGAGTTTTAGAAACTGCCCACATAATTATACCTGTGTTATTGTCTAATGGAAGATGAATGGGCAGCTCAGAGGAATCACAGTTCTGACTACTCCAAACTAAGTACTCTGCCTACAGCGCTGGGGAGTCAGCCTCACTCTTATTTGGTGTTCTGTTTTGACACAGGGTATTTTTGCATTGAACATCCAAACTCTTCCACAGCCTCCCAAATGCACATTGTCCTGAGATTAATTTCTGAGAAGTTTACTTTATGTTTCCCTACACACAGCTTGTCTACTAGCAGAGTAGCTTATTCGTGAGTTGAATAATCTTGTCATTACAATAGTCAGAAAACTTTGTGAGGTTAAACTCTTAATGGATGGCAACAGAACTTTGGCCAGCATGAAATGGACGCATACCTTAAAAAGAGAAAAAAAGCCCTTAAAGATTTTCAACATTTACATCTAGGTTTCACCAGAATTAAAATAAAAGAGGGAAATCATTAAAATACAGAAAATTCAAGTGTGTTGTATAAAACATTAAAATTGAAAGATTTTTAAAATATCTCTCTTTCTGCCCACTGCGTCCTTGCCAGTCCTTTAGGGTACACCTTTCAGTCCTCAATTCAGTACCATTTAGCACAGTTTTATGGTTCCTCAGGGAAGGCTTTTTACTTTGTCTTCTTAGTCATCTGACCTTGTTCTTCTTAATGACTTTTCAGTCCATATGTGTGCAGAGGCCTTCCATCCTCCTATGTCATTTCCTCCTCCCCTGTCCCACCTTACATCCCACAGATTCCTGTAACTGATCATATGCAGTTGCTCGTGAGGAAGTAATCTATAGGTCTTTCTAATGGTTTTAGCTGATATAACCCTAAAGTCAAAGTACATAGACTCCATCTACACAGAGCCTTTTACCGTAACATCCCACAGATGATTGTATCAATAGCTACAGTATCCAACATAGGCATGAGCAGCACAGACTGCCCAATGTTCTTGGTACAGAACTGTACCTTTGACTACACCAAGGGGAAAAAGGGCAAAACTTTAATCTCCTAAATATTGGGGATTATTTTTCAAAACATCTCTGTGAAAGATGCTCAGACATATGGAAAAAAAAAAAAAAAAAAGGTAAAACATCATGACTTATTTTAGATGTGTACCTAAGTATGAGATAAACCATTTAGTTGCTGCCTACTTTTTCTTTTTAACTATAGAGGGTATAGACAGTACATAACGGATAATAATCTGGTCAAGCAAATCCAATCTCAACTGATTTTCCTACTTACAGAATTCTCTGCAGAATGTTATTCTTTACTTCTATTATGCTTAAGACACTAATGATCTTTTTGTGGTTTGTGTTTGTTTTGTTTTGTTTTGTTTTTTTTTAAAAAAAATAATTCTATAAACTGCAGTTATTATAACATAGAAAGATTGATACTAAATAGAAAATTCCAATCAGTTACATATTTCAGTGGCTAGATCAAAAAAAAAAAAAAAAAAAAGTTTAAAAGTCTTATGTTATCAAGAATGATTCTGACATTTTTGTAGAGTAATGTCAGGAGTTGACTCCATTCAGCATTTAAGCAGCCACAAAGTGGGTCTCATTCTCCTCCTCCCAAGGAGTAGAGAAGAGCAAAAGCTGAAAACTCATGGGTCAACATAAAGGCAGTTTATTAAGTGAATGAAAGAAAGAAAAACAAGGTGATGCCAAGGCAATCATTCACCACCTCTCCCAAGCAGACTGATGCCCAGCCAGTCTCCAAATGAGGACCACCTTGGAGGACAATGCCACCACTTTTTACCCTACTGCCAGTTTTTATTGCTGAGCATTAAATTATATATTATGAAATATCCCTTTGGCCAATTTAAGGTCATCTGTCCCAGCTGTGTTTCCTTCCCTAATTTCTTGCCCACCTCCAGCTTACTTGCTATGGAGTAGGTCAAGTGGGGGAGGGGAAAAAAAAAAAAAAAAAAGAGGGTGTGGGGGAGACTAAATTGTAAAGCCTTGATCTGTTGTAAGCAAAGTTTAGCAATAGCCAAAACACTGGTGTGTTATCCACACTGTTTTAGCCAGTGGTGCAAAACGCAGTACTGTAAGGGCTGCTATGAAGAAAGCTAACTCCCTCCCAGCTAGAACCAGTACAAGTGACTTGTTTCTCAATCAATAAATAATCTAGTTTTGAACATGAATCCATGGTTTCTGGAGTACATTTTTTTTTTTTTACTACTACAATCAAAATTGATTAAATCAGAAAAATTAATGACATACACCTATTTTTGTCATATAGCAAGAATGAATTATCTTGATTGGACTACAGAAAGTACTATGCACAATAACTCCCATAATATGCCATGAAAACACATCAGTTGCTAATTAAATTAGAAAGTATATTGTAGTCTCCAGATTCTGTCACTTCTTTTATCAGCAACAGAAGAAGGTACACATTGTGCCCACAAAGGGCACAAAGGGAGTTAATGATAGAGGAGCCAGAGGAAGATGCTCACATGCTTAGCTAGTGTCATGAGCATTTCAAGGCCAACAATTGCGCTGAGACATATGAAATATGCAGGATGGTTTTGAATTCAGAAATTATGTCACATGAAACTGCAGACTTTGTATAAAAAGAAAAAAAATCTCAGTGGCTTGTTAAACAGAGATTTATTTCTTGTTCTTCCTTAATATAAAATCAAAGGGTTTACTTTTATTAACTTTGACAGATATATCATCTTATTCTCAAAGCTACAGTTCTCAGCCTTTAGCTTTACAGATTGTGTCATTAGGATCTTGTTATACATGCTAATAGAGAGATGAGATTCCTGGTGGATAATACTCCTTGGTGTGACTAAGACAGGATGATATCAGGATGATATACAGGATGTACCATAGGTGTTTTGAGACTACATGTTAGGAGCATGTTTGAAAGAATAGCTGTAGAAGCAGCACTGAGAAATAACAGATCATCTGGATTGATCTGATGTTTGTCAAGAACAGAAAGACTTAGCTTCTCTGAAAAGATCAATATGACTGACTAGGAAGACTAAAAGTGCAGACCTGGAGGTAAGCTACAGTCAGCAGCTGCAGTGAATACCGCACATCTCAGAAATAAAATAAATCTACTCAACAGTGTTTAGCTTCTGAGATGGCAGGCAGCTGCAATAAAATCAGAGACTCAGCAAAGAAAAAACCCACAACATACAGAAAAAAATCATCCGCTCCATCTGCACTTGAGGACTCAGCATGATTCAGTTAGGTGAGAAATAAACATTTTGTTGCTTAGCTTTAACTGCTAATTTTGTTTTATACGTGATTTTCTTGTTACTTAGACCATGGAAAATAAACTGGCTCCTCCGAAAGCACATAGTTATTGGTGTTCTTTCTGAAAATGGGTGTTTTGTCTCCAGCTAATTTTGCTTCTAACGTCCACAAGGATTTAATTTAAAAAAAAAAATAGTTTAGATTTTATTATTGGCATTGAATTTCTAGAGTTAAAATATTTTGAACCTGAATTATACATGGAAATCAAATTCAACTTGTTTATGCCTTATAAGTAATATATTGTAACAAGTCATAAATGCTTTTCCAGTACTAAAATAATGAAATATTAACATATATTAAAACAAATAACAATAAGATTTTTTTATTCAAAATTACAACTAAGAAGAAGAAAAAGAAAGTAACAAATCACAGATGATTAAGAAAGCAAATGTACACTAGCAAGAAAAAAGAAACAAAAATCCAAGTGGGAAATCAAAGAATATGACTTTGAAAATAACATCCTTCCCCCAGACTTATGTCTTCTCATGCCCATTTTCTCACCTCCTTTCTTTTCACACATACAGTCTGTTTGCAAGAGGGTTTTTTTAAATCATGAAAGAAAGAAGCAGAAATAGTTTTGATGGCTCAAAACCTTGTTACAATGCTTTCTGGAAACAGTTCAAACATCCAAGGAGAAATGGTATGTGGATGTCTAACAGAGGTGACCAATGCCCTCTGATCTGGCAATTGGAAACTAAGCAACATACCCTAGAATATGTCAGATGATACTAGGCATCTTAGTTTAGACAACTGAGTTCCAGACTTACATCTTTTCATGCTGGTTCACCTAAAGATGGAAAAACAAAAAGGCAAGGTAGGAAAACTATAACCCTCCCATGTATCACATTAGAAGTGGTCAGTCAGATTACGGACAGTTTGGAAGTGCAGATGTATTTCTTTTCATCAAAAGATTGATCTAGGAGGTTTATTTGGCTGCATTTAAGGTAGATTTTATAGTTAAAAAGATTTGTTTGTTCAGCAGTATCTAGTTCCAGATGGATGGCTTTCACTTCTTCAAACTTATTTGATTCACTTTTCCTGCACCTTTCCTTTTCCTGCAAGTTTCTGTGACTTGTCATGTGGAACTCCATGCAGCAGCTTTCCACTTCTGACATTTTCCCAAAATGCATCAGGACCTTTTGGGAAACAGAGCATATGGCTTCTAATTTTCTGGTAACTTATTATAGAGTGGAGTTTCTTTGGTATGAGTAATTTCCTAAGATGATGCTCTGAAATCTCAGCCTTCTGACCAGTCCATGATCTCTCCCAGGATTCCTGTGCAGTTGGAGTTCCTTATGTGGGCCAGTTGCATGATCCCCACTTAGCCCACATTGGTTGCATGGTGGGTAGAGGGGACACTTTCTTTCAACATCCATCACAGCACAGGCAATTATGGTGCCAAAAAGAGCTGCACTTCTCTACCAACTTCTGAAGCAACTTCAATTCCTTCATATGCTACTAGTATTTCCTTTTCCGCCAGGGTGTAGCAGGCCTTAGAGTCTCTATATCCCCATCTTCAAAACCCTAGAGATCTCTCTGAGTGCTCTCCACCTGAGGCTCCAGTTGAGGCCATGCTTCCCGGCTGTGGTATAAAACCCGTTTCTCACATCCTGTGGTCCTGTCCAGACTGGCCTAAGTCTTGCCATGAAAACTATTTACTGTTTGATCTGTTCAAAGGCTTGTCACTGCTCAGGGCCCCAGACAAAATAGTTCTTATTTCAAATAACTAAATAGATAGGGCTCATAATCTGACCATAAGACAGAATATGCATTTCTCCCCCCAAAAAAAAAGAATGATGTCTGGAAAAGCTTTGGGTTTGGGGTTGGGTTGGGTTTTTGGGTTTGGTTGGTTGGTTGGGTTTTTTTTGTTTGTTTGTTTGTTTTCTTGTTGTTGTTGTTGTTTGGTTGGTTTTTGGTT
>NW_020799091.1:51765211-51777481 GCF_003259725.1 Athene cunicularia | reverse complement strand
TGGGATTTTTTTTTTTTTTTTTTGTTCCTTTCACAGACATAAAGATTTATTTCAATTTAATGGAGGTGTTCAAGGGCTTCAACCTATTCCAGTTCAGTCTGTATCAGTCTGTGGCAAATTTTAGGGCTGTGCTTTCACTCCTGGGGTAATCAGTTCCAGGTGTATTGAACACCCTTCCATGTGAGAGTGAGCCATGGTCTGCACTGTGCAGCCAAAGGAATTGATAATAATACATTGGCAATATCAATTGTAGTATATCACTTGGTTTTCTTTGTACTGGTGTTATAGCATTTCCAGTATGGCAGCACTCAGTGGTAGTGTAACTTTGTTCAGACCACAGTAGTTCACTGTTACCCAGCATCCTCAACCAGACTTTTGCAGTAGCTATATGGGATTATTAAAGGCTGAAGAAATTCTCTTGATCACTCCTTCGCTCTTCAGTCAATGAATCAGGTCATGGATGGGAATAGGGAATCTTGGTGCAATATTCCTGCCAGTCCGCCTTTGTAGTAGATATCGGCACCTGCTGTTCTTTGACGTGCAACAATCCCACAACAGAGGAATACTCCAAGAAGCTGAGCAAGGTAGGCAGCTGCTTAATCTTCTCTGCATCTATAGTGGCTACACCAAAGGCCCACCAGTACCTTTTAAGATCCTTGCAGTATTCGTTTATGAGGTAGTCTATGCCACAGATACATGGAGCCTCCAGGCTGGTCACAATGGGATGCTTTTGCCACTTGTTATTATTAGGCTCACATTACCCTCCAATAGAGATAGCACTTGGCATCACCCTGTGTCTCCATAAATCTAGAGGTGTTCCGATATTCTAGGCCATCATATCTATACAGTCCAGTAAATTGTCCTTTCTTCCACCTGGACAGAGACAGAAACCCCCCATTCTTGATCAGGGCATTTGTTACCTAACTCTTATAATTAGAAATCAGAAGCTTCCTCATCATGATCAGAAGTTGGAAAAGCATCCTTGAGCCTTCTACTGTGCCTGAGGAATTGCTCAACAGCAACCAAAGTCATCTTCCTCTATGGACCCATCTTGGTCACTGTTTTTCCCTACAATTCATGTATGTAGGCTTCTAGGTTCAAGGTGTGTGTACCATCCCAATTCCTCATGTGTTCCTCTGGTCATGCAGGTAGAACCACAGGGTTGTACGTGTCATGTGCACAGAGTTCCCTTTCTCTTGAACAAAGATCCACACAGCACTCTTTACAGAAGAGATGCTAGTGCATTCTGTACAAAGTTCTGCTACTTGGACCACGTGCACTGGACATTATCCAAACTTTGAACATCTGGTTATTGTTCGAGTTGCTGTAGATCACCCCCACTGTCAATAATTCCCTCATATAGTGGATACCTTCCTCAATGGTAGTTTATTTGTGTAGGAAGATCACAAGATATTCCTTGAGATATCTTGCTTTCATACACAACAGGTGATGTCTCTAGAGACTGCACATTGTTGCCCCTCTTCCAGTCCCTTGTGAATTTCCCAGTCCCTATTAAAGGATCCCAGCTTCTGTGTTTCCCTAACTTTTAGTTCTTGACTGTGGGCCCCAGTATCCAAAGACCAGAGCAACTAAGTGATAATTTGCTCACCTGACTAATGGCTATAATCTTTCTTCGTATCCTGAAGCTCACTCAGGGATAGGAACCAGGTGGTTTCTGACTCATTTATGATTTCTGTCTCTTTCCTCTCCTGTTCCTGTGGCTGTTCAGCTGCAGAGGAGGCTGCCTTTTCTTATTCTTCCTCTCAGGAGGAACCTATTCCTCCCTTACTAACCAAGTCAATCTCTGCTTCCACTGTTTCCTCTTGACTACAGGAGAGACTGTTGTGGTTGAAGCTTGGGTCTCTGGTTTAACGACAGTGTTCATTTGTATGTCCTCAGATCCAGAGACCCTCTTGCCCCCTTGAGGGAGCAGAACACAGGCTTTGTAGATGTAGGTCATGTCCCAACACAGTGCTAGAATTTTTGTCTCTTTGTATGGGCAAGGAATCCTTTCTTCATATGGTTTGCCACTTCAACAGGATTCCACACATGTTCAGGCACAAAGTCCCAGACCATTGGAGGTGAAAAATACTAAGCATCTTCCTAAATTCTCCCACACACCTTGTCATCCATAAATTTGATGCCTCAGGGCGCATGCCTGTGTGGCTTTCCCAACTGGTTGGTTAAGCTTAGGAAAAGACAAAAACAGATTCACAGCACACACCAATACAAGCATTCTGGTTACAGAGGAGGGATCCAAGAAACTGAAGTGTGATTGCAAGAAGGCAGGAAACATCTGTCCCAGAGGAGAAGAAGGGGAAGAGGTGCCATTCTTAGTTTCTCCCACAAACTGACTTCCAGAGAAAAGAGGACAAAACTGTTAACTGTGTCCACAATTTCATTCCCAGAGTACTGGGATGGCAGCAGTGCAGGGCCTAAGTAGCAGTTTAGGCTAAAGGTCAATGTTTTTATCATAGCTCTCCCAGGCAAAACGATAAATGGAACAAACAACAAAAGCCAAAAGCAGCCATGCTGGAATCTAGTATACAGCAAGAGAGGGAGAACACCACAGAGTAGGTGAAGGAAAAAAAATAGTATTAAAGGCAAACAAATCAACATTGTGACAAACAACAGGAAGTAAATACCTGCCAAGTTCCAGTTAAACAGTTACAATAACCATAAATTCAGTCTAGCACATTCCAATCGAATCTGCCATTATCTAAAACCCTCCAAGACTTATGTTGGCTGCTAAATAGGACTTTGGTGGGTTGACCCCATCCAGCAACTAAGCACCCACTCATTCATCCTCTGCCTCCGCCCAGCAGGATGAGAGTGTGAATCAAAAGAATAAACGCTGAAAACTCATGGGTATAGATAAAGACAGTTTTATAGGTGAAGGAAAAGGAGGAAAAAAAAACAACTCCAAACCCAAGAAATTAAAATTTATTCACTTATCTCATCCCAATGTAGATTAATGCCTGGAGTATCTGAGCAACAGCTGCTTTGGAAAGATTATTGTCCTAATTCTACTGCTGAACGTGATGTTCTAAGGGATGGAATATTCTTTTGGTCACTTTGGGTCAGCTTTTGCAACTGTGTTCACTCTCAACCTCTTGCCCATCCCTTCACTGTTGCTCACCTTTGTGGCAGAATGAGAAGCAGAGAATACCTTGATGCTGTGCAAGCACTATCCAGCAATAAACAAAACATCATTGTCAAATTTAAACACAGCTCCTTATGGGTTACTGGGAAGAAATTAAATCCATCCCAGCCAGACCCAGTACACATAGTTAAACAGGTTGAAATTTGCTTTGAATAAAGGGAGCTTTAATTTCTTTGCTAGAATGTATGGGGAGGTATTCTGAGATACCTATCCAAACACCTCTATAATCAGTTGATGTTATTAAAACTTTTTTCTTATTATTAACTGATAAGCATAAAGTTTGGAGAGACTTACAAATCTATTTGTGGATTACAGAATGTTTTGACATGCTCTAGGGAGAGAAGATAAATCACCCATTTAGATTTTCTTGTCCTTGAGACAGCTTGTTTATGTCATCTTGGTTTTTACAGCACTGAGCATAAGTAGTGAAATAAAAGCTGCATTTCAATATATAGTTTCACTGTATGACTAAATATATAGTTGTATATATATATAGGTTAATTATATGTACACACACTTTCAAAAATATTTTAAATTCTCTAAAATAGAGGGGTTATTCCATTAAGTACATGATAAAGCTATTGTGTTTGTCTAGTTTAGCACATATTCCATTAACTTTTCTGCGTGATGATTGATCTGTTTGCTCTCTTTTCTGACTTGATTGTCAGACATGTAACTTTATTAGGACTGACCTGTCAGCCATAAGACAACATCTGTCTCAGACTCTTAAAATAAAATCAGGTTGTTTTGGTTTTTTTTTTTTCCTTTATCGAAGCACACCTTTAACTCTGCAGTGGAAGTTAAATTAAATGAGCCCTTCAGTACCATCAAATCCTAATCTTATATGAAGAAAGACACCATGATTTTTTTACTTCCAATGTTGGTACTGAAATTTAGCAGTTATACACATTCTTGTTAAAGCTCAAAGACCCATTGTATAATATAGGAAGATATATGCCAGTGTAAATCATAGACTCATAGACTATCTGAAGTTGGAAGAATCCATAAGGATAATGGAGTCCTATGACTAACAGTGTCATCCAGATGCTTCTTGAACTCTGACAGGCTTGGTGCTGTGTCCACTTCCCTGGGGAGCCTGTTCCAGTTACTGACCACCCTCTCAGTGAAGAACCTTTCCCTTATGCTTAATCTGAGTTTCCCCTGATGCAGCTTCGTTCCATTTCCTCATGTCTAATCACTGCTCACTGGAGAGATAAGATCACCACCTCCCCCTCTGTTGCCCCCCTTGAGGAAGTTGTTGACTGAGATGAGATCACCCCTCAGCTTTCTCTTCCCCAAGATGAACAAACCAAGTAACCTCAGACAGTCCTCCTAAGTCTTGCCCTCAATGCCTTTGACCCTCTTGGTTGCCCTCCTCTGGACACACTCTAATATTTGATGTCCTTCTTATATTACAGAATTACAGAATCATCTAGCTTGGAAAATACTTTGAAGATCATCCAGTCCAACCATTAACCTAACACCTAACACATGGAGGTATCTAAACCTGCACACAGTATTTGAGATGGGGCCACATCGGTGCAATATGGAGTGGGACAGTTACCTCCCTTGACCAGCTAATGATGCTGTGCTCGATGCACCCTAGGGCATATGTTGCACTTTTGACTGCCAGGGTATAATGTTTACTGAAAGTAAATGGAATTAAAATAATTTCACAAATTATGATCTTTGAACAGTACACTGTTCATATCACAACCATTAGTTTTACTAAATTTTACAAGGTTTTCATGCTTTTAGAGACTATACCAAGATAAGAAACTCTGGATTTTTGGTTTTGGGTTGCATTGTACCAAAAGGTGACAGCTTTTAAACTGTAACAGCATTTAATTATATGCTGTGGCCTTAGATTTTTCAGAACATAGTCATAGTGTCAACTGGAAAAAACTCTGGTAGTGATTAAACTGTGTCTATGATCACATCATATATAGTTTTCATTTATTCACCAATGTACCCACATATAACAAAAATAGACTAGCTAAGCAGTGTGAAAACCTTAGAAGTAGGATAATGGATAATAAAGTCTTTCAAGAAAATTAATCTAAAAGGAGTTTATTTAAATCAAGACAATTCTTATGATTTATAGTGGTTCAGTTGCTGGCTCTGATTTTTAATGCAGGTGGGATCAGACCAGATTTGAATATATAGCCCTTCCAATTCATGATAGTTTAATTTTCCACAGAACACTCTTTCAGGAGATGGTAAAGATAGGAATTAAGTTTATATCTTTTTTTGTGGGCTTCCTATGGATTTTAAATTCAGAGAACATAGAACATATCCTCACCTGTGATAATTTGATCTACAGATTGTTTTAAGTTACTGTAGCTGGACTGGATCATCCCTGAATTGATGCAGTAAAACTTCTAAAGACTATCCTGTCTGTATAGTAATATTTGGAAGGATTTTCATCAACAAGAGTGAGGCTCCTCCCTAACCAAAGGCAGGCAGGGACTCCCCATGGGGCAGCAGGGCAGGACCTGTCAACCAGGGCCCATTCCACCCCCCATGCAGGAGACAGGCAGCCATGGGGCACCAGGACAGCCCCAGCCCTGGGCATTGGCCATCTCCTGGTGTTCCAGGCTGATGCTGTGCCAAGCCATGAGCCCATGGGCAGGGCCAGCTTGGAGCGTCCATGGCCATGCAGAGCAAGGCTGTGGGGAACTGGCTCCTGGCCATGCTGCAGGCATCACTGGAGCAGGAGTTATGGCTCCAAGGTACTGACCTTGGTTTCTGGGCCACGGTCAGAGTGAAGGGAGCCCCAGGGTGCTGGTCAGGGACAGCTGGACCTGGTGGTGCCCACAGGGACCTTGAGATCCATGTATGGAGACAGGACTCTGACACCATAAAGAAAACTGGGAGAGGTTGGAATGCCTTGTATGACTGGAGTGCTGTGATGAATGGATACTGGCTCTTTAAATAGATAAGACATGGAAGAAGATGAGGCAGGTTGACCTCTATATGAAGAAGCACTAAATGCATGGAGTTTTGCTGTAGAAAGCTCAAAAAGCAGATTAAGAATTTGTGATTCATGATCAGAGATTAGGGTATCAGTGTGATAGATTTTTTTTTACAGAGCATCTAGTCAGGATGAAGAAATAGACAAAGTCTTGAGAAACTCAAGACAGTATCCAGACAACATATCTTATCTTTTGCTGGGGCACTCAAGCTTCTCTGACATCTAGAGGTTTAATAGAATGGGATATAAGTAATCCAGGAAGTTTTGGAGGGTGCTTGGGACAATGTCTGAAAACATATGTTGGACAGGCCTATCAGGTGACATCTTATTTTGGATCTACAACTCAGGGGCAAGGAAGAATTTGTTGGAGATGTAATAATCAGTGGTAGCCTTGTCTGTAGCAACCATGAAACAGTGAAGATCTAGATCCAAAGTGCACTGAGAAAAACAAGTAGGGAAGTATACAGACCCTGGACATCAGGAGAGCAGATTATGGCTTCCTAAGGGAACTGTCAGATGGTATCCTTTGAGAGACTGCTCTGAGGGGCTGAAATGCTGGGGTTCAACCCCAAGCCCCAAATTAGGGTTGACATACGGGTGATTCCCAGAGACCTTCACAAAGGGGGGGTGAGTTTGCCTTTAGGCTTCCCTCCAGGGTGGGGCCGGCCTTGCAGACAGAGCCATTGGGTAAATGAGCCCCAGGTGTCTGCATTAGGTAAACAAAGGTCAGGTGTCCCACTTAGGGATAAAAGCTGGGACCACTTGCAGGAAGGGGCAGTGTCTGTGTGTGAGGTGGATGTACTGTTTCCTGTTGGGGCAGGACCTCCTGCCTCCCTGGGACTGGGCTCTGGTCAGGTCTGGCTTTGTAAATGTGGGCTGTGTAGAGATTCATGATGTGGCTTCCTTGGTCTTATGTGTTTGGCATGTTGACTTGGTTGTCTACTGTCCCTCCTATGGGAGACTGCATTTCACACCATTTATTCTACCCATTGTTGGTAGTGTGGTGGTGTTGTTGGGGTCAGTGGGATTGATGCTGATTATGTATAATCTGACTTGTTTGTACCCCCAGTGCTCACCCATATGCTGACCCTTTTATATCAAATACAGTTTGGTTATTGACTCATCTTTATGCTGGCTGTGTCCTTTATGCTGGGCCTAATAATTGGCAAAACAGGGGCAGAGGAGATCTGGATAGATTGTAGGTCTTTATGATTATCTTTTCTCAGCACAATACTCTGGAAAATTCATGAGCATACAAAGAGACTGGCTTGGCTAAGCAGGAATTTAATAACTTATCTCTGGTGCAAAAAACATATGTTAGGAGATGGAGACAGGACACAAAGGATGGATGTAGAAACTTTGCCCAGGTATGAAAATATGATGTTAGAAAAGCCATAGTTCACCTAGAATTGAAACTGACAAGTGATGTTGAGGGCAATAAAAAAAGCTTCTACTGCTATATTAACATTAAAAAAAAAAAAGAATCAAGGAAAATGTGGGCCTACTGCTGTATTATAATGTTATCAGTGAATAACTATATAAATGTTAAGTATATAGAAAAGTATATGAAAGTATATCAAAGTGTTTATAAACATCATCAGTCCTCCACATCTGCTTCAAGTCAGCTCCCACAAATTCAGATCTGTAAATAATACTGAATTCTGCTGAGATGTGTGGATGTCTTGGTGACAGTGGACATAGATAAGGTTGAGATTCTTGATGCCTTCTCTGTGTTGGTCTTTACTAACAAGATCAGGGTTTTTGTGCATAGAGATAAGGTTCAAGGCATTCAGTAGGAGCTATTAACAGAAGAAGATTGGCTCTGGGTTCACTTGAGAAATCTTGAACCACAGGAGTCCTTGGCTTCAGACAGGCTGCATCCAAGGGGGCTGACAGTTGTTTGCTGTCATTGTGAAGGCCACACTATTATGATACAAATGCGGTCAGTCATGGAAATCGTGGAAGGTCCATGATGTCATGAAAAAGGCACTTCTTTCATGAGTCTTCAAAGGCACAGGAAGGTTGATCTGGGAAAATAAGGCTAGTCATCTTCCCTTCAGTTTCACTGGAAGACCTAGAACTGAAGAAAACTTAGTGGGTTTTCAACATGTTTAATATAATGACATGAAATGTCATTCACCAAATTGTTTTATATAAATTCTAATGGGGACTGTATAACATTGTTTACAGAATACATAGGTTTTTTTTAATATAGAAAGTTCTATAAATTGCTTTGTATATTTGTCTGTTTTCTGAAGCTGGAACATGCTCATTTGTGATTATAAGATTGAACAGAAAGAAAAATGAGAGAAGGAATTAATATTTTTGTTGAAAGTTATGCAATTTTCTCAGTTATATAAAACTATATTTTGTATAAGATGAAAGGAAAAAAAGTAACTCTGCTTGTATCATAAACTGTTTGTAAACAAGAAACTGACATCAAAAAGATGTCTCAAACAAATCAAGTGAGATGCCCTGGAGGGGAGAAGCAGAATGTATTCTGCTAAACTGGGGCAGCGGGCTGTTTCTCTCCCCTTCCCTCCTGTTGTTGCCTAACTGTGCATGTACAAGACAGAGAAAATGAGAACCTTCTGGAACAACTTATTGAGCATGTGTAAGAAAAACTGTGTAAAGGCAATGCCCCATGTGTGTCTTTGTTAACCCACCACCTACAGACCAAGCTGGCTACTCTGACAACATGAGATCCAAGGGTGGTGATTCCCCTTTTCCTCTCCCACACCTCTTTTTCTCTTTCCTCTTTTTGTTTTCTCTTTCTTACATATAGTCATGTATAAAATTTTTGTATGAATTGAATTGGGATTAAATTGATTGATGGGTTATTAGGAAAAAAGACTCATCAAAGTGCCTTTTGTTGTTCCCCAGACAACTATCACTTGACTGTTACCAAATTGTCTCCATTCACTTACTGAAGTTGTCTGTTAATAAAGTCACCAGCACCACTGTTCCTCTGAGTCATTATCATGACTCTACCTGCTCTGCAGCTCTGCTGAGCAGAGACCAGCTCTTCTACCAGCACACAGGCTCTCCAGGAATTCAAAATAATAACCCTCATAACCCACAGTGTGGAACAAGACGGCTTGCTAGCCAAAAAAAACCCCACTAACCCAGGAGTAATTTTGAACATTTTCTCAAAGGTCTGTGAATTTAAACCCCCTTGAATTTATGGCTCATCTAGATTTTGACATCTTTTTGTGAAAGACTACAAGTCTTATATGTTTGCCTCTGAATAATGTGATAATGAAACTGTGAGTTCATTCTGTAGTTCCTTTATTGTTAGCTATTTCTGGTACTCTAAAAGAAAGTAATTTTTTAAACCTATTATTGGTTCTTTAAATTTAGGACAAGTCAGAATTAACAATCTGGCTTCAAAAGATTTGAGATTTGCTATGGAATCCATAGAGCATGGGGAAAAAAGGACAGTTGTGAGAATTAGAATAAAGGTAACTTAGTCTTCACTTTGTATCAATCACTTCATGTAAAATGCAGTTTAGAGTTAAAAACAGATACAGTATCTCCACACACGAATGCTGGATAATTCTAAGGTTGAATAGGAGAGGATAGTGAAGAAGATTTCCAGTTTCCTTGTTTCAGTGCTGGATCTGTGTAATCTGCCATAGAAGGACATAGTGAACTGAGCTGAAGGTGACCCAGTGCGAGAATTAGCATTTAAAAGGACTTCTAATTGCTTACTGACTTTGGCTCCAAAATCTGTATGTATCCCATGGTGACATTATAGATGTTCATCTACAATGTCACTTTTTCATAGTCTCACATCAGACAGTAAAAATGCCTTACTTCTATGTGGTGCAATGAGATTAGGCCTTAAAGCAAGATATCAAGATTCTTTAATAATGTAGTGTTAATGTTATAGCTCAGTAAATATGATTTTATTATTATTAGTAAAAGGCCAGAGGGGTTGTATTAGTGTGAGAGGACAGTCTCAGGACTTATCTGGACTTAATTTGATCTGATCAAGTCTTAGTTTGTTTTAAAAATTATCTGATGATTAATTATGGTTTAACAAGTTCTGGCTTCTTATCTGTGAATAAGATTAATGACACCACAGCTGTCACTATTTAACAAACACCAGCCTGCTGTTACAGGTACCACAATCCAGGGCATCAGGCACCTCTGGGGGATGGGCTGAGGCCAGGCCAGAGCATCAGCCCACAGGAGGTGGTCAGGATCAGTCCTGGTGAGGTGAACCAGGATCATATGCAGCCCCAGGAGGGCTGGGCAGAGCCATGGGCATGGGTCCAGGCTGAAGGCCAATCAGGAAACTAGTCCAGTGGAGGAGACAGGCACATCATTGGGTCAGTGGTGTGGCTACAAGAGAGCTGGCTCAAGTCCAGGGACTTTGCGGTAGGGATCTGAGGACAGACAGCCCCACTATGGTGATGGTCAGTGTAAGCAGATCCAGTCAGTGAATTCAAGACCTTGAGATAACCAGGAAGGAAGAAACAGACTGAAATAAGAAAACACCTAAAAATAGCCCCAAAGTGACCGCAGGACTCAGGAAAGGGTTGTTGTGTCCTATCCCTGTTGCTCACCACTTCCCAGCAAAAAGAGTGGGATGGTGGAGACAGATGGTAGGGGTCCAGCACCCCTTGCTCAGGAGAAATTATCACTGTTGACCTGAAAACCCACAGGATCAGCCCAGAATGTGAGCATAACCCTGAGGCAAAGGGGTAGGTACAGTAAGAACTTTTGTTTAACAGTTTTTGGTGTATTGTCATGAAAGTTTTTCTCTGTATTGATTTAAACTATTAGTGTTATTGTAACTGGACTAATGGCCATTCTTTGTTACATTTAAATTTGGTAACTAAGAATTTAATTAGACAATACTTCCCTAGGTCCAGATATAAGATGAATTCTATTTTCTCTAGGTCTCGCTTTGAGTTCAACAGTACAGGTAATAAATATAACTGTTGCTATTTATTATAAAAAAGAAAAAAAACACATACATTAAAACAGTATCTTAACTATAGCTATTCCAAAATACATTAGTCAATGAAATAAATGAAGGAAAGGTATTGAAAAGGTTGTATCATCTCTGTCAGAAATAATACTGTGAAGAATCGGTTTCAATTATTGTAGTCACTCCAGAATAACCATACAGTATTAACAGATGTACATGATTTAGCATGGAGTGGCAAGGAGTTCTGCAATATTTATAATTGTGAACAAATAGTTTTTATGTTTGAAGACCTACAGAAGAAAATTACCATGCAAGGGCAACATTGGGTGTTTTAACCTGACATCTGCTTTAGAAATGTGCAAGTACAAAACCATCATGAAGAATAATTTGAAGACAAAATTAGTTTTCCATATGACATGTTGGTTTTCTCTTAATTTGAAAAAAAAAAAAAAAAAGCACAGCAAAGTAATTTAAGCATACTAGACCTTTGACTTTAAAATTCAATGCACCTAGGACATTATTTTTTACTGAAATATGGCTACATGCCATACTGAATGGCTATTTGACATACCATGAGATAATTTCTGTACATTATACATTCTAGAGCTTGGCAGTGAAGATGATGACACATACAGGTTATGTCTGTATTACTCTTTCAGTAATAAAGAACAAAATAAACTGTGTCATTTCCTGTTATTCCAAACAGGCAGTCCATGATAATATCTAAAATAATTAACATTAAATCAGCTTAAAATAATTTGAAATTTTTGCTTTTTGGGGTGGAATTTTGGTTTTCCTTGTGTTTTTGTTGTTTTTCTTGCCATTACCTCTTGTCTAATTCTCCCACTTGCAAATTTATGGTTCATCATTATTAGGCTTTTGTCATTTAGAATTATTAAACTACTAATAGTGTGAAATGCAGCAGAAGACACTTCTACTGTTATAGACCAACCATGCTATAGCATCTCCTGGCAAAACTAATATATCTTTAAATCTTCCTGACACAAAGCTTTTTGAAAGTTATGCAATTTTCTCAGTTATATAAAACTATATTTTGTATAAGATGAAAGGAAAAAAAGTAACTCTGCTTGTATCATAAACTGTTTGTAAACAAGAAACTGACATCAAAAAGATGTCTCAAACAAATCAAGTGAGATGCCCTGGAGGGGAGAAGCAGAATGTATTCTGCTAAAC
>NW_020799091.1:51738714-51765161 GCF_003259725.1 Athene cunicularia | reverse complement strand
TATCTTGGTGACTGGCATATGCTGGAAAACATGCCGTCTGTGGCCTTGGAAATCTCATGGCAGTAATCAGGAGTGCACTGGTCCTTATGGCAGGCATCAAATGGGCTACTGCCAGGTCTTTGAACTACAAAAATAAATAGAGAATAGAACTGCATTGTATTGGCGAAGCCTGAGGCCCAGTCGTCTGTCTTGGAGCATGCTCTGGTGCGAGTGTTTAACTTGGATTTTGTCCATCACATGTGGTAGCTGCAAGAGTGGAAGAACAGAACAATGTTAGACGGTACATTTAACAGTGTGTTGGCTTAGCGGTCCTCAGGAAACTGTTACTCCCATTTTCTCTCCTAGGACTCTGAGCTCTACCCTCTTTGCTGAGCTTCTGTGTAAGTGGACATATGTATCAGTGCAGTTTTCTCCCTGGTCCTACAAGGAGTCCGTATGTGCTCCCTGATGACAGAGCTCCACACTCTTATGTGCTTATGGCTAGAATGGGACTTGTGTGCAGTTTCATTTGCAGATTTACGGGATGCTCTGGGTGAACCACTCTGCCCCAGAGGACTTGGGAGGCAGAGGAGAGGAGCATCATGTTTGTTGGTTTGGGCTGAAGTGTGTTGTCTTTGTCTGCCTGTTGTGGGCAGTCTGTGGAACTACAGCCTCCTCTTTCCTTGCTCAGTTAGGTTTTTGCACCAAAAGGGGGTGTCTTGTCAGCCCCTCTGTGTGCTATGTACCTACGTACCGTGTGTGTGTGTGTGTGTGTGTGTGTGTGTGTGTGTGTGTGTGTGTGTGTAGGGTGTAGTCCTGGAAAGGTGTGCACCACAATTTTAATCTGCTGTGCATTACAGAGCATTGAGCATGTTTTCACGGCTGAATGAATTGGTTACAGATTATCAAAGATTCTGAAGAAAAGAACAATGAGTATAAAATTTTTCCAATTAAGAAATATTGCAACTTTTATGTATGACTTTTTTATATCTTCAGTAAAAGTTTTTGGGTGTTTTTTGGTTTTTTTTTTTTTTTTTTTTTTTTTTTTTTATGCATTATAGTGTATTTTAAGATTGATTAGTCTGAATTGTATTAGCTACCTTGCAGAATACTTGTATGGCTTAATCTATGTTGCTACTGAATATATAGATGTATTGATACGAAACTGGAGATGACTGTGGTGGGACTGTGTTAAAGACAGAAAATCAGAGCATTTTCAAACTTCAGAAACATTTACTGAATTCATTAACAATACATATTGCCAGTAGCTAGTTCTCAAGCACTATTAAACATTGCCATTACATATGCCAACGGTTAGTCCTTATGAAACATCTACGAACATTTACTGTGGTTGTGAGTATACAACACCACAGAACTGATGATGGTTTAGTTAGCACTAATGGATGTGATTACTGATTGTTTTTAGTCACAGCTGTTAAGGTTGTCAGGCTTGAGAGGCTGACCACAAGGAAGTAAAAGGGGCTTATCTTCTCTCTTTCTTCCCCTATATTTCTTCTTTCCTTGTTTTATTTTTCACTGCTGACTACCCAAAAGAAAAAGAGGTGATCTCATTTGCTCTTATCTTATTTTGGTGACCAAAACTTCTTCTGGTTTTGCTTATTTTATGAAAGCATTTTGGTTTTACTAGGCACTCTTTGAGGCTACTCCGCAGGATCATTTGGGATTTACCAGATATCTTTGCTCATTGTTCATATCTTACAGATGTTACTTTTTGCACTTGTTCTCTTGCACCTTATTTTATGTTCAAGGTGGGGATTTCTTCCTCTTTGAGGAATATGTTAATGCTTTTTGCTTCCTTGATTTTTTTGGTCTGCTTGGGTTCACTTTTAGATATTCTTTTAATACTGCATATATGATCTTTTCATTTGTTCCCAGTTACTCAATCTAATTGTGTAGATAAGTGCAACTACAATATTCTATTCTGTTATTTAGAGAACTGATGCAACCTTGGAGAGGTTGTACAGGATTTTTTCCAAGTACATCCTTAATTGAAAATTGCAAATGTGACTACCCATGTCCTTAGATCATCACAGTTACAAAAACCTCTTAGTACTGTGTTGCTAAAAAACATTGAGGAAACAAACGTTATCTGGGTAGTTGATTAACAATTTAGGAAATTAATAACAGTGTAAACTCACATCTTAGAAGGAACTAGATGATCTATGCTGGAAACAGGTCTTACAAATGCTTAGGTGGGGGAAAAAGCAGTTCTTACACTTTTAGACACAGAAACCATCATCCTTTTAGAACCTATATAGTGGTCAGCCCAAAAGACTATTGTACATTGAATTAATGATGTAAGTAATGGGTAATCCAGGTCCATGGCTCTGTATGATGGATGATGTGTGACTACTACTTAATCTAAAGACATCTAATCAATATTATAATTAATCCATGTATGCAGTTATTGTATAATTACTCAATGTACATAGTCAAAAAAGTATTTAATCACAAGTATTTAGAGAGAGTATTGATTTGTCCACTTCAAATCTTATATGCTTCCGTTGAGGAACTGTATCTTTCATAATGAGATAATAGTGTATTGTCCAAGGGAATTTTTAAAGTTGAGTCTTCATTCCAGGCTTGTTGGCTGTTACAGATGATTCTGAACTGGGATCAAGACCATATAAGAATACTAATAAACTTAGAGCTGGATAATCTCTCAATGGATAGGATCTATACAGCAGAGGTTTGCCTAGTACTGTATTATCTCAGTTTTCATCCTCAGAAGGTATACAACTTTCTATGATTTTTTTTCTTGGCCTCTAATAAATAATTGTCCACCTTATTAAATGCTTGTGTCTTTCTTCTTGGAATCTGTAAATCACAGGGACATTTTCAGTGCATAAAACTCTACACTGTAGGGAATCAAGCATCATTAAGCTCAATATTCAGATCTATATGAGGCTATTTAATAATCAGATTAATATTGGCAAAAATGAAATAACACTATTTTATAAACAAAACCAAAACTGTTTAAGTGCTCAAAGTAGGCTTGACTTCTCAAAGACTCCATGTATCTTTCAGAAAGACAGGTGTTTGATAATGACTCTTTGAAGCTTCAGCTCCTGCCCCATTGAAGCTAATGGAGACATTATCATCTTCCCCAGCTGACATGAGATAAGGTTGCAGGAGCTTGTAATCATAATTTTATGGCTTACTTAAGTATGTAACAGAGGTGCAGTAATTAGAAATGGGGTGAGAAGAAATAGCCAGAGATAAATATTTGTACTGAATGAAAAAGGAGTAAATATTTGCTAGAGATGCCTTGGAAAAGATATTAAAAGGTTTTATTGGCCTTCAGTCTTTTCTTCTATGGAAATATATTAAAGATAACGCCAATTTCTATTAGTATAGTAAGAATGTTTTAAAGAGCGTCTTTGCTCTATTAGAAAAAGGGGGGAGGGGGTGGGGTTGGTTGGTTGAACTGCTTGCTCCTAAACATATTAGCTATCTAGGTCATGGCTAAACTCCAACATCCCTTTCACAGAACAATACCCATTAATCATAAAATTGTAATATAAAGGGATTTAAGAAATGTAAACCTCTTACAGGTTTCTGCACTGTCAGTTGTCACACAAAATGTAACACAGTTTAAGAAATTCTATGCCAAGTTGTCCTGGTTTTGGCCAGGATAGAGTTAACTTTCTTTGGGATGTGAGGGAGCACAGATAGAAGACTGGGCCCAGATCAGTCATTGGAGTATTCCATATCATGCAACATCATGCTCAGTATATAAGGGATGGTGCTCTCTCATTTCTGTTTTGTGGTTGGCACGGTGGGACTTCAGGTGTGGTTGGGATTGCTGCTGGGGGTGGACTGCATACCAGTCACCAGTCAGTGAGAAACTGAGTTTTATATTAACTATTTGGACTTACAATTGTTATTGTTTTGTTAATATTACATTTTAAAAAAGTTTTTAAAAATAGGGGGATTTTAATTAAAAAAATCAGATTTTTTTTTTAACAGAAAAATTTAGGGTTTTTTTAAAATTTTAAAAGTTAGTATTTAAAAAAAAAAATAAAAAAAATCCCTAAATAGATCTTTTAGGAATCCTGCACCTGCAAGAAAAACTGCCAAACCTGAGAAAGCTGTCAGGATTTTAATCACTTAAAAAAAATATTTTTATAAGGCTGTTTTACAAAAAATGCAACAGAATCAGTAGCTTTCATTTAGTAGTGGAAGGCAATATGTATATGATTTTTAAATGAGAAAAAAATCTCTGCAGGTTTCTCAACACATTTCACAGGACAGTTTAAAAAATTATTGGCCTGTGTGTTCACAGGTTTTTTAGCTGTTGTTCTTTCCATATGATTTAATAACCTTATCTACATTTTTCTCCTACTCTTAGTCAAGTGAAATTTTTGGAGTGCTACAGTATCAATCTTACACTTTTTCAGTAAAAGTTATATCACAAAACTTAGTACAATGTTTTCAATATTTTGAAAACTGTTTTTGTAAATTTTCATGATCTGCTGTTATCAGCCCAGTTTTATTAGACAAATTTATAAAAACATAACAGGTTTCCATAAGAATTTTCTTCTCCAGTATATGTACAGAAATCATTAATAAACATTTTTTATGGTAACAGTTAATTGAACTACTGAATCATCTTGTGATCAAAGTTCAATTTTAATTCCCAGAAAGAAATAATTATAAAAGTTTATTTATAGTTCATGTTCTGGTAATCATAACACATCTGGTAATCATAAGAATTCATTTTTATCATCCAAATGTAATGGAGAGAATGGTATTCAGGTCCTGAAAAAATTTATCATCTTTTATTATTTATTGTAATTTTTACTAATTGGCCTTTCTATATTTTACAGATTTTTATCTGACAGGTTACTTAAAATATGTAAATCCAGCTGAGAGAACAAAAAATGCTAGTAAATAAAATATTACTGATAAACATCACTTCAGTCAATATAGATCTGTAAGAGTGATTGTGAAGAAGAAAGCTAAAAACTATTCAGAGGAAAAACTATTATGCTGGAGAAATAGTATGAAGATTGCATGTTGTTATTTGGAAGTCTGGCTTGTTTGAACAATCCCTGATAACTCCACTGTGTTTCATACAACAGGAGAACAGCAGGGACTTGCCACCCTTTTGTGACTCGTTGTTCCTTATGAAAGAGTAAGGCTGTTCTCGGGTTGAGCTATCTGATGGATAGCTTACAACAGTGTGTACTATTTAGATTGCTGCATTTTTCCATGACAGACTATACGACTGTTTAAGGCAGGAAGATGATGAAAAGCATGAAAATTTACTAGCCCAGGGATAAAATCTGTGTTATTCTTCCTTTATGGAAGCAGAGCATAATTCAAGGAAATAAAACAAATACAAAACAATAAGTTACCTAAGGGTAGTTTATACACCTAAATTACAAAAATTCTTTGTTCTTTCCTTCTTGGTTACAAGAAAATGTTCCTTTCTTCCAGCAGTTATCAAATCAACTGTGTTATTTGAGGTGAAGATAATTAATCTTCTCGTTCTTTCCTAAAGGAGAGGCTTAATGACTTAAATTTATAAGCACTATACATCCACGTGGAAAATTCATTACAAATCCAAATGGATCAGTTGGTTGTACACACACACATTGTATGTATTTTAAAGTAAATAACTCCACATGAGGAATAAAATACATCTTTTGCACCATTATAGAGAACAAATTGGCCAGAATAAGATCACTAAGAAAAGAAAAAAAGAACATAAAGCAAGAAAGGAAATAACTATTGATCAAGATGATAACCAGGGGCTTAGCACACCTGATTTTAATTCTTCTGATGGCACCAGCCTATCATCTTGTGATAAGACTTCTAGGTCTAGACTCAGTATTTTTGGTCAGCTCTTAGAAGAGCTTTGCCTTAATTTTAGGCAATCTGGACTTAACAGAAAGCAACATTTCAGTGTATTAACTGCAACATGGGTGACATGAATACATAAAGTTAAGACATAAAAATTGGAGAGTTGTATCCCCAAAAACTTTAAGAAATGAGCCATCTATATCTGTATATAAATGCTGAAGAGGCACCAACTTGTAATCTGCCAAGTGACACTGAATGGCTTTTACATATATTGGGTAGAGTTAGTATCTTTATAATGCCTCTGCCTTGGAAAAAAGAAAGTCATATGGTAATGAACATAAATAGAGAATGAACTGACAGATAAAAAGGATAGACAATGAGGGAGTCAGTTCATGAGTGTGAGAGACTGTTTTGTAGCAAAAATTCATTAAGCACTTGAAGCTAGATTAGTTTCATATAAATTCAGTTGTCTGAAGGTCATTTTCTCATCTAAAATTTTTTTTTTGATTCCTCTTCCATTCTCAGGGGAATCAAAGATAGGGGAATCCTGTAAACCCATTAATTCTATCTCAAAACAAGAGTTATAGTTCAGCTAAAAGAGTGTTTCCCTTATTATTTGGAGGATGATTCAGATTTCCACACTGCATAACCCTAAACTTAGATTTCTGAAAGTAACTATCTCTGAGTTAAATCTAAATTTGCATTTTTTGTTTTACAAAGGAGATCTAGATCTGTATTCATTGCCTGAACAAAGGAATTTAAAAGAAGTGTTGTTTTAAAATCAAACTGATTAAGCATTTTGGAGACAAGAATGAAAACAAAATAAATATGCAGTGGGGTACCAACAATTTCACTGTATCTGAAATAAAGTATTGAATAATGAAGTTTAGGTTAGCAGCAGTGGCCTGCAGCTATGCTTTATGGAACTAGTGTAGGAGAGACGATAGTATACAAAATTGTTCCCATGTCCAATATTTTCCATTAGTGGGCTTTACCTAAAGTCAGCATAGCGATGCACAGAGATTCTCTGTTTCCCAAAATAGATGTAAGAAAAAGCTTGCTGAACAACTTTTATTCACAGTACTGATTGATGGAGAATACAGGCTACATCATCTTACACATACTCTGGTTTTGTTTGGGTTTTCTTAATACGTGATATTTTGAAGTATATAAAATACATTGCAACAGGGAAAAAAACAAACAAACAAACAAAACACAAACAAACAACAACAACAAACACAAAAACCCCACAACTTACTCTGCAGGTCATTTTGTCCTGGGAAGAAAAGGACAGATGGGATTAGTTACCTAATGTTAAAAATATGAGAAAAAGATCTCCAGCTCTATGCTAGTCATCTTTGAAATTTTTTTATAACCGAGAGAAAAAGGGGCTCCAAGGTCATGATTTATCTCATCTTGAGGTATAGATCTAAAAGAAGATTACATCACTAATGCCCTTAAAATATTTGTTTCTTTCCACCAACTGTATAGAGATCCAGGAGAGAACAGCTGACATGTCCACAACGGATAGTTTCCTCCCTCAACCCTGTATTGCCTTCATTTCATTCTGATCAGAAAGAATCTGAGATACTTCTTTGATTATTTTCTTCTGAACTTTCTAGTTTTCTTTTAGCATACAGAGCCACAGCAATGTACAAGTAGTTATTTGATCCTAAGATCTGTTTTCTACTTCTCTATTTGCCTCTCTTTCTAATATTACAATTTAAATAACATTACTTTTTAAATTTATGAATACTCCATTAGACAAGGAAAGGTAATTAGGTATAACTGCAAGACTCCATGGGTTAATTTAACAGCTAATCTATCAAGCTCACTCTTTGTTAAAAAAATGTTTTCAAAACTCTTCTTCCTGAGAGGTCTTTTAAGGTTTAATAAAATTGTTATTGATTCTGTGACAATTCCTTCAGATTTCTTACCAGAACAGAGACTTAAATGTCAGAGTGAATTCCCATTTAAAATCAAATACTTATTTAAACTAAGCAAATTGGACATACATAAATCCATGGGCCCTTATGAGGAGCATTCATGAGTACTGAGGAAGCTGACCAATGTCATTGCAAAGTCACCCTCAATAATCTTTGATCAATCATGGTGACTAGGAGAAGTGCCTAAGGACCAGAAGAAAGCAAGTGTCACTCCCATCTTCAAGAAGGGGAAGGAAGAGGACTCAGAGGACCTGACAGACAGGTCAGTCAGCATCATCTCGAACTGGGGGAAGCTGATGGAGCAGCTAATCCCAGAAACAATTTTGAGGTGCATGAATGACAAGAAAATCATCAGGCATGTAATTCACCGATGGGAATTCTTGCTTAACCAACTTCATAAACTACTGTGATTAAATAACTGGTTTGGTAGATGAGAGGAAAGCAGTGGATATGGTCTGCTAAGACTTTGGAAAGGCCTTTGACACTGTCTCCACAAAATCACACAATTGTCTAGGTTGGAAAAGACCTTGACGATCATCTAGTCCAACCATTAACCTAACACTGACAGTTCTCAACTACATCATATTGCTAAGTGCTATGTGAACCTGACTCTTAAGCACTTCCAGAGATGGGGACTCCACCACCTCCCCAGGCAGCCCATTCCAACAACTAACAACCCATTCTGTAAATAAATGCTTCCTAATATCTAATCTAAACCTTCCCTGGAACAACTCGAGGCCATTCCCTCTTGTCCTATTGCTTATACCTTGATTAAAGAGACTCATCCCCAGTTCTCTGCAACCTTCTTTCAGGTAGCTGTAGAGGGCGATGAGGTCTCCCCTCTGCCTCCTCTTCTCCAGACTAAACACCCCCAGTTCCCTCAGCCGCTCCTCCTACGACCTGTGCTCCAGACCCTGCACCAGCTTCGTTGCCCTTCTCTGGACACGGTCGAGTCATTCAATGTCCTTTTTGTAGTGAGGGGCCCAAAACTGAACACAGGAATCGAGGGGCGGCCTCACCAGTGCGAAGGACAGGGGTCAGATCCCTTCCCTGTCCCTGCTGGCCATGCTATTGCTGACACAAGCCAGGATGCCATTGGCCTTCTTGGCCCCCTGGGCACACTGCTGGCTCCTGTTCATCCAGCTGTCAATCAGCACCCCCAGGTCCCTCTCTGACTGGCAACTCTCCAGCCACTCCTCCCCAAGCCTGTAGCGCTGTTGGGGGTTGTTGTGGCCCAAGGGCAGCCCCTGGCATTTGGCCTTGTGGAAACTCCTCCAGTTGGCCTCAGCCCATGGCTCCAGCCTGTCCAGGTCTCTCTGCAGAGCCTCCCTACCCTCGAGCACATCAACACTCCCACCCAACTGGGTGTCATCTGCAAACTGACTGAGGGTGCACTCGATCCCCTCGTCTAGATCATCAAGGAAGATGTTAAACAGGAGTGGCCCCAAAACCGAGCCCTGGGGGACACCACTCGTGACCGGCCGCCAACTGGATTTGACTCCGTTCACACACAACTCTTTGGGCCTGGACATCCAGACAGTTTTTTACCCAGCAAAGCGTGCGATCAAGCCTCAGGCAGCCAGTTTTGCCAGGAGAATGCTGTGGGAAACGCTGTCAAAGGCCTTACTGAAGTCAAGGGAGACAACATCCACAGCCTTTCCCTCATCCACTAAGCAGGTCACCCTGTCGTAGAAGGAGATCAGGTTTGTCAGGAAGGACCTGCCTTTCATAAACCCATGCTGACTGGGCCTGACCATCTGGTTGTCCCACATGTGTTGTGTGATGGTACTCAGGATGAGCTGATCCATCAGCTTCCCAGGCACCAAAGCCAAGCTGACAGGCCTGTAATTTCCCAGATTTCCAATCTGTCGGGACCTCCCCCATCAGCCAGGACTGCTGGTAAATGATGGAAAGTGGCTTGGCGAGCACCCCAGCCAGCTCCTTCAGCACCCTCGGGTGTATCCCGTCTGGTCCCACAGACTTGTGTGTGTCTGTGTGAAGCAGTAGATCACTGACTGTCTCCTCCTGGATTGCAGCGGGGTCGTTGCAGGAGGCTGGATTCCCTCAGTACAACTGGTCTTGTTATTAAAGACCGAGGCAAAGAAGGCATTAAGCACCTCAGCCTTCTCCTCATCACTTGTTACCATGTTTTCTCCGGCGTCCAGCAGGGGATGGAGGCTCTCCCTGGTCTTTCTTTTGTTGCTGACAAAAAAAAACCAACATTTCTTGTTGTCCTTGATTGCTGAAGCCAGATTAATTTCTAGTTGGGCTTTAGACCTCCTGATTTCCTCCCTGCATAGCTTCACAGCCTCTTTGTAATCATTGTGAGTGGCTAGCCCCTTCTCCAAAAGCTGTAAACACAGCTTTTCTCCCTGAGTTCCAGCCAAAGCTCCCTGTTCAGCCACGGTGGTCTACTCTGGCTTCATCTTCTCTTACAGCACCTGGAGACCGCCTGCTCCTGAGCCATTAAAACTTCCTTCTTAAAGTGTGACCAGCCTTCCTGGACCCCTATACCCAAGGGATCATTTCAAGCAGGTGCCCAAACAAGACAAAGTCAACCCTTTGGAATTCCAGGATGTCAGTTCTGCTTCCCCTTCTCCTGGCCTCTCTAATAGAGAACTCTGTTATTTCATGATCGCTGTGCCCTAGTCAGCCTCTAACCACCACATCATCCACCAGTCCTTCTCTGTTCACAAAGAGGAGATCCAGCAGGGCACCTTCTCTGTCGAGTTTCCCTTAACATTCTCACAGAAAAGCTCTTGATATATGGACTGGATAAGCAGACAGTGTGGTAGATTGAAAACTGCTTGAATGGCTGGACACAGACAATGCTGATAAGCAGCATTAAATCTAGTTTAAGGCCAGTAGCTAGCAGTGTACCCCAGAGATCTATAGTAGCTACAGTCCTGTTCAACATCTTCATTAATGATCTGTATGATCTGGCAGACTGTACCCTCAGCAAGTCTGCAGATGATACCAAACTGAGAAGAGTATGTGATATGCCAGAGATTTGTGCTGTCATGACAGAGGGACATCAAGTGACTAGAGAAATGGGCTGAATGCAGTTCAACAAAGAGAAGCACAAAGTTCTGCACCTGGAGAAGAACTACCCCATGCACCAGTATATGCTAGGGACCACGAAGCTGGAAAACAACTTCGCAGAAAAGGACCAAGGGATTCTGGCAGACACCAAGCTGAACATGAGTCAGCAATGTGCCCTGTCAGAAAAGAGGGCTAATGGTATCCTGGGCTGCATTAAACAAAGTGTTGCCAGAAGGTCAAGTTAGGTGATCCTTCCTTCCCCTTTATTCAGCACTGGAGAGGCCATATGTGGAGTACTGTGTCCAGTTCTGCGCTCCCCAGTACAAGGAAAACCTGGACGTACTGGACAGAGTACAGCAAAAGAGCACTAAGGTGGTGAAGGGATTAACTTATCTCTCCTATGAGGAAAGACTGAGAGAGCTCAGACTGTTCAACCTAGAGAAGAAAAGGCTCAGGGGTAACTCATCAATGTATATAAACACTGGAAGGGAGAGTGCAAAGAATATGGAATCAGTCTCTACAGTGGTGCCCAGCGACAGGACCAGAGACAATGATGTCTCGATCTAATATCAGAGAGGGTTCTTAAACAATCCCAAGAGTGAGATTAAAACACAAGAAAGGTCAGACGCCGTACAACTTTGTACGCTTTATTTCCCATAACAACTAACAGCAATAGGACAGAGAGAAGAAAAAAAAAAAATAATAATAATACTTATGCAAGCAAATGGTAGACATGTAGCAAGACTACCACCACCACGAATCCAGCAACGTCCTGTTGGTTTGGTCTTGGTGCAGGTGATTGGGTCTTCGCTCCAAGCTCCAAGCCCCACCAAAGTCCCAGCTCGAAGCGGTGATTTCAAAGAACCAGGAATAACCAAAATTAAGAAGATCAAGATCAAGATGATTAAGATTCCCAAGAGAGGAGTACGCAGTCCTTTTGTTGTCCCAGCCCCATGATTTGTCCAAAGAGTCCGGACATTTCCACGGAGCTCATTGTAATACATGTCACTCCATGTTCCTCCATGTGCTCATGTCCAGGTGTTGATGGTGGTTGTGCCAGTGGGGGGTCGACCTGCAGTGTCTTCAGCCTCCACATATCTTCCTCACCCTGATTTCCTCTCCACTCAGCTCATGTGCAAGTGCAGCTTGGTAGGCACTGCCAAGGATATTGTTGCTCAAGTTTTGGGCGGATATTGTGGTTTCTTCAGGGACAATTTGTCTCCTTCAAAGTGTACTCCTCCATGGTGACAGGATGCCAAGGCTAGGAAGTGGTAGTGGTGCAGCAGCAATGTTGAGACAAACACAGTCCAACACAGTCCCTTACAAATGGGCACAAACTGAAGCACTGGAGAAAACACTGGTTTTTGCTCTGAGGGTGACTGAGCACTGGCACAGCTTGCCCAGGGATGTTGTTGATTTTCCATCCTTGGAGACATTAAAAAACTGTCTGAATATGGTCCTGGGCTCTAGGTGGCCCTGCCTGAGCATGTAGGCTGGACCAGCTGACCTCCAGAGGTGTCTCCCAGACTCAACCATTCTGATTCTGTGCACTTCAAAACAGAGTTCATATTTAGAATATACATGATTCTTAAAATCATCTTGTTACAGTTCTACCATCTTATTTTCAGAACATGTAAATAACTAGGAAAAATACTTAAATACTATTTCCTTTGCAAACTCTCGAAAAGGAGAAAATAACTACTTGAAGGACATGGATTCATATATATCAGAATTTCTAAGTTGTCTAGAAAATTTGTCTAATAAAAACTGTTTTTATTAGTACTGAACTAGCCTGAAAGAGAAAATAGTTTTGTACACTTTTTGTGAAATCAATGATGAGTCTGTAAAAATATGTAATTTTACACATGAGCCTAAACCCTGTTAACATTCTGTTCTGGTTTCAGCCAGGATAGAGTTAACTTTCCTTGGGCTCTTCACAAGAGAATGCATATTTTCCATATTGAATGGAACCACAACTAAAATATCTTTCTTTATGTAAAGCTTTATATTTAAATAATGGTATAAATATACACCTTTTAGAAAACCATCTCAGAATATTTATGTAATTAGAATAACAAATATTTATTTCAACTTGCTCACTACAGTAAGGACAGTTATAATTGGTCTTCTATTTTACTTTCCTACTGTTTTCGTTAGCTTTAACAATGTAATAATGTATTCACTTCGATGAACACTTAAAATGTCTTAGTGTTTTCCAAATTTAAAACAACAAAAGAGTGTTCTGTAGTTTATGAGCTCTTAAGCCTACCCTCGGGTAACTTGAAAGACTCCAAATGTACTTTCCAGAAATTTTGTTGTTGAGAGCTGCTAAGCTCTGACTAATTCTCCTAGTGTGCTTTGAAAAATGTTTAAAATCTTGGTATCACATAATGACATAAATCAATGGAACAATAATTCATAGTTTAGGTTCACAAATCAGTAAATATTTTAAAATTTTGTATCCCATAAAATCACACAAAGATTTCATGTCATTACTTGGAGCAAAATGTCCATAAGAAATGGTATCAATACAGTGTTTTTGAAACTATTCGCAACTTTAGTATCCTTAAAATTAAGACTGATGTAACTTAACAAAAAAGAATGAAAACTGACAATATGGAAAATATTACAGAAGCTGGTAACTCCCAACTCAATCATTTCAATAGAAATAATGTGTTTTTTGCCAAACTGAGTTTCTGCAGCATTTAATTCCTTGACAGGAGGAAAAATCTGACTTCCTCCCTATTCCTGATATTCAATAGGCCAAGCCATACTAGCTGTTTGCTCAAGTCACCAGACATCACGGCCCCTAGTAGACAAGTGTGTGATTGTTCAACTGCTTATTTTGAAATAGACAACTAGCTATTTTCAAACTGAGAAGCACTTTAGCATATAATATTGCCACTATTGGCCAGACAGTTGTCTTGAATCAAAGTTGGTACCTTATCCCGTAAGTGGCCACCAATCTACATGGTCTAATCCCATTTCCACTAGACCTAATTTAAAGAGGTATGTATGAAGAAAAATCTTTGTACAGATGGAAGTGATCTAACGATTCAATACATTTACAAATCCAGTCAAATAAAATGAGTTCCAGTGATTAATTATTTCAGAACACAAGCATGCAAGCATTGCAACAAAGCTAGCATGTTTGGTTTAAACCATGACAACTGAATAGAGATTAATTCAGAAGTTACTATAATGGTTTGATGACGTTGGGCAAGCTAGTCGTGCCAGTGGTTTTATCTCATTCTAATCCTGGAATTCAGTTTAAGGGGGAAAGGCTTTGTCAAGATACTGCAACTTGCAAGACTAGGACATGATGAAAATGGCATGCTTATTCCATGGTTTTGTTTATTCATTTTTTCCCATACACAATAATGTAATTTTTTTAAAAGTTAAAAACGATACTCAAATACCAGTATCTGTCATTTTTTTTTTTTTTTTTTTTTTTTTTTTTTTTTTTTTTTCCCCAGCTCATACTGCTTCACCGTATGGCAGCAGGCTTTTAACTAATAAGCTGGCACTTAGAGAAGAAAGGGAAGAATATTGTTTATGGTTAACTTTAAATCACAAGTACAGTTCCAGATGAAAGAAGTGTGTTCAAGTGCCAGCAAGGCACAGCACATTTAATTATATTACTTGCCATCCCAACAGTACAAACCAGGACTGATTATTCAGTTTTGACACATTTTAAACTATGTTCTTTTCCCTCATATCCATGAAATTTCATTAGTATCAAAGTGATGAAAGCTTATTAGGCTTCACTAAAAATCTCTAGGTAATGTTTTATCATGACAGATCAGGGCCTGGGTGCCCCAGGGAAAGGAATTTTATCAAAGCATTTAGATGAAACCGGTTTTGACAAGCTTGTTTACATGAAAGTAATCTATTGTTTGCTTCAATTGGTAATTCTGCTTATGTTAGGGAGTTAGGAGAGATAGAATTACTTTGTGGATGTGATTATTACTTCTAAATGCCACCTCAGTTTGGGAAGGTCAGGCTGGCACAGAGGGTCAGGCTAAGACAAAGAGACTACAAGCCAATTTAATTTTCAGGACTTCTTACCTGAAGCTCTACATTAATCTTTAGAGCTGGTCATATATCTAATTGTGCAAACCAAATGATGTTAGACAAGTTAATTAGAACATCCTCTGGCAGTTGCTTTGGATACAAGTAAATGAGTAATGCAAAATACTTCTGAACATGCAAGGGTGGGTAAGATTTGGAAAAAATAGAGTAAGATTGCAGAAATCAAGGGTGGAGTTTAACTCCAAATTGTATACTGCTAGACATTAAACTGTCTAGATGTGGTGTCTATTGTTTATGACTTTTAACTGCTAGAATACTCAAAACCCAAACCAGAATTCTTTGGTCTCATCATAGGGAATCTCATGCCACTTGACATTCATTAGGGTAAATCACCTGACTGTTAAGTGGTGAACCAGAAAGACACTAGTGTCCCTTAAGATCTGTGTCAGACTCCTCAGTGTTATGAGAGTGCTTCAGATAGCTATCCACTAGACATATTTTTAATCAGTTATGTAAAAACCCTGTTCAATATGTTTGATGGAATCTGGAGTGTGTTTAATTGTTTACATTCCACTGCCAGTGATACTATTTTATTCCTTAATTTAAAAACAAAACAAAAAAAAAACCCCAAAACAAAACAAAACAACCCCCCCAAAAACCCAACAAAAAACAAAACAAAATATTATATGTTTTTCATCTGTAGCAAAGTTGATATGCTGATATAAAAGCCTCTCTTCAGAAAACTCAATAGGTCAGTGTTAGAAATAGAAATCCAGGTCATAGTCAGTGTATTATATATCCCTAAATTTTGTCTTTTGTCCTCACAACATATTAATCATCTTCTATTTGTGGAGATGACATCTAATGGAAATGTCCACAACTTCCTCATCTGCGCACCCCCAATCTATGGGCAATGTAACACATATAAAAGTAATTCCAGTGAAAATTTATTTGTTGAGTAATCTCTTTTGTCACTCATAAATTACTACCAGAAGACTTCGATTTTATATTTGAAATAGTAGAGTGGTTTATAGTTACTGTTTTTTCTATTTCTGTAAAAGCAAGTGAAGTTTTGCAGCTTTTGTGTTTCACAGAAACCGAAATAAAACATTTGTAAAGACAAGTGTAGACAGATAAATAGTAATATTGGCTGTGAGCTGCAACATCTGCTTTATGATGTTTACTGCCACAAGTTAGGGATTTCCAGATGGAAACAATATTGTCATTCATTAATTTTCTAGGGAAAACAGTTTGTATGCTCTTAAAAAGAAGATAGGCGCTTCAGTGGCTGCATAAAGAAAACTCCACAGTTTGGTTAAATAAAACAGATACACTACTGGACGGAAGCAAAATCAGCAGCTTCGTTATTGTCTTTTGTAGAGAAAATAATGGAACAACAATGCATGCCCAAAGTACCACACTGCTTCAGAGAAATATGTTGGTATAAAAGCTAGAGCAATACCAGTGAATCAAGACTATGTTTTAAAATATATTTCAATCATCAATTTATTAGACCTTATTAACAAAGCTGAATGAATAACTGCTTAACTTAACTTAAAGCTTGCTCTCTATCTAAGCTAGTGAGGCACTGTTTTTTACCAAAACAAACATAACAGACATGGTAAATGGAAACTTATGAATAATGGTAATTATGTTGATTTTTATTTTTAGGTTAAGCAAATATGGATTACCTTCATTCTACAGAGGAATTTGTCTGTTGCTTCCTGTGGTTTAGTTTTCCTTGAGAACATGGGTCTATCTGTTGCACGGATTCATGAAGTACCACACAGAAGAAAAAATGAAAATGTTACCGCTTAAATTATTTCTGTAGAAATATTTTTTTTTTCCCTTTTGTAAACCTTCCAGTAGGCTTTCCACAAATTTCCAAAGACACCCATCAGAGAGAAAAAAAGAAAAGACAAAGAATCCTGCTTAATTTCAAATAAATTAATATTCAGGAAATGAACCCAATTTTCCAAATATGTAGTTCTGAAAGTGTTGTATTTCTTCCTTAATTTTCTTGGAAAGGTTTATGTACACTTGCAGAAACACAAATCATAGAATCAGAACGATTTGGATTGGAAGGGACCTTAAAGATCATCTAGTTCTAACTCCCCTGCCATGGGCAGGGACACCTTCCACTAGCCCAGGTTGCTCCAAGCCCCGTCCAGCCTGGCCTTGAACACTGCCAGGGAGGGGGCAGCCACAGGTTCTATGGGCAACCTGTTCCAGTGTCTCACCACCCTCAAAGTGAAGAATCTCTTTCTTATATCTAATCTAAATCTAACCTCTTTCAGTTTGAAACTGTTACCCCTTGTCCTCACTGCACTCCCTGATAAAGAATCCCTCCCCATCTTTCCTGTAGGCCCCCTTTGAATACTGGAAGGCCACTATAAAGTCTCCCTAGAGCCTTTCCTTCTGCAGGGTGAACAACCCCAACTCCTTAGCCTGTCCTCAAAAAGGAGGTGCTCCAGCCCCGTGATCGTCTTTGTGGACCTCCTTTGGACTCACTCCAACAGGTTTATGTCCTTCTTATGTTGAGGGCCCAGACCCAAATGCAGCACTCTAGGTGGGGTCTCATGAGAGCGGAGAACAGGGGGAGATTCAACCTCCCTCAACCTGCTTGCCACAATTCTCTTGATGCAGCCCAGGATATGGTTGGCTTTCTGGGCTGCAAACACACATTTCTGGCTCATATTCAGTTTTCCATCCACTACTGCCCCCAATTCCTTCTCCACAGGGCTGCTGTCAATCCACTCATCACCCATCCTGTATTTCTGCATGGGATTCCCTTGATCCAGGTGCAGGACCTTGCACATGACCTTGTTGAAATTCAAGAGGTTTGCACAGGCCCACCTGATATCTAATAACCTCAAAAGGTGAGCAGTGATTCTAACTGAAAGACCATTGCACATTGAGGAGTAAGTGATCCACCCAACAGTTGATCCACCTAACCATTAATTTATGTCCAGGCCTGTGCTTTGTCCTTGGCCACTGGATAAACTTATCCAGCTAATTGTAACAGATGGACCTGCAGTCAGCACCCACTTGGCAATGAAATAAGGTCACCTACATGTCCTTCTCTTTACATTAAGGTAAAGCAGCATGTTCTCATGTGAACATACTTGTAGAAATGATGAATAGAGTTGTTTTCTTCTAAGAGTATGCAATCAAAACTCTGAAGACCAAAAATTCAGGGATCCTCTTCTTGGACAGGCTCTGTGCTTTACCCAAATTGGAGGTCCGTCCAATGCAGCATAACAAATAAGCTTATGGTAGGGATGTAAGGTAATCTATAGGTTTTTTTTTGTTTGTTTGTTGTTGGTTTTTTTTTTTTTTTTAATTTTCATGTTATCTCTAATAAATGGTATTATAAGCATTACCTTATGCTTTTTGAGTGTTTTTTTTTTTTTGTTTTTTTGGTTTTTTTTTTTCCCTCTCCTTGGGACTATAAGAAACACTTGCACAGGTGCATTAAATAATCCAATTTAGATCAATATTTTAGTAGATCATAGAACTTTATTTTGGATATTCTTATGAATACATGGGTGGTGGTGGCGTTCATTTTCTTCTAAATCCTTAAATTTTGGTATTCAGTACTCATTTTCAAGGTAAATACATAGGAAAAGTTTAATGACTCTGAAAGCATGGAACTTCAAATAATAAAATACCAATACTTTGTTTTGTCTGTAAACACTTCTGAATATTAATCTAATAATCAAAACTAAGAGTTTTCGTTATTTAATATTCAAATTACATGAGAAAATGTTGTGATTTGAGCTCAGATGGTAACTGAACACCACACAGACACTCACCCATGGCTTCTCCCTCAGGAGAAAAAGCAAAAGGCTCAGAAATCGAGATAAAGACAGAGAGGGATGATTGTCCCATTATGGTCATCGACAAAAGACAGAGTCACTAGGGGAATTCAAAAGAACATAAATTTAATTCAGACAACAACAACATTAAGGGATGGAGTAAGATAATGAAAAGCATTACCACATCTTAAAAACACCTTCCCTGTGCCCCTCTTTTCTTCCCAGGCTCAGCTTTGCTCCTGGTTTCTCTACCTCCTTCCTCTCAGCAGTTCAGAGGCAGGGAATGGGGGGTGCAGTCAGTTCTGCTGCTTCTTCCTGGCAGGGGGGAACTCCTCACATTCTTCTCCTGCTCCAGATTGGTTCCCCACTCATGGGAGACAGTAGTCCAAGAATTTTCTATGATGTGAGTCCTTTGCACAGTCCACAGCATTTCCCAAGTTTCTCCAGCATGCGTCCCCACCACGTGCTGCAGTCTTTCCAGCACCGAAGTACAACAGCAGGGGCTTCTTCCCACAGAGTACCAGTCTTCTTCAGGAGAAGCTGGGGGGCTCCTCCACAGGCTGCAGGTGGGCATCTGCTCCACTGTGGACCAACATGAGCTGCAGTGTGGGATGACTCTGCCCTCTCACCAAGGACTGCAGGGGGTATCTCTGCATCAGTGCACCTCCTCTGCTTCCTCCTCCTTTCTTCCACTGACCTTGGTGTTCGCATAGGTGTCCTCTTCACAAATCCTCCTCTCCTGGTTCAGCTAGGATAGGGTTAAGTTTCCCCAGCAATGGGGAGGGATCTCCAGCCGGGTTATTCATACCATGCTGACATCAGGTCTGGGCGCCCAAGTGTAGGAAGAGCAGGGACGGCTTTTGTTCGTTGTTGCTCCCCTTTACTGCTGTATCCTTGTGGTATATCTCTGCATATCTCTTGCCCTCTTCATTGTTATTACTGTTTATTCTTGTTGTTATTGCTATTGTTGTTCAGTTTATTATTTGTTACACTGTTGTATTAATTTTTTCCTTATCTCAGCCCTGGGGTTTGTATCTCACTCTCTGCCCTGTCCAGTCCAAGGGTGGGGGACGGACAACGGCGGCGTGGTCTCGGGTCCTGGCAGAGCCTAAACCACCACACTCCTCACAACTCCAACACCTGCTCTCAGGCTCCCCTTCTTAAATACATTATCACAGAGGCACAGATGATTGGCTCGGCCTTGGCCAGAGGTGGGCCCAACTTGGATCCAGGGGAGCTTCCAGAAGCTTCTCATAGGGGCCACAGCTGTAGACCCCTCCTCCACTACCAGAAACTCCACCACACACACAAACCCAACACAGAAAAACATGAAGTTGTTTGCTTCCGTATTGACTTATCTACCTGTATTTCATAACCCTAAATGTTTAAAAGCACAAATGCTGTTTACATACTTTGAATCACATTTAAAATAACATCTGAGAGTGATTTTACTTCTTGAATCTTAACGCCAGCTTGGAATCAGTAGGATTTAAATGCATATTTAAATATATTTTTATGGTGCTAAAAAGCACATAGATTAATTATTTTACTTCCATTTGAAAGAAACCAAAGGCCCATGAGACAAGATCTTTGAAATTTTCCCAAGTCTTTTTTAATAACCTTTCTGGTTACATGCAGTTCATTAATTTTACAACCTTGAATATTGTAGAAAATATTTCTTTCATTACAGTTAGTTCTAAATAAAGCATAAGGACAAGTTATATTAGCAACTGAGACTTCATCATTAGTGACTTCCATTTACATTTTGAATGCTACCTTTTTTCCATTGTGATATGTTTTATGATTACAATGCATGATTGTTCGGGTTTCTTGTTTGCCTTAGCAGTGAAAAAAGATTAAAGTACCAACCATTAAAACTAATACTGAAGATATAAATACCTGAAATTAAGAAATTTAACTCTCAAGTCTGCTAAAGGAGGGAGGAAAGTCAGTTACATATTTATGTCTTTATGAAGAGATATCTCACAATATTTTAATGTCCCTTCCACACACTTCTTTAATGAGACATATGGTATGATTTCATGTCATATAAAAAGCAGAGCTACTGTAGCTTGTGTAAGCCAGCTGTTGGTTTTCCTGACAGCTTGCACAAAGCCTACAAAGATGAACTTTTTTTTTTTTTTTTTATTTTTTTATTTCACCACAAAGTTGGGTTTCTAAGATTGGAACGTTTTAACAGCTGATGCAAAGAAATAGAGCAGTTACTATGTATTCCAGAATGTTTCATTTCAATATATCCTTTTTATTAGAAAATCATTTAGTTTGTGTCCTATATTTAAATAAACTTAATAAATATACTGGTTCATTTATAATTAGGAGGAGTTCATCATGCAATCAATATGAAGCAAATGACCAAGATAAACATTTAGGGATTATATAAAATTAAATTACATTAAGTATTTTTATTATTAAAGAACTCGGACCACACAAACAGACAGAAACTGTGTCCTCCAAGGACAATAGTGTGTAGTGGAGATGTCATATGAATGTTTTGAAAAAGGGTGACCATATGTGAAATAATAATAACAACAGTATTATACATTCTAAAGACTTACTGATCTGCAGTTCTTTACATGGTATGACATAGAAATGTTCTTAATAGAAAAGATTGTACTTGTGTACTCTTTAAGTTTGGCAGGTAAGGGACTGTACCTGCCAATGTATTTGCTGTATATGATTTGCCAGGTAGTTTTCCGGCACTCTGACCAACTGTGTACACTTCATTGATCTCTTTTAGCCTTCAAAACTGGGTGGTCCCATCCCACTGCTAGTTGTAAACTGTCTGTGGCCAATAATTTATCATACTGTTTGCAGGAGTTGTTTGGGTGTGGCCCAAAATTGTTAGTGCGTATGATTTGAACAGTTTTGCAGTATAAATACCCAAACTCCATGGACAGGAAATGTTGTTTTGCAATATTTAGTTTAGAAGGATTCCTTTTTCCAGATGAAAACCTGTATTTGCCTTATAGTAACACTGCTCCCACACTTATGATCCTGTAACTCTTCACTCAGTAGAAGGGGTTTATTCACGCCTTTCTCAAAGGCTTTTTCAGTAAATTCATCACATCCAATTTTTTCAATTCTGTATTGGAGATACCTACACTTAGGCTTTTCTGCTAGTCAACAGGAAAAAATAGACCATGAGATCATCTGACTTATTTTAGTCTACTTTAAAACTGAAGATTAAATGTGCCCTAAAAATACCTCTTTGTTCTCTTCTGACTCTAAATAAAGACTAGATATTGAACTCAAAATCAGATATCTACATTACAGACATTTAGACCAAGTCCTCTCCTAGACACATGGAAGATTTTTGAAAAAAAAAACCCAAACACTCAGACATCCTTCTCCCCCACCATTCTTCTAGGATTAATAAATCCATGTTAAATATCTTGCTTTTTTTTTTTTTTTTTTTTTTTTTTGCTTTGCTGCTTTTTTTTTTTCTTTTTTTCTTTTTTTCTTTGAATTCCTGCTTTCAGCTGCCCTAAAATGAAAATATATATTTACATTAGTCAGGAATATTCATAAACATAGTGACATTTCATTATTGTGACATTTCTCTATTTTAGCACAATCTTGCTCTGATATAAATATACATTATACTATATACTACACTATTTACTTAGCTTCTCGTGTATAAATATACATTCTATTGGAAGATTCAGTTTCTGAGAGATTATATCTTTGACAAGTTTGGTGCACTAAGGTTATGGAATTCACCTCACAATGAAAATAGAGAAAAAAAAAAGACTTCACACAGCAGACAAACAACCCTAGTTTAATCTTTTTACTAATTATTAGTGACTATTTAATTTACTTTTCTAAGTTAATATGGGTCTTGTTCACTAGTTTAACTGCAAATTTTCAATTAGATTTTATAATGTAGTATAAATATTTGAATAAACAAAAGTTAAACCATCAGAAATAGTAATGTAGTATATTGGACATACTCTAGAACAAAAATTTTCTTTGTATTTTCAGATCCATAAAAATACATACTTGGTTACCTTGAGTGTAACATGTTTTTAGCTGAATTTATTTACTCACTTTGAAGGCATAGGTCCTGATTTCTTCAGATTCCAAGTTAATATTTAAGATTTATCCTGACTAATAAAACATATTGCCTCCTGTCAGTCATCTTCAACATATAAGAAGGCTCAGCAAATTGAGGAGACAGAAGTAAACCAATTATTTGCAAATATAAGCAGTGTCAAGTAGTCTTGTCCAAAAATATCTGAAAGAGCATATATGGATTAACAGGTAGCACACAGAAGCTGAAAGTCTTTCAAAACATTTCAATATCTGAAAAGCTCAAGTGTAAACATGATAACATTAAGGAAGCTTTTCAAACATTAATAAAGGAAGAATAATAAATGCCTTAAATATTTCTGCTAATAGTTCAAAATATTCTGATTTCTGTCAGAAGTTTTTCTCTCCCTTTTAGTCTTACTGAGAAATTGTAAAATTCATATTAAAATTTTATTAAATGTAATTGAAAATCAAATAGGGAAATTAAAAAAAAATAGTTTTCAAAAGCACAAAGCTTACTGAGTACAAGACCATCCATTTTTGACAGATTGTATTGTGAAACAGGTAGAACTGTTATTTATAGCATTAAAAAAATCTTGAAATATATATTTTTTTTTTTTTTTTTTTTTTTTTTTTCCTGCAAACAATAAAAGTATAGACTTATGAACTCCAAATCAAGTGTGGAAAGATTTTACATGTATGACAACCTTTGATTTAAAAGTCGGATTGAGCAACTGCATTGACAGATGAACTTTTCCTGTGAGAAATTTCAATAATTAGGCTACAAAAATAACTTCTGAAGAGGCTTTACGTATATAAATAGTATTCAACAGGATGAGAGTCACAGGAATTATGACTTTGAGTCTATGCATGCACCCACTGGGAATTATTAAACAATCATTGACTGAGATTTGTTGTTGGTAGTTTCTTGAAGAAAACCTAGACTAATAACATTCCAAATATGAAGTAATAAAAGGGAAAAAAAATCATAAAGCAGATTCACATTTGCTTCCTACTTAATATCAGATTTTAAGTATATAGGATTATGGTAAGCAACAAAACATAAAATATATTTGAGTATTTTAATATGCATTATCTATCATTTTACATGAAAAGTAAATGCAAGGTACAAAAATATACAAAAATAAGGAGCATGTTAACAAAAAGAAGTCTGATACTACTTTCACACAAACATAGCATTGTTAAGAATTTTTTAAAAAATCCATTCTTGTCCATCATAAAGACAGACTAGTACTTAAAAACTTGCATTTTTACTCTGTAATGGAATGGAATTTCAATAGAATTTCTTCCAGTGAAATTTCACCAACAATTTGTTGTCTTTGCAGCTCATTTATGCACACTCTTGGATTTCAAATCTGCATATTTAAACACTTGCACTGTTTTTCTGGTAGGTTTGTTTTTGTTTTGTTTTGTTTTGTTTTTTCCAAAATGACATTGACATTAAGACCATCTGTCAAGTTATGAAGAGAATTACACTTTAGTTGAGAATAATATTGTTGGTAATATATGTATATACCATTTATTCAATAAAAGTAGAAAAAATATTTTGCATTTAAAAACAATAGCTATCTATTATTTAGAAGGTTCTATGGCTTAATTTTATTTTCTGGGATTTTGTTGGTTTTGTTTTTGTTGTTGGGTCATTTTTTTCATATGTCTCAGAACATAAATTATCTGAAGAAGTAATAACTTGAATGTCATGTCTCTTCCATATTTCACTATCTAAATATTAATTATTAATATTTCAGAGATGTTACACAATGACAAAGATCTTTACTTAATGCAGATCAAAGTAATTTTGTCAGCTTGAATAAAACACATCAAAATTAACATTTTGAGGTCTAATTCATCTATAAATTATAATTACTTTTCTATTTAAATAATTAAATTATAACATTTTATTTTAATATTAAATATCTGTGCTTCTTTTATAATCTACTAATATCTGAGCTTCTATGAAATAAACTTTTAAAATTCCCTAAAACCCGGGATATTTAGACAATTGCATAACTGCTGTTATATAGCAGCAACAAAAAAGGAATCACATGACATATATACGTTAAGAACAGAGACAATTTGTAACTAAAAGCAAATGGTAATTAATGCTATTAATGTAATTGTGTTCTTTATTCAGCTATATGATCTGATCTAGTGACTTCCAGAGATGAAAGGATTTTTCTTTAAGAAACAAGTTGAATAACACATCCATACGTCTATACTAGTGCATGCTGGCTCCATCTGACAATGTTCTCAGGCTTCTTAAAAATAAAGAGAAAAATTGCAAGCAAGGCATGGAATGAGAATGTGGCAAGCATGTGTTTTTGGACCAGAATGCTTGGAAAGATACCCAGGTTTAGTAACATCTATAGAGAATCATACCTTGAGGAAATACATTACATGAAGCAATGTTCAATAGGCATTTTCTGAATGATAGAATATCAATCATGAAAAATAATTTGATTCCACGAATAAAAGAATCATGTCTCAACAATATTCTTACTTGACTTTGAACTTCAGAACTATACATTGAAAATTATATCTATAGTAGATCCAGATATTTTATGGCATTAGCTAAGTGTTTCAAAAAACACTTGGTGATTTGTCACAGGTACATATCAAACACAGACAATTTTCTGCTAAGATTAGATTGAAACTAGAGCTATAAAGACATACACATACAACAACAACAACAATATTGGTACTGTATAGCCTACTCCTCAGTATATTATATTAACAAAACATTTAAATTCTAGCTCATACTTGCAAAAGTGTATAAGATTCAGAACTGAGATTCTTTACTCCTCTATATATGTTTTAGAAATCCACACATTAGTTAGTGCTCTTAAAAAAAAAAAAAAAAAAAAAAAAAAAAAAAAAAAAAAAAAAAAAAAAAAAAAAAGAGTAATTAAATACTTGTACTTATAGAAGAATCTCAAGGCACTGTGATTCACATGGTCTGTGAGACCATGGTAATCTGAAGATACCCTAGGACATATGCTTTCTTATCAGTATCATCATTTCAAGATTTATTGGCTTGGGCATTTTAGAAGTTAGAAAACAGTTTGGTCCTCTGAACAGCAGTTTGATTTGAACTGAAACAACATTATAAGAACATTTTATGAATCCAAACCCCCTCTTTTTCTATTTTCCTCAGTTCTGATTAACTGACTGGTAATATAAGACCAATTTTTAAAACCAAGTAGACAATGTTATAAAAAGAATTTCAAGATTAACTATTTTTGCTTCATCCTTTTGCCACAGAACACAGGATATATCTGGATTTAACTTTCAGCCTTTTCTTAGATCCCCATATTTATGAGAATCAGGAACAGGTTCAGAAATCTGTTCCAAGGACTGGGATGGGGACAGTTCTGAGGGTCAGGAATGTACTCAGTTTGCTTTCTTCTGTTCAGAGGTGGTAGTTAGGACTGAATGTAGAGAAACTTGGAACTGGGATGAAAATGGGTTTCAAACAGGGCCTGAGAGGAAAAAGAAGTAAGCTTTTTTAAAAAAATAATATCTTTGTGGCAGGTACTTTGAAAGTGTCTATTGTCTTCTGAGCCAGAAATCAGCATAGTGTTCAATGTTCAAACCTGTTCTCAAGCAAGATAAACCTGTTCTCAAGCATCCTGCTAGCAATGAAGTGCACACTTACGTTGCACACTTACTAAATATAACTAATAACTTTAAATTGGAGCTGTGGGGGGTGTGGGGTAGGGGAGAACTTAGT
>NW_020799091.1:51710853-51738664 GCF_003259725.1 Athene cunicularia | reverse complement strand
GGGGGCGGGGGGGGGCAGCTGTCTTTGGACAAAACCAGAGGATCTGATCTCGATATACAGTGTAGCTGTATATGCATCCAAATGTATCTAAAGTTACCCAAAACACCTGTAATGACAATACCTATGGAGTTGTTTTGGTTACTGTAATCTAAATATCTATTAGGCAAAAGTATGCCAAATAAATCACAATAAAATGAAATAAAAAGGTAATAACCCACTTTTATTGCAGAAGGGAAAAAAAAATCTCAGTAGTTAAATGAATGGTTTAGCTATTAGAGAAGTAGGGATATCTGTCACAAGTGAAAAATTTAGGTTATAATCTGTAGGAATCCAACATGTCAAGCAAGTCTAATATCCATATCACCATTCAGTAGGCATTTAGTTAACTGCAAAAAATTATTTCTCAGCCTGAAGTTCATGAAGAAAAACTGCATATTCCCCATGGAACAGATATTTAGGATACCAAACATATGGACAATTAAGACAGCTTGGATGCACAGACCCGCATCAAAACACACACTACTGAAATAAGTGAAGAAAAAATAGCATTGGAAGAGTCAAATGAAAAGTTAATGATGTTTGTGCTGAATTAGTCAAATGTTACTTATAAATGAGGGATTCTTGCCAGCAAAAAACTTCCTTGTACATGTACATCCTGGCTTTGGCTGAGATAGATTGAGTTAATTTTCTTCCTAGTAGTTGGTGCAATACTGTGTTTTGGATTAGTGTGAGAATAATGTTAACACAGTGATGTGTTGGTTGTTGACATGTAGTGTAAGTTAAGGATTTTTCAGTTTCCCATGCTTTGCCAATGTGCACGTGTAGAAGAAGCTGGATGGGACCATGGCCAGGACAGATGACCCAAACTAGACAAAAGGATATTCTATGCTATAGAACATCATGCTCAGTGTATAAAATGGGGGAAGTTGTCTGGATTGCTGCCTGGGCATTGGTCGGTAGGCGATGAGCAATAGTACTGTGCATCATTTGTCTTTTCTTGGGTTTTGCTTCTCTCTCTTTTTGTTGTGTTTTTTCTTTATTATTATCATAGTTATTATTAACCGGTTTTCTATTTTATTTATATTTTTATGTAATTTTACCTATTAAACTGGTCCTATCTCAACCCATGAGTTTTACTTTTTTTTTTTTTTCAAATTCTAACCCCCATTCCACTGGAGGGGTGTAAGCAAGCATCTGAGTGGTGTTTATTTGCTGACTAGAGTTAAACATGACAATGTCCCATTGGCTAGAGCCATAAACTCAACATCCAGCACTTGACACTGATATCTACACCTACACTGTAGGTGATTACTCTTTGTAAATGAACTGAGGTGATAGTTCTGCAGATGTCGACATATTACAGCTGAATTAATATATCTTCTTCTTTAAATTGTTAGTAGTTACACAGTGTGAATTTATTTTTTTCCCCCAAGAAAATTAAGAAAAAGATCATGTGATAAACATATATTTAATTAGCCTTAAACAGACTAATGTAGTAATTCCAGTTGTATCAAGGTATTTTCCTGCTTGTGAGTCTTATTTTTATATGTCACTCACAGTGTTCCATGTGTTGTTTTAAAATGTTTCCCACCATGGCTACATTTAACAAAAAAAACCTAATATATATTCGTGCAAATTCAAATTCCCTCCCTTCTGTGTTCCATCTTTAAAATTCTAAAATGCCAAGTGACTTTTTTATCAGCTAAGGTGTGTAAAAAGTGCTATAAGAATCCTGGTATTCCTGATGAATGTGCTGAAAGTCCAATAAGTTAAGCATTTTATATGATTTTAACCTCTATTGGTGAAATATTTTGCATGACACTGAACTGTAACATGCATTTACATAACTTTTTCTTCTTGCTGAACCTCATAGAATGAAGTTCAGGCTGATCCTCAGAAAAACAAGCAAACAAACAAAAAAACCCAACCAACCAACAAACAAGCAAACAGAAAAACTCAGAACCGACAACTCTAAAATATCATATTTACTGGCAGTACTATGTCAAGGGAAGAAGAAATAATATCAAGAAATAACAGCTTTATCTCAAGAGCCATATTTGCACATTGGTCACCATAAACCAGCTCTCTATTGTCTATCTAACCCCCATTTTTCCACAACCACCTGAGATCTTTCTGCTGCATACTATGTAATCAGGAATACCATGCACTATGGTGATTTATTTCCCTTGGCGTTGAAGAACAAATCAGCAGATATGACAAAAGCTGTAACTTTTTTAGTATTATATAAATTTGCTATCATATATCATTGCCTCCTGTTCTTGCAAAATGCCATTATACCTTTTTCCAATCTCATACTGTAAAAACGTTAGCTAGCTACGAAGGATGCTAATATGAAGGATGGCGTCAGTCAATCTGATTTGTATGTCACTTACACATTTGGGTCTTCATCCAAATAGAGCGTTTAGGATTTTTTTTTCCATTTACATAAGAGCTGTGGTGTGGTCTGAACAGAAACTGATTTGAATAATCGGTGAAAACTGCAGAAGGCACCATAGTGCATATTGGCTTATAAGGGCTGTTGTAGTGTTAAATGTTTTAGTGTTAAATGTTTACAATATAGGTAAACAGTATTTCTGAGGTCTCCAGAAGAACATGTTGTTTGTTCTGTTAGCAGTATTTCAGAGGCATCAAGCTCTGTTCACTGACTGTTTAAGTCATTTAGGATTTAGGACTAAGACATTAGGACTCACTTGACACCTGTAATTCAAATCCCACAAACTAGGAAGTCTGGATCTTTTTCCAGGCGACCTAGTGTGACAAGTTCTGAACAGTGAAGGACTTTAAGACCTTTGCCACAGAGAAATAGTATAAAATGGGATATTCTTTTTTTTTTTATTATTATTTTTAATAAGTGCTATGGCAGCAACAGAAATAGCTTCTACCTAGATCTGCTCTTGTCTGTCAGATACAGTTGTTCTGAGGTTGCCATTAAATTATTAGTTAAACTCTTGTCAGTTTTGAAAATAAATATCACAAGTAGCTATATTTAAAGAGAAGGATAAGAGTTCATATGATTTCCCCTTAAAATTTTGCTGTAGTTCAAAGCACAGCAAATTGTAGCTTCTTTTGCATACTTATATGCTAAACTATGTTTTTTCAATCTTTAAGATTTGCTGTAATACTTCTACCAAAACTCTGTGTATACTTGGGATGAATAACAGATCTAGGAACACTAGATGGTGTTTTAAAAGCTAGGGATGTAGCATTAATACATATAGCTTTCATTTATCTTCAAGAACTTATGCTCAATGTTATATTGACAGTTATTGAAAGTTTGCTTTTTGGTAGCACAGAAAAAAAATACCACAAAGAAGGTAATGTTCTAGTTTTGTTCTAGTACATTAAACTTTGTGTGAAGTTACTGTGATAGAACAGTAAATGGAAATCAAGATAATTTGACTTCTTTTATATCAGATATACATATAAAGGATGATGCGTCTTAGATTTTAAATGTCATTGGTTTTCGTCGGCCACATTTTGAGAGTTGTTGGATCCCTGGTATTGCCTGTAGTGAGATTCTGATGTTCTAGATTTGGGCATATAACTCCAAATGTTCACCAACTGCCTCACTATATAGTAATGAAGGAGAAAAATATCCTGAACTTCTTGAATGTTCCTCCCCAGCTGCTTGTGGTGGTTTGTATTCAACTGGCAGCCAGAAAGCACGTGGCCAGCCCTTCACCTCTCCCTCCCACCTCTGGTAAGATAGGGGAGGGACAAAAGAAGAGAATTTGTGGGTTGAATAAAAAGAAATAATTTACTAAATATAACAAGAGAACAACAGCAACAATAGTGAGTTCAGAAAGAAAATGGGTAAGAACCAGAAAATAACTGTTATAAATTTATTGAAATAAGAACAAGCAAAACAAAAAAAGGTTTGGTACGCTGGGGGGCAGGGGGGGTTCCGCTCTGCACTGATAGACCTATGTCACCGATAATGATGATGATGATGATGATGACGATCAACACAACTTGTGTAAACAAACCCTTCACCCTTTATAGTCTTTTAAGACGGGTGTGTTTTAGTCAGCACAAGCGTAGTGGAGTTTCTCGAATTTTCTTAGCTTTTCTGGTGTTGTTGAGGAGGTGTTTGTTACGTCCCGCTCCAGCGAGGGGGACAAGTGACTCAGATTCGCAAATCCCCAATTGGAGCGGACAACAAGTCTCCAAATTCAAGCATTTATTAACTACCTACAATGTACTAATTGAACACATGATAATTGGCTAAGTACAGAGCAAGCTGTGGCAAGTAATATAATATGCTTTACATTTCTTAACAGAAAAAAGGAAAAGAGGGAGATAGAGGGAATGGGGGAGTACAGATCACCGGTCTGGGTTCCTGTGCTGTTCCTGCCGGCGAGGATTCCAGGAGGCAGCTATCTTCTTCGCTGGCATCCGTTGTCTTTGCTTCACTGCTCTCTCCAGACGGCCGGGGGAGGGGGGGGGCAGGAAGAGGGGCAGAGAGAGAGAGAGAGCCCTTTCTTCTCCCCTTTGATTTATACCCACTTTCCTTGGGTCCATCCCCTAGGTCAACCCACAGACCTACGTATCCATGTACAGGGAGGGGTAAGGTGTTTCATGGGATGATGTCACTAGCATGATCAGGACAGCCCTCGTTAGCATATTGAGGGATGTCAACTTTAATATGCATTTCGTGGATAATGAAGCAAAGTTCGTTCACTGGACACATGGCCCTTGAAATCTGCCCAGGTGCCCCAGGGCAGAGCCGTCCCATCTCCACAGGGCTCTCTCCCCCAGATACATCGGGCAGCCTTATCAGCTTCGGCCTCCACAGAAAGCACCCTGTGACTCATAGTTTTGTCTTGGGAGTGTTTGAGGCATATCTTCAATCAGCCTCAACTTTTGCTTTCCCAGGCTGTTTGTCTTAGTTTTTCACAGGCCTGGTTGCTCGGCTCTCACAGTGTTGTCTGGTGTTTTTCTACTCTTCTTCCCACCAAAATGAGTGTCTTTCTGACAGGTGTTCTTCCAGTACTTTTCCGCATGTGCAATCCAGTGTTGCTAGGGGCTTCTGACAGGGGTTTCTCAGTACTTTTCCACATTTGCAGTAACAATCCATATGAGTACTTGAGAGAAAAAAACCCTCCAAACTATTTTAACAATAAAACCACAATAAATTTCTTTTATGTATATAGCAAAATACCAGTAGTATCATATTAAAGTCATTATATTTTTAACATGAATAACCACCATATTATTTACATCCCTAAGAGCAGTTTCCCAGAGGGTCCCATATACCAGTTCCTTTAACAACAGAAACTTCACTCTCCTAAAATTCAGGCTGTTGACTTTATTCTTCACCTGGCCCATATCACTCAATATTGTAAATTACAACAGAGCATGATCACTGCAGCCCAGGTTGCCATCAGTCTTGACCTCTCCAATTAGTCCATCTGTGTTGGTGAGCAACAGGCCCAGAAATCCTTCTCTTCTGGTAGGGCTCTCTTATCACCTGGGTTAAGATATTACACTCCATGCACTTCAGTAGTCTGCTGGGCTTCTTACAGCTCGCTGTGCTGCTTTTCTAGCAGACATCAGAGTGATTTAAATCTTCCAGAAGGATCAGAGCCTGCAAGTTTGATGCTTCTTGTAGCTGAAGCAAGAACTCTTCTTCTAAGGGCTCCCCCTGGTTGGGCAGCCTAAAGTAAACACCATGAGGGGTTTTTTTGTTGTCTTGGTCCCTAATTTTTACCCATAAACTATCATCACTGTTTTTCAAAGACTGCTCTGTGCAGTCAGTGCATTTTTTAACAAAGAGGGCAAAACCCCTTGATCCTCCTTCCCTCCCTGTCCCTTCCGAAAAGTTTATAGAGGTCAATTGCAATGCTTCAGTCGTGCAGTTTCAGTGAAGTTTCTGAACTGTGAAACTGTGAACAGTGAAACTGAAGTTTTACCAAGTTTCAGTCATAGCAATTAGACAGATCATAGCTTTTTAGCTGCACAGTGGCTTCCAACTCCTCCTACTTGTTACCCATGCTGCATGCATTAGTATAGAGCTACTTCAGTTGGGCTATCAATTGTGTCACCTTTTTAGAGGAACATTTTCTATATCCCTTGAGGCATTTCACATTTTTTTTCCCCCAATTGGTTCCTAAGACATCAGCACCCTCTGGTTCTTCTCTGGTACTCAAAACTCCAGCACCTCCCCCTGTTAAATTTAGTTTAAAGTTCTTAGAATCTGGGTATTTAATCCCCATTTTGAATTTATATCTTAAATCTTCTTTCTAAAGGAAGCACTTTTCATTTTTCTCTACAAGAAAACTAAACAAAGAAATGGTAATATTTATTTATTCCATAAAATACCTCACAGGTTAGAGAACACATTAAGAACAGAAGAGATCTGCTAAATCTTTTCTCATCTTAAAGCTCACCCTTCTTAACACCATACATGAAATACTAGTCTGAAGACCACTCTAGGTAAACCAAGGCAGAATGAAAAGACTCAGTCTCTCACACTGAATTAGTTGCACTTCACACCTATGTCAAAGATAGGAAAAAAAAAAAAAAAATCCAGGAAAGAAAGTGAGAGTGATTCAACCTTATGTTCAGGATATTCACTTGGACAAAGAAGTCCGTCTTCCTGGACTATTCTTAAACTAAAATTGTTCTACCTTTTATCTATCTATCTATCTATCTATCTATTATTCTTGACAGATGTTAAATGAAATACACATACCCACTTCAAAGATTTCCTTCCCCTGTAGTGAGTGCTTTAAACACTAGGCAAGTTAGGACAAGTGGAACATTAATATCTTATCCTATCTAATGCTTGGTTATACAAGGCATATGCACATCCAATTTTGTATTCTCTCAGGCAGAACTGCAACTCATTTCTACTCTAGCGTAAATTAATCTGATTTTATTTGAAATAGATTGAAGTACTGACATGGTCAGTCACCGGTCTCAGCTGAAAGCTATGACTAATACCTGGAAGAGCAGATGAGGAGCTTTCTGAGCTGGCTCCTAGCCAGCATTTTCTAGAGAAGAGTTCTAAACTCTAGTCTTTATGGTCACAAACCAAAAATAGTACATCCAGTATCATGGTCTGTTTGCACATGGGGCCTCCTTAATGCCATCTCTTGAGTTTTTCCATGTTGTCCGTCCTTTTCTGTGTACACTCTGGCAGTTAGACATCATTTGTGGCTTCAATATTGGACTAAGGCAACTACAAGTAGGCTTTCTTTCCTCTTGTGTAAATGACATTATCTACATATTGTTTAATTCCTTTTAAAGAAGAATTACCTAAATAATATATACTTATTTTTGCAATATACCAGGTTAAATTGGCTAAAATTTGGCTAATTGACCAACATTCACTACTCTCTCACAACAATTTGATACTGATTTTTCATCAACATTCTTCATGTAAATTTATACATAACTGCAGACCTACTAAATATGTTTTGCATTTTTTTGTGCCTTTGGAAAGACTTCTTCCTGCTTTAACATTCCTTTATTTTCCTAAGAAAAATAAGTTCTCAGGTTTAAAAGTCTTCTTTCAATGAGTAGATAAGTAATAGTGTCACAGGCAGAGCAAATATTTTTGGTTCCTAGATGCCTAGCACTGGATGGGATTTGTATTTTGTAGTTATTTTATAAACAGAGTAGAACAGGGTGTACGGTCAAATCTGTTCATCATCATGACTTCTAATGTATAAGCATCTAATTAATCAAATGATAAAAAAATACTGTTTTCTGTACATGATCATAAGATGTGCTTGACAACTTTTTTTTTTTTTTTTTTTTAATTAGTTTCTTAAATATGACTTGATAAAATAAAAGGTTATTGATGTTGTAGGTCTGCAAAATGCATCAAATAAAGATTCTGTTTGACATCCACCTCTGAAGCAATTACCTTCAAATTAATGTATCATGCCAGAACTTGGCGTCCTTCAACAATCAGATCAATCTGTGTCAATCCACACAATTCCCATTAAGTTTTTAATCTTTGTTTATTTGTTTAAAATTATATTCATTTTACCATTTTAGAAATAGAGGCTGAAGTCTTGGAATTGAATCCATGGAGGTTCTACTACAGATGATTCTCTTGGAAATATGCTTTTCAGTTATCTTTTAGTGCTTCACAGGAGACCAAGGTTGTTTAAGTACATATGTTTTTGAATTGCAAGACACCCAACCATTCTCACTTTCATCTCTGTGACTCTAATTGATTTTTTTTTTTTTTTCCACACAGGCTTTTCATTTATTTGATGTGATTTATTTCTCCCAGTCCTTGAGACTTCCAGCAATGTCCGAGTCGTACTTCAGACTGTCAAAATTGGTGGTACACTCTCTACTAATTACTGTCTCTGCTGTCACTCACTTCAGTGACCAAAGGAATCTTCAGAATAAATTCAGGTTCGTATAATATCCCAAAATAATAATTTATACACAGTTATGTTCAAAAGACAGGGATTTTGTGGAAGAAGCTTTATTATTTTTTTATTTAATGTGAAATCGAAAATCTGTTTTTCTAGAAACATATTTGGTAGGTTATCTGATAAAAAACTCTTGTCTCCACACCCACAAAGGAACACAGAGAGACCATGACAGATGAGGACCCCCAAAAATACTCTGTGTGGCTACTTCCAGACCCATCACAAGGGACATCAGCTCATCAAAAGACCATCTTCACAAAGCTAGAGGAGCACAAGGAGGCACAGTGGCAAGTGGTAGCCCAAATTGAGGACTCAGAAGAAGGGACATCCTGTCTGGGCCCCTCCCTGGGTTCTCCCAGGAGACCCTAAGCCCCAGTGTCTGAGCATGAAATCCATCAGGAAGAGTGAAGGGGAGAGGTTCTCCATAACACCCTTTGGACTCATGGGGGTTGCCGCCTAGGGCTGTGGGACCCATTATAAGATGCAGAGGAAGAGCATTTTGGGATGCTTAGAGGAGGTACCAAAGGCAGGAAAATGAAAGGGTTAAATGATTTGGAGAGCAACAATTATGGGAAATAGAGGGATAAGGGAATAAAAGGGTTTGTTTGGAGAGCAACAATTATGGGAAATAGAGGGATAAGGGAATAAAAGGGTTTGTACATGTGTAAGCAGGAGCTGGTCTGTGTGCTTGTCCTGGCGATGCCCTGGTCCTGATCAGTTCCACCTGTCCTGTCTTTATGTTAAATTCCTTTCTAACTCTTCCCTGGGTGAGGGGGTCTCTGTTTTGTGTGTATGGGGGTGAGTCAGACCATAGGCTGGAAGTGGTTTAGCTATTTTGAACTCCACCTTCAACTATTTTCTGGTAAGGGGCTCTCATCCATGTGCATGTATGTATATGGGAGTCTGTGTTGCCAGCAACTGGAGTGAGTATAGGTGTGCAAGTGAGTGTGTGATAATGAGTGAAGATCAGGTCAAACCAGTCAGTGAGCAGGTGAAGTGATCTGGGAACGTATGTGTCATTAAGGGCCAGCTCTGGCTGTGAGAGCACGTGTGTGTCTCTCAGGGTAAGAACATGGCAGGGCTGGCTGTGGAACTGGGGGACTCCTGGACACCTTGGGGTGATGGGAGGGAGAAGGGGTGTGTGTGAATGAGATCTGTACTCAGCTGTAGCGGGGCTGTGGCTTTGGGGACAACCAGGTGACATGAACCAGGCAGACTGGGATCCAGGGGCAGCTACCGGCAGACTGAAAGTCTGAGCCCAGCTGCTGGAGGCATCCATTTTGTACATACATACATACTTACATATATTCTCACAATTAGACCACCATCTTGCTCAGACAAGGATGAGGCCATTGGGGCTGTCTGTGTTCATGTGAGTGCTCTGAATGACTGTCTGTGATCTGAGGCTGTTGGCCATGTATGTATAAATGTAGGGAGGGGTCTGTTCGCTCTGGGAATTTTCAGCCTTGCTATAGGCTGGACCTGAGGGTATGGAACTGCAGCAGTCTTATCTCTCTCAGGTTGTAGGATCCCGAGTGATGTATTTTCCTCTAACAATATTAAGCATTAAAATATTTTATTTGAAAGTATTATTTTAACTAATTGTCACTTTTAATACAGTATTTTATTTTTCTGTATTTCATCATCTGTAAGAAATATTTCATCTGTCCCACTACTGACATTTTATATTATTATTTTATTCTAGACACTAAAGATTGCTGTAATTTAAACATTTAATCTTCCACTTTGATAGAATCACTGACTACTGGCTATTCAAAGTGTTTTAATAGACAAACTAAAAAAAAACCAAAACCAAAAACAATGGGAAAGTACTTTACTATACTTTGACAGCAACAAATATCAAAACTGCAGAATTTAATAGCAATATTGCAGTTTTGTGGAATAATGTGTAATGACATTAAAATAAAAGTTATTCCAAAATAAATTTTAAAACTTAAAAGGTAGAAAACAAAAGAATCCCTGAACTGTTTTTCATAAACCGGTATTGATTACATTTATCCCCTTCATTTGATATTATTACTTGACATTATTTCAACCTGTGTTATCTTACTACTGGTTTCCAATACTTTAAGCACATGTTAATATTTAGAAAATTAATCTCAAATTATTTTTTCATGTTTAAATCTGAATTTATATGAAAGATCTTATTAGTCACAAACGGTCAATACATTAATGTTATGTAATATGAAAGGGAAGAACTCAAGTTGAATCCTTTTCAGATTTCTTCTAGCAAAATACAAGAGGAGCTAAATTTCTTCAAGGGAATACTGTGCTAAAGTAATAATATAAAATATATAAGCATGTTTTAAAAGAAAACTGTTGTAAGACAAGTGAAACTACAGCCCGTCTAAAGTCGATATATACAAAATTTTTACACAGAATAATTCCTGAGCCTGCACAATTTATCAGAACATGATTTTAAACTATTTCAAAGTACGTAAGGAAAAAAAAAAACAAAACAACCACAAAAAAAAAACCACTAAACTGATAAACTGAAAGCTGAAATATGGAAAAGGCCTCTCTTCCAACAGAGTGATGTTCACAGTCATGTTTTGCAATCTTGCCAATGTTAACTTACTATGTTATATTTGCAGAATATATTTCCACTTGTTTGGACAATTGGTAAAACATTTCTCTTACAATTCTGGTAAGTAGTTTTATGAGATGTAACAGAGAATAATACTGTAAACTTTTTTAAAGGAATAACTGCTGATGGATATTGCTTGGTACAGTAGTTTTTCATTCATTTCAGTTTTGCTTTCACAGATCTCAAAGTGCTTGAAAGTGTCAGTGATATTTTTATAGAATTTGACTGTAATATTGATGCTACATCTTTTAATAAAAGATCTTGAAAAGCGTTTGAGAATCATAATTCTTCAATGAATTTACCTGTAATAATTTTCCACTTCGCTGTCATGTAAGCACTTTGCAGAACCATTCTTTAAGACTTAAATATTTTGTTATTTTATAGTATCATATATTTGGATAAAAACATGAAGAATTCTAAAAAAAAACAAACCCAAACATCAAAAGTGAACAATCTGTATGCTCTTAAATCTGCTGTGAAGTTTTTATAATTTACAAAGAAGTGATTAAAAAACAAAAGCTTGTCCATTATCTATCTGAATTTCTATACATAGAATTTAATTTAGAAAATATAAAAAGGATTTTAAAATTTTAAAAACCCTAAAATTTGTTTTTAATTATGTCTTTGAAGTTTTTTATATATTTAGTAACTTTTCAGTTAACTTTAAAAAATGTCATACTGGAAACTTTTTTTTTTTTTTTTTTTCGAACAGCTAAACATAATATTAAATAATAAACACATTTTGAAATTATCTTAAGAATGTCAACTGCTGCTGAAGAATGTTTCTAAAACACAGAAGGTCTTAAAACACAGAAGGTCTTAATGAGGAGATATGTCAAAGACTACATCATATTATCAGGAGTAGTAAGCATGGATTTACATTAAAATTATTTCCATTTCTTTTTGTATGGAAGCACTATCATTCATTTATTACATACATTAAACAACAAAGTATTAACACATCTATGTGGTTTCCTACTCATAAGCTAATATTTTTTATGTGTAATTTATTTCAATTAAAAAGATTCACATAAGCATCTATCTGTATGAGTATTTTATTCCTGAAAACAAGCAGTTTTTCAATGGTAATACCTAGAATACTGGAAAAGATAATTACTAAGTAATTGCTATCATGTCATAACCTTGAGCAATTATCAGCTTAAAGGACAGCAGCTGTACTTATGAAAGTTCCATTTCTTGAACTAGAGTAATTTAGAGCATGTATTGCATTAAAAATAAATGTGTTTTACTTTCAGGTGTCATCCTCTAGGAAAGAGAGTACAATATCATGAATATTTATTTATTGCTGAATTCCAAAGATCTTAAGGGAGAGTACATTCATGCATGCAGATTAATGAATTCAAATTATTACTAAGGGATAAAAGTAGGAAGAACTACCTAATTAATTAGGTTTTTATATAAAAAGAAACTAAATACTAAGTGTAGAATTAAGCTCCAGATTTTTCCACTTTGAATGTCTAAATGTAATCCAGGGGTGAAGTCCAGGTGCTTAAATCTTGATGTCTTAGCACCATTTGAAATGCTCCAGTGTTTTATGTTTCAACTGTACCTACTGCTACAGGAGGACATGATTATTTTATAGGTACTTTATTTGCCAGCCCAGAGATTCCCTGTACCTTAGGACATCTTAAATGGCACAAGACCATGCAAGTTAAGACAAATAAATTCAGCTGAATATGAAATGAATATGAAATGTCTTATGCCTATATTGACTGTTATAGGAGCTTATGCACTTTATTCACAGCTAAGAACACCTTAAAAGGGCAAATCTAAACCAGTCTGAGTTTAAGTTAACATTAACATAACAGAGACTCAGGTGTACATTAGATGGAGGAGAGAATGGTAAGGGTAAATGTGAGACAACTCATGGGTTGGAATAAAGACAATTTAATAGATAAAGCAAAAGCTGTGAGAACAAGCAAAGTGAAGTAAGGAATTCATTTAGTATTTTCAATTGGCAGGCAGGTGTTGAGCCACCTCCAGGAAAGCGGGGCTTCATCACTTGTGATGGTTACTTGGGAAGACAAACACCATCACTCCAAATGTCCCAGTCGTCTTTTCCCCCTAGCGTTTATTGCTGATCACGACATCATATGGTATTGGATATCCCTTTCTCAGCTGGGGTCAGCTGTCCCAGCTGTGTCTCCTCCCAGAGTCTTGTGTATGCCCAGTGTACTCACTGGTGGGGCTGAGTGGGGAACAGAGAAGTTGATGCTGTGTAACCACTGTTCAGCAATAGCTAAAACATCAGTGTTCTGCCAACACTGTTTTTGTCACAAATCCAAGCCACAGTACCATATGAGCTACTAAGAAGAAAATTAACTCTGTCCCAGCCAAAAGTAGTACAGGTTGGCTTTAGGGTGTTTTGGTGGTGGTGGTGGTTTGGGTTTTTTTTTTTGTTTCTTTGGGTTTGGTTTTTTTTTTTTTTTTTTTTTTTTTTTTTTTCATTCTACAGTTCAAAAGAAAATAGAATGTAAGGATGCAAAAAAATTGCTTTAATATTATGTACATCATTATCATTCAAAATCCTTAATATTTCCCCTTGTAGCACAAGCTAATATACTCTTTTATCTAAGGCAAGGTATTATCTCAGAAAATAAACAACCTTCCTCCCCACCCTGTTGTTATTATTATTATTGAGGAAGAGATAAAACCCCATTTTTGTCCTATTCCTCCCATTTGTTTTGTTATCATAGATCTTTTCAGGGAAGAAACTTTCATGTGATTAAATGTGATAGGTACTGTTCTGCTTTGAAAACATCATATACTGGAAAAAAAAATATAGCTGTGTAAATGCAAATGTAAGTCAAGTCCTGTCATGCAGAAATGATTTAGTTACATGGACAATATCAAAGATTTTTCTGTAGAAGATAACTTTTTCAAGGATAACCTTGCATAATAATGGATGGAAAAATATTTTGCAAACATTTCTTTCCTAACTTTTTCCTAAGGGGATTTTGTTGTTTTGTACATAAAAGTAGCAACAGCCTCAGCTACTGAAAAACTGCATCAATCCTCATCAGATAGAAGTTGAGCTGTTTTAAATAATGAAAATAGCGTCAGTATTCTTTGATGTAAGATCTTGAATTTAAAACAATTATCCTAATAGTTACATTGTTACAGTTAAATTGGTTGTATTTTTATTTTATTTTTTAATTTACTTTTTTAAAAAAAAAAAAGAATATTGAAATATTGCTCATCTTTTTTAAAAGCTTTTGATTTATAAAGAAAAGGAAAGTATTCATCTGATGAAATATAAATATAAATATTATAGCTGACTAAATCATCCTGACTCAAGTGACTCAATGGCCAGTAGAGAGAATCAGGAAGCATGAGTTTCAGTCATTTCAGTAAGATAGTGTAGTGGATTGACCTTCACCTGAGCAGGACAGGTGGAGAAAACAAGATGAAAAACTAATCTGTTTAGATAAAAGCAGCTTACGAAAGAGAAAGAAAGGCTTCATGCAGAAGTAAAGAAAAAAAAAAATTGTCTACTCCCCATGAACTGGCAATCTCCAGCCACTTCCTAGGAAGCAGGGCCTCAGACAGTGGTTTCTTCTGAGGAAAAATGCCTTAATAAAAAATACCCTCTTTTTCATTCTCCTCTTCCTCCTCCTCCTCCTCCTCGGGAGCTGGAGAGACAGCCTTGATACTGTGCAGTACTGATCAACAGTCGCCAAAACACTGGTGTGTTAACAACACTGTTCTAGTTGCAAATACAAAGCACAGAACTATGAGGACTGCTATGGGGAAAGTTAACTACACCTCAGGAAATTAGTAATATTCTACAGGCATGTCTTTCTACTTTAATATATACCTACCTTAGACATGTAAATTAGTTGAGAGGTATCCCCCACCTTAAACATCTATCATTAGACCCGATACACTTATTTCAAAAAATTGGATCTTGAATCTTATCCGAATTAAGACCTCACATGATCATATAAACCTAATTTCGGGGAGATTTACATCTTTCTGCAGATAGGTGCTTAGAGGAAGCAACAGCACAGCAAACCTTTAGATCACAGGTGTGTGACTACAGTCCTTGAGCAAAAAATATGAACTGTCTGTTTTTTTCTCAAGGCCAAGGTTTAATTTCACCACTCCCTCAATTGTTATGGGTAATCACACTGTACAACCATTCCTCTGAAGCTTGACCACTGTGCTTTGAAGTACAGATTAAGGAGAACAGCAAGAAAAAAGCATAATTTATTCCAGGGGTAAGCAAACAATCTGGAAGAATGCATCTCACTGAAATAGAGAGATCTGGGTTGTGGTCCTGATCTCTAGATCTTTTTTAACCAGCCTCTAGATCTTTTTTAACCAGTGTTAAGGAAAAGTTTTAAATTCTCTAAAAGAAAGAAAGTCATTGTATATCTACAATCCTCTATGTGTGCAGGTCTTCTCACTACTTGGACATTATGTGAAAGATAAGCACAATCTTGCTTCTTCCTGTCTCTGTATATACCCAGTTAAGTAATCTGTAAAATACTTTTTTTTTTTTTAAAGTGTAGGTCTATTTTTAGGTTTGTAACCCAAACCAGAAAGAAGCACCTCTCTGTAGCTCTGGATAAAGTGTTCAAGAATCATAATATACATCTTGTCCTTTTACTCAGCACCTTCTAATTAGTGTCTTCATGCAGCCATACACTAAATCTGCTGACTGAGCACTGTGGGTTACATTTGGGATGCCAAAATCCTACAATGTAAAATTCAGTTAGCCCAAGTCTTTCTGTCTATATTCTTAGATCCACAGTGCAAATAGTTTAATTGCACTAAATTTCCTAATTTTTGCTTAATTGTTAGTATCATCTCAGGATATAGTATATTTTCTGTTAAGATGTGCCCCATGGTGTTTCACATCAATCCTATTTAGATATAGGACTATCAGGAAAGGTACCAGGACCATAATTTGGTCTTCTGTGTGTATTCTCCGTAGTGACTTACATTTTCCTAAATATTATTTCAAATTGAAGTATATTCTAATATATGTTTGTTTCTGGTTTTTTTTTAATAGAACTGTGAACTTTAAAATTTATTGATTTTTTTTTCCCCTGTAGAGACCCTAGGATGAATTTGAATCTACTAATGTATGTTTTGTTGAAGCCTTCCTGGTGACTGTTTATGACTAATGTGTTGCTGCACACTGAAAAAAAAAAAAAAAAAGGTTTAGAAATCTAAATTAATAATCAAATTTTTAAAAAAGCCATCTCTCTGACTAGCACAATATGTTCTACAAGAGTAATTGGAATAATGTAAAATATAATAGACTGTTATTAGGGCATCCTTTATTGCAGTAAGGAGAAGTAATAAAATGGCTTCATTTAGGCTTCGATAATCTCTGTACATCTGTCCACATTATCAAGGGAAAAGAAAAAATAAGATCAAAATAAAATATAGGAATAGTAGATAATATGATACCTTTAGTCTTGTACATTTTCATCTCTAGGGACAAATATAATGAACGCATGCTTAAACATTACCATTCAAAAAACATAGTTAAGCACTTTCATGTCTTAAAAGTTAAACCATATTTTCACTTCTGACCATTTCTAAGATACCTAGCTAATATTGGGTAATATGTCAGGTGAAAATCAGAGGGGAAACAACAACTGAGAAATATTCAGGAGGTTCATTTTAGCAAAGATGCCCTGGAGAATGAAAGGATATAGAGCATGCATTCAAGTTTTGAATTTCAGGCAATGCAAAGACATGTTATACTATCTTTAGGAGCAGTGCTTCAAGTCAAAGAAAAATCTCATCTACTTTAAGTGTGTTTTAAAAACTGTCTGGTGCAAAACCAACAAGCTCAAAATCCTTTGAAAATACTCCATTTTATTCTTACCTGTTAAAAGAAGACAAAAGGGAACATTTGTTGTTCCTTGAACCATTGCCACCTGAGTGTATGTTGTCATGTTTTAACTTTTCCAAACATTTAGATTGTGTCGTTGTTGTATGCTTTTTTCTCATTTAAATTTTGTGTTCATAGGTGAAATGTTTTATATTTAAATTTTGTGTACTGTTGTTTCTCACCCTCCCCATTCGACATATGAATGAAAATATAGCTAGACCACATTTGAGAATATTTGACAAACAAAAAGACATAAAAATACAAGGAAACACCAAAGCTAGTTATGAAAAGCAGTTAGGAAAACACTCATTTGCCATCCTATGTCTGAAATGAAATTTTAGAAGCTTTGAAAACAAAGCTGAATGACTGATTGCTATCTTGTACAGTCTTACTTTTCATCACACTACTTAATCCAAAACAAATCACAGATGGGTTCAAAGAGAATTCAAGTTGAACTTTGAGTTTGCATCTCAGCTCTGTGATTTGAGCTGTAGTTCAACACTCGTGTAAAGTTACTCTACTGTTTTGACTTTGTAGTGGAAATCACTTGCCATATCACTGAGAGAGAGAGAGAAATATAAGAAATAGACATTTTTGCCTTTAGTAGGGAGAATGAAGACACCTTACAGAAAAGAAGTACATTTACACATTCCTTATGTTTGATCACTTTGTGATTCTATGATTAGACACCAAATCTATTAAAATATATATATAATTTTTTGTACCCTGTGAAATAGTGTTTTCTCTAAAAGTGAAAGAATTGCTGTTCAAAAAAATAGTATTATCATGAGATTAGGACCAGGCTTTGCATCTATGTACACCTTAAAGCAGCATTGATAGCCTTTTATCTTCTTACTAGTGTTAGGTTGTTCAGTCATTCTCTTCATGCTCTGGTATGTCATGGGTATCAATTATCTACCCTAATGAATTCAGACTGATATTTTTCTCTTAGATATAATATTTGTCACATTTAATTTAGTATTGAAGAGTTAATAAGAGAAAAACAACATAGTGATGCATTTCATAGATGATTAATTGTGTAAAATCTATTTACTGGATAAATTCAAATGTACAGCAATTACAATAATGTGTAAGTGGAGGAAGAAATAACACTGCCACAGTGTACTGTATTATTAAGTGTAAGAGCACTGGGTGAACTACACCAGACAACTAACATAGTAATATACTTCATTATATAAATTTTTTATTGTATATTTGTTTGGTTTAAGAATAATTATAAATACAACATATACAAATATATATTTAATGATTATTTGATTACATTTACATCTGCACAATTCTGAAAACTTTACATTTACTAAAGTACACTGGATGAAAACATAATGTATTGTCCTTCAAATTGTCAAATTTATTCTTCAATATTCTCTATACAGATTAGCAGTTTTGGACTCAGAAGCAGATGGCTAGCCATCCTTAGTGATGCTTTATTTAGTAAAAATGTACTTTGCTCTCAAAAACTATGAGGTCAGCTATATAGAGTAATTTCAATTTTCATATTAGTGAAAGTAATATTATATCTCTCCCCTTTAAAATTCAGTTTCTATCAACTTCTAGCAGATGTTGGGAAGACCTTATAAAAATACTCATGTTGCTATGACATGTTTTATAAAATACATATTTTAAGAATGGGAAGAAGAGACATTTTTTCCTAGTTTTGTCTAATGGTTTTGATACAGTTATTACTTATCTTTTAATAATCTAATTTCTTTCAAAGTCTTTTGGTATCCTACCACTTTTCAGTATTTTCCTGCTACAATTATGACTACTTTGGCAGAAATCACTTACTCCAGTCTGATTTTCAAGAAGGGATTCCATATTTCTTCTAGTCTAGATGAGACTGACAAGAGCTGTGGGACTTAAATTTTGTATGAATAATAGATGTGAAACTCACATTTGTCATTTCATTATACTTGTGGTGTAGCTGCATGCCAGGACTGTGCCTCTGTGCTCATGCAATGCTCTTGTCATTAGATCCCAGGGTTGTTCAGGACCTCTCTAGACAGTCATCTGCAAAAATGAGCTAACAGACTGGGTTGAAAGAAGAAACCATCTTGAAACTTCTTCTTCCCCCATCTTTATATTGCTTTCTATTTTATATTTATATTCCCCCAGCATGATGTCATATGATATATCCCTTTGGTCAGTTGGGGTCAGCTGTCTCAGCTGTGTCCCCTCCCAACTTCTCGTGCACCCCCAGCCTACTCGCTGGTGGGGTGGTGTGAGAAGCAGAAAACACCTTGACTCTGTGTAAGAACTGCTCAGCAATAATGAAAATATTCCTGCATTATCAACACTGTTCTCAGCACAAATCCAAAACACAGCTCCATACTATCTATCATGAAGAAAATTGACTCTACCCCAGTCAAAACCAGCAGATTAACTAAAGAGAGGAATTAATTTTCCCATGAGGATTGTCATTATGTGAAAATGAAATATGTAGAAAATCTATCAAAAGTACATAAAAATGGAGGGGAAAACCCACAGGAAATACAACCACTACTGCATCACTTGACATTTTTAAATTAAGAGTTTATAGAAAAGATCAACAAAGTTAGGAAGTCATAATTCCATTTTATATCCACTACACTGCCTGCTCCTGGATATCCAGTTTAAGATGTGCATTTGAAAACATTTGTTCAACACAGGAGTGTTTAACTACTCACTTCCTGCAGTATATATGGAACATATTTTCTTTCTTCTAGTGTTAAAAAACGCAGCTAATCAGGAATCTGAGATAAAAATTACTTTTGACAGTTGTAGCATCAAGATTTTATCATGAAGATAGATGATATGGCATTTACAAAATAAAGTAAAAGTTGAAGACCTTCTTAATGGTTAAGAGATCAAGATGAAACCTTTTGAAAAAAAAAAAAAAATCTCTTTTTCTTTATGTATGAATATTCAGGTGTCCAAGGCATGGGACGATACTCCAGTTTGTATTCTGGACCTGTAGTTTTCCATTCAAAGAGAGAACTATTAGTCTTTAATAGGAACAACAACTAGATTGATTTTAATTGACAAGATAAATAATTGGAAAAGCACAGGGGGACATGCTGTCCTTCTATAGACTGAAGTCTACTCAGCTCATATCTTACTTCAGAGACTAACTGTAAGCACCTTTAGGTGCTTTACTTTGCCTTGCCTTGTCTTGCCTTGCCATCCTGCTTCACCTCACCCTGCCTCACCTCATGTCATTTAAAATATGTAGGACATAATGCAGAAAAGGGCACTAAAATCCAGATGTTACGGTAATTACAGAATCCAAAAGAAATATAAATTTAGAAGCTGGAGGTCAGCATTTTCAGAAAGATAAAATAGGTGCTGCAGGGAATGCCTAGAATGGCAGAAGGATAAGAGTCAGAGTAATATATATAAAGAAATTGTATAAGTAGTGTTCGAAAAGCAGAACAGGAGAGGACATGAGGAAGGTGGATAGCAAAGAAGACTATAGCCTAGATCTGTGCTATCAAATATCAGGTGGAAGAGAGAACAGGTAGTAGATGGAGTCAATAGGAACTGAAAGGTGAGAAAGGAAAGGTAACCTGGTGTTTTACTGATTAAGGATACCAATTAAATTCAGAGTGACAAGAGTAGAAGTATTTTACTGGTAATAACCAAATAATGTAACAGTATAATACAGAAAACATGCAGTAGGAAAAGGCAGAATAGTGCACCTAAAGCAACAAATGGGACAGGGTAATGCATCAAATCATTACTACACGAGAGAGAGAATAGTGATTAAGAAAGCTCCATCACCACTTGCATACGTTCCCATCACCCAGACCCGCAGTGGCTGGGCAGCCCCGGTTACAGCGAGGGTTTGGAGAGCCTGTCCCGGCAAGGGGGAAATCCTACGCGGTGCCTCCACCCATAGGTGAGGCTTCCAAAGTCCCTGTGAGCGGGTCCAGCCTCATATACCAGAGATGGACAGGCCAGAATAGCTGGCACCTTTGTTTTGAGTGGAAAATTTCTGGATTCATTCTCCTGTTGGATTCCACCCAAAGCCTGGCCAGGGCTTGGGGGGCCGGGGAGACCAAGGGGGTTCCTATCAAGGACAAATACTTGGGTTCTCAGCCTTGAACAAGGCTAAACAAGGGAAGTTGGATACATTCTCTCAGCATTTTGTCCTCACTAATGATTATATTCTGTCTAGGCTGCATCTTTCACTAACAAGCTTACACACTTTGTTAATGATTACAGACTAAGCAGCTTCAGCTTGGGGCCTGTTGTTCAGGCTTCAGTATTTCAATGTTTTAGCACATTTTACATCAGCATAAGTGGGTTGTTATAACTTAGTACAATACCTACTAGCACAAGGGTTTTCAGTTATAAAATATACAGGATTCATCTATAGGTCAACTCTGGCTGGGGCCTGTTGTCCAAGCCTTAGCACTTCACCTGGAGAGATAAATTGATTGGAAAGGAAAGAGAATAAAACAGAAGAGTAGAAATTCTACAACAAAACTTCTTAATGATTTCTGTCTTGGTCACAGGTTGTTTTCACCATCAATCTGATGATGGAGCACACTAATACATCATCACAGTGACAGCACTATGATGATATATTACACAATACTACATCAGAATAACTGTGATAAGGGCTGTCACTCTGGTAATACATTAGTCTAGCCCATCATAAAAGAAATGTGTATTTCAAAGAGAAGTAGTACAGATTTTCACCACATTTTTGTGTCATTTCTGATTCAATCATTCACTTCCATAGAAGACAGCAACAAAAGCAGAATACTTTTTAAAGTACATTAAGTTAAAGCCAATAAACTAATGTTAAATAAAGGAAGGAATATTTGAGTATATATAATAAACTAGGAAGTGGAAGCTCAATGACTGACTAAAAAACTTCCAAGTTGTACATTACCATATTTCTTTAAAACTAATCTAAAGCTATCACTAATTTATTTAAGTGTTTTCAAGTGTTTCCCCATAAGTAATTATTTGATATCCAAATTCACACTTGTAATAACTTATTTCTACATGTTTTAACATACATTAAGAAATACAATGATCCAAAACACTTGTAATTGTTTAATATATTAAGGAAAGACTCCTAGGTTTTACTCTGCACAAGTAAACTGCCAATGCAGACCCTGGTCACTGGCTCTCCCTAGTCATATGTGTCTACTTGTGGTTTGAACTGGCCACAGAGACCACAAGCACTGCCGCAGTCTTGCCTGCCCCTCTCATGAGAGCTGTCACCAGCAGGCTGGTCCCTGCTTTACCATGTAGTTTAAGTTCTGTAGTGTTTAAGTCATACACTTGCTAGACATGGTAACTGTGCAATGATATTTTATATAGTGTCCTATTAACTTGCATTGGAATAATCTTAGTTTAAAAAGATTAAAATCAAGTAGAAATGCCTTTTTTATTCTGCTGTATAGTATTTCTATCCTTTTTAAAACTTTCCAGTAAGCTTTTATGCTGACATGGGTATTTCTGCCTGGTATTTTTCTTACTCAGCACTCTGAGATCTTAAAGCATGAATTGAATATATTTTAGCAAGCATCTATCTGTCACTCTGCTGGCAATTAATTAAAAGCCAGACAGAAACCTTGGAGCACTACCTCTTTAATTTATTGATTTTTGTACAATATTGTGTGTTATAGCTCACTATACAGACTTCCAGTTGTCATACACAGAAACTACATCAACTGCTGACAAGTCTGCTTCTTATATTAAAGAAAATGCCTTGAAAGACTGGAGGAGTGAAATTTGGGTGATTAGAGATTAGAGCAAAGAGCATTTGAGGGGAAAATAAGTAAAAATGTTAATTGTTAAAAGAAATCCATTATCATATGTTACTTTATTTGAATACACTTTAAACATCAGCATCAACACCACTTTGTTTAACGTGAGAGCTAGAAAAGCTTTCTGTTTCTTTTTACCAGTGCCTACTAATTTAAAATAAAGTCCTATTATATAAAAAAGATACTAACATTTATAGGCTCAGCAAAGGTGCTAATTTTATTACAGGAGATTTTCTCTATATCTTGCCCCAGGGAGCTACTCAGTTTTCCACAAGTGATATTTATCTGCCTTTCCGTCTCTCTAAAAAGGCTAATGGATTCATTACCTTTCCTGTTGGTGACATCCTTTTCTGCTCCCCATTTGCCAACAGTCTTTTTGCCAAATTATTTAGCTAATTAACATAATTAAGTTAAACCCAAATAAATTGTATACTTAACTAGATGTCTGCAGCTTTTGAAGAAGGGCCTGCATGTCTTCCTCCCAGAAAGTGTGCGTTTCTTGTCAGTAATCTCACAATTCTTGAGTTACTGAGACCATTGTAACTGTAAGATACCAGTGCATGTAAAGGAATTAACAAAGTGAAATAGCAGTAAATTCACACAGAGGATAAGAAGAAAACAACAAAAACCTAAACAAATAAAACAATTCTTTTACTAAGATTTAAATCACACCGTTGATACAAAAGGTTTAAATGAGAGAGGACAAGTTGTACTGCATGTAGGTGACAAGTTGTTGGTAGTGGGGGGCTGCAGAGGAACCCTCTGCATAATACTAGTTTTGTTGGTAACCATCACAGTGCAAGCAAGATTGAAGGACAGGCTTAAACTGAAGTGGGAACCCAAGCTGAGAGTAGTCCTTCATTTGAGCTTTACAAACAGTGTTAAATTCTCAATCTATCTATCTATCTATCTATCTATCTATCTATCTATCTATCTATCTATCTATCTATCTATCTATCTATCTATCTATCTATCTATCTATCCTGGACAGGCTTTGTTAACATAGTTGTTATTTCATGGCCCAGAACTCCAGGTTTAATCAATATAGTTCCACCAATGTCTGGAGAATTGTCATGATTTAGGTTAGCTTAGAATATGTAATATTTGTGCAGAGATGGGAAAGGTGGACAGGAATGCTGTTGTTTAAAAAAATAAAATAAAAAAAAAATCATGAGAGGTCTATGCCTTCACAGTTTCTATGGGTAGGCAGTCCTCCTAAATACCAATGCATCCCATATGGCAATGGAGATTACCTGCTCTACTGAGATCCTTCCACCAGAGCACCTCAACTCTCCCTCACTGACCATGAACTTCCATGTGTGGTCATCAGAATCTCAAGACACTCCTCTGGGGGAGGATACTCACCTGTTTCTCCTGTAAATTCTGTTATAGTCCCAGTGTGGTGAAACAGCTCAGATCTCCAGTTTCATCCAAAGATGACACAGATTTTGCATACTGTACATGGTGTCTTACTTATCAGAGCACCTTCACAAAAGCAAAAGGTTTTTATCTTTTCCTCTGAAAAGGTATGAACCACAGTTTTTATTTGTTGTTCTAGCCAGCAGACTAAAAAGGTATACCCCAGCCCTGCAGATAAAGCTTGCCTCCCTGTGCATCCAAGAATGCAGTGGTGATGAATCAAAAAAAAGACATCTGTCTAACCCATGCAGCAGAATGGAAAGGATCTTCAGATCCCTGGACAGTCTCTGGTTTTATTCTAAGTGTGGCTTTCTGCCCTAAAAAAGTAGAGCTTCACTGTACTCTAGTCAATAAATCAGTATAAACAATGTTTATTTTGTATGAAGCCCAAAAGATTCTTTATCATAAATAGTGAAAGCTTAAAGTGAGAATTCTTAATAATAAAGTGTAATCCTAATTTTACACATGGTGAATTTAACAGAAATTTGTAAACTATTGATAATGTTAAAGCAAATGGTTTTTTTTTTGTGGATTGAGGAATTTCTTGATAAATACACACAGTAGAAGCATTTAACTTTAAATAAGCTACAGCACTGTCAAGGACTGACAAAACAGTGATACTGCTCATCTATCTTCATGATCGACAAAAGCTGCATTAAATCAGAGCTTACTGCATATTTCTGAAGTTAGCATATACAATATTAGGTGCTTCCATATTGTGCTATCAGAGTCCATTAAAAACTAAATTCCCTTTTTGCAGTTGGAAAAAAAATCAGAAATTTTGACATTTCTAAAATTGAGGTGTTATTTTCAAATGCTGAAATTTTCAGTGAAGTGTGAAAATCCAAGATGTAGCTCTTTAGAAATACTTCAATAGTTAAATATTCCTTTTAGACATTTCAAGCAATTCAGTCTATTTTATACTTAGTTATCATATTTCCTCGTGAAGTTAACATCTGAGTATCTTTTTCATTTGTACACAAAATGATTTTTTAAATGATAATCAGAATTATTATTTTTATTGTTAATTTTGCCAAAGCTTTTTCATTAAAAAAATATGCTGAATGAAAATACCAATGATCGTCACTGAAATTGCTCAAGAGATTTATTCATAACCTAAGGGAATTTACAATACAGTTGTATTCCAATTCCTACAAACAAACTATAAAACCAAATATTTTTTCTTTTATCCTGTGTTCATCACAAGGGTTTCTTGGTGACTCCACTGTGGCATTTACGGTAATAAAAACTGCTCAGGCTTTACAAAATATTTGTAAAGTGGCTTCTGTTGTTTTTTTTCTGGTATTATAAAGTGCTTTAATTTCTAGGTTAGGTAATATGACAACTTGTCAGCCATTTGCACTGCTGAAAAAAAAAAAAAAAAAAAAGAGAAAAGCAGAGGAACACTTAATTTTTTTTTTTTTTTTCTTTTCCATTCAGCTGGTTATTTCCAAATATAACTTTTTACCTGCCATCTTCTTTTAGAACATATTGCAGTGTTTGTTTTATTGCTAAGTACAACACATTAATAAACAAAGAGCACAAAAATATATATGTGTGTGTATGTGTGCACAAATTAGAATTACAGAAGTGTAATGAACAACTAAAAGAGAATTCATCAAACTATATAACTGGATATAAATTTCTAGACAAGTTTTTCTTACTAATTTTTCCAAGTTTCCTGAAATACTATCAAAGAAATCTGCTAGTGATAAACCCAATACCTTGTTTCTTGAATATTGAGTAGACTTATTTATTATCAGGGACTATTTCTGATATGCTTTACATTTAACCTTATAGTCCATCTTGCAGAAATTTTGGAACTCTGAAACTCACAATGTATTCACAGTATCTGCATAACACTTCATATGTTATCTGAGTAAGGATTTCTAAGATAAACAGTTTTCCATGTGGTTTAAATATGCTGCTTCTTGCCTGTCTGCAAGTCAGTTCAAGCATACGGCTACTGAGGTACTTATAATACATATTACAATGTATGAATAGTTACACAATCAGATATACTGCTATCAAGCTATATATTGAGCTTTTTTAGTTTGTTCAAACAAACAAAACAATTCATATATTCCACAGAAGTGTTATACAAATTTAAAAACTCCTCATTACCCTACTGTGGCAAAAGTAGACAAAAGGTATCACTAGTGCCTAATGGATATATTTCTATGCTGATTTTGTGCATTAGTAAAATGAAATTTATAAATTTTTTAGTTCAGCTTTTTTCCTTCTCCATTGCTTGTCTGAAGCTTAGAGCAAATTGATCTAAGTTTAGTTGTGTTTTCAGGGTGTTTGGGGATGTGTATTTTCAGTGTAGAATTATATCAAAACAGTTATTTAAAAAATTATATCATTATAGTCTAATATTACCTGATCTTAGTTTGCTTAGTCATGCTTTTGATTCTTCATTAAATTAATGTCCAGCTATACTTAAACCTCTGAAAACAGATGAAGAATTAAAGAAACAGAGGTATAAATTATAAAAATTCTCCAAACACACACTTTAGATCTCTAAAATTTAATTTCATCCCCTCAACGTTACATTACCTAAAAAGATATTTCAAGGAAGGAGTGTTTGTGAAAATGAATAGAGAGCAAGATAATGTATGCAATGAAACCTAGTGATATGACTGCAGATAAATAGTGACTTAAAACTTTAATAGGAGAGAACAAGATAATTGTGATAGAAAAGGTTCAAGACCAAGTTGTTTAAGTTCTTTGGGTCCCTATTCAAAAAATCAATGCAACATAACTTTACATATGCTCAGATGAATTATGCTATGTTGAATTAGTCTAAAATGAGATAAAATTAATTTCTCCTAAGCAGTTTGGCTTAGCTGTTAAGCACTCAGCCCCCCGCAAATATTTTAAGATGCTAGCATAGCTTCATGGGCTACCTTTATATCTATAGGAATGAGACAGATGTCTCAAAAGAGTTATGCATAGAGCTTCCCCCCTCACGTTGACATATCCTCTTTCTGTTGTTGTTTTAAGAAAATGGCTGCTTAAGTATTCCAAACACCTCTCTGAGGAATGTGGACACCAGTACACCTTTCTGAGAGCAGCTGGTTACAGCTAGGCAACAGTAGTTCCATGTAGAAATGTGTCAAACTTCTGTTTCTTACTAATTTTGGCCCTCTGAATCAGGAACCCCCTCACATAACATTCAAAGCATTGAATACTTTCATGAAGAGAGACACTAAAAGACCATGGACCATTTTTCAGAAGTCTGTTAAGAGGACTGTCTTGTTCATAATTGCCTTTTGAACATTTAGACTACAAATGGGGAGCTTGGATTACATGCCCTGCTCTTTCTTAGGCTTTTAAATCTTCATTTTTCCATTTTAAGAGATTACAATCTATAGTGAGTTTCAAAATATTTCTTTATAAAGCTGGGTCACAGTAACAGAAGGGCAGCTACAAAGAGGACAGAGGCTCTCTCTTCACAAGGAGCCACACAGAGCAGTGTGGTGGGTTGATCCTGTCTGGATGCCAGTTGCCCACCCAAGCCACTCTATCACTCCCCTTCCTGAGCTGAACAGGGGAGAGAAAATATAATGAATAGCTCATGAGTTAAGATAGGACAGGGAGAGATCACTCACCAGTTACCATCACAGGCAAAACAGACTCAATTTGGGGAAATTAATTTATTACCAATGTAATCAGAGTAGGTTAATGAGTAATAACCCACCCCCCCACC